>NC_140651.1:22714575-23284575 GCF_978046115.1 Saccoglossus kowalevskii
ACGCACGTACCACACACTTCTCGAACATACAAGGACACTGTCAAAAACGATAGGAGATGAATACGAGATGAATACGAGCCAGTTCTTACTAGTTTGCATTGGAACTTCCGAATAAAGGTTTCTTTTGCGATTTCGTGATCATGTCGCGATTCACGTGACTTCTTCAATTCACGTTTGATCTCCATCGCATATGTCGCCCTTACTTATCCTTGTTTAGATTTATTTATGGAAGGAAAACCATTATTCCAGAGAAATGCTCCTTCTCCTCCCATGCGCTATTACTTATGACGTCACTGTCACGATTCACGTACGTGCATTGAAGACCATTTTCGCCCGCCAGAATATTTTTCCGCCCAACTAAAAAAAATAGGAGACAACCATCAGTTGCCGAAAGAGGGCGTGGTTTGCGACGATGATTGAAGACATGAACAACAGCTATGATATGACCTCCAACTGGATGCCACAAATCCCAGCATCGAATGCCACGAGACTGACTAGAAGGCGGTATAATACCGACTACGCCAATCGAACACGGAATAGCAAGCCTCGTGCAAACTATTGTAATGAATTGGTCCTACGGTCACACACATCGACAAGGTTATTATTAAGTAATATAATGGAAGCGAATAGTTGTAAAATAGACTAAAAAAACTATAATAACCAGCTTGTAAGAACAACAAAAATGTTTTCGCGAAGTTTCTGATTGTATAATGGATTATAACATGTTTGGTAAGCACACATTCTATAAATTATTTACTATAAACCCTACAATTGATCGTACTAATTTTTAAAAATGACGATATGAATACAATAACGATGCGAAGCGAATTAAACGTGGATTTGAACTTGGAAATCTCAATATATTTTTATTTAAAGATAAATGTTTGAATCAAATATCTTGGATTAAGCTCTTAGTCAAGAAAATGCACGATTGTCGACACACCTGAAAAATCATCTCTTATAGAGATCAAATATACAAAGAAAACATTTACTATCTCTCTTGTTATCATGGTAGGAGTACACGAGACAATATAGTATGGCACTCAACACGTTTGCAGTCATCATAGAAAAATTTGGAGAAAATGATATCAAGTGCAGAATAGTCATTGTAACTGACCTCTGTTGTGATACGAAACTATTTTATTGAAAAGTATTATTTTTAAAACCTGGTTAAAATAGAACCACGTTATTGAGTTAATTTGATACTTTCTGAAAAGGGCCATTGTTTGCATAAGGATTCCATTATTTTAAACACAGTGTCAGGCGAATTTCTTCAATTTCCCGAAAATACTACATTGCATCTCGGTTATCTTATCCCACGCCAGTTACCATTAACGTTATTAATTATATTATTTCACTGACAGTCATTGTGGTAGAGACATGTATAGGATAGGTGATGTGTTTCCCAAAGAATGTAAAGAATTCTAACAACACATTGAGGCGGAGCTACGCGGGTCCTTTAATTCACGTATATTGTGACATTCATACAGTGCATTCAGAGATAATTATGGAACAAATATTTGGTCCCTTTGTCATTATTGACCACAGGAAAGCACATGACTGCTAACAACTGTTAAGTAGTGTGAAATGACGAACATCCTGAGTATTAACGCATCGGTAAGTTAATTGGTGACAATATTATAGATGCGGTCTGACAATTGGCACCACAACACCACTGTGTTTATTAAACACTTTTCTGTACTCACAATATTCAACTTCCGTTTTAGGCTCCTACTTATTTTGAAGGCCATGATTATTTCATTGAACTGTTTTTATTTGACTGAGAGATGCGTCGCCGAATGCAATATAATAAATCATTGCATCTAAAGCTGGAAACGTACCCTATGTTACTGTAAGGCCTACTAAAGTGCGATAACTACCAACACTGTGTGCGTGTGTTTTTTCAAAAATCACGGTTCATTTCCGAATTCACTACAATTATAAAACATGAAAAAGTATCTGGTTTATCTAGTATTTAAAAATCAAAAGTTAACAATGTTTGCACAGTATATTTAAGGTTTCTTTACTAACACACTTGTACTAATTCTTGGTGTGATGGGAGGTAAGGCGGATACTGCCATTAGTAAGCTGTTTATTAAATCCGGACAAATTGATCAACCTTTCTGACATTGGGACCCTTTTTGAGTCAAATTTGCCAAAAGCAGTCTACATTATCACTATTCAATGTAAAATAAATATAATGCTGTAACTAACCCTTGTAAATCTGCAAAAAAGCGTTGTCCCATCCACACAAACAACTGAAAGGTGTTGTTTTAGCTTTAAAAAACTGTCTGTATGTGAAAGGTCACACATTTTACGGGTCACATATTGGCTGTCGGGACAGGGACAGTGCGGACTACCCCCCCCCCTCTCACTAGTATGCACTACAGAATACAGCGGAAAATGTTTTTGTATTAACAGCTAACACAACTGTTTAAAGACAAGCCACGGCGATGCTACAGGGGTCATTGTCCGCATTTCCCGGTGTCGTGATTTAAGTTTAATATTGAGATAGTTGTCCTATAAACTGACTATGGCAAAAGAAGATGTACTGTTATTGACATTGTATTGAAGTGTGTTTTTTTTTCACTTTGTAGGACAGGGTAACATTTTGAGGTGATATTTCATTTGGCACAATATTTGCGTATAACGTCCATTGAAGGAAAACTGAAAACAAACTAAAACAACAATTCTAAAATCTCTGGGAATGATGGTCTCTCAGTGAAGTTCTACTTGGTTTTCTTACCATTGCTTGGATCGTATGTAACCAAGTCCCTGGATACAAGATCATGATCACATGTCTCACAGCCAATGCCAACGTGTAATTATCCCCATTGAGAAAAAAAAGATAAAAAAGAGATTTTTAAAGAAATTAGTTACCAACAGATTATAAAATAGCTACAAAATGCATTGCCAAAAAATTGGGAATGAAGGATTTTGTTTTAATGGGATTCAAGTGAAGTGAATATGCGGATGATCTCACTTCTTGGCGGATGTGCATTCTCTTTATTTAAACACATTTATGAACTTTAAAAAAAGTGGAGCTATAGATATAGATATTTGGGGTGCGGAAGATTTTGTCCGCAAGGGTATTATGGCCTATGTCACCAATCGAAATTGTTGGATTATATGTAGACTGACCAAGTCGGGACTTCTTTTTTGTTTTACAAAAAGAAATAATTAATTGTTATTTCAGTCCTTTTAGCGTGATCGTGAAACTAATCTGACCGCTAAAGAAATCCCGACAGGACGCTTCTACAGGCATTTGATTGCTATTAATTATTCATGATGTCATTGATTATTCATGATGTCATTGATTATTCATGATTGGGTGGGTGAAAGGTTGCTTCGATTCGATCACAGAGATGGATACTTTAACTGTCTATTAAAGTGCAAAAGCGATACTTTCATCCATGTTTACTGACAGCAAGTCGTTTTAAATGTCCAATGTATATATGTAGTCACAGTCCCTGTCATGTAGTCTTTCAAAATCACCGGGACCTCAGAAATGAAAGGTCACGTACATAGATAAGATATGACGTATATAGATAAGATATGACGTATACAACTAGATATGACGTATACAACTGCACTTTGATTCGTTGTCAATGCTAGTCAACAACTTTTAATTAGCATAATCACCGGAGTGATTCCGCTCCGGTTTTCACTCCTACGCAGGGGGTCGCCTGCAGATTTCTTTCGCAGTCACGATAGTTTTATATTTTTGTTTGTAAAACAAAAGAAGTCCCGACTATGTCAGTCTAATATATACAGCGTATGAACATGGACATGTTTAACAAGTGTTCTGCAGTATAGGAAAATGTGCAACCTATGAATAATAATTTGTACATTATCAAAAACGTGATATCAAGCACGTCAACACAACATTTTTTGTGGAATTGGCATGACAGATTTACACGCGACACGATGATTGATGACATAGGCCAAGATGGAATTAAAATAATACTTCTGTGAGATAGGTCAAACAATATTTATCTTGTCATTCAAGTCCATGTTCACTAATTATAGACCACTGTCTAGGGTCAGTTAATGGCCAACATATCCAATGCAATTTTGACAGCCGGAGCACTCGGTGTCCGTATACTAGTACCTCATTTTAACCGTGAAATTGTAAATGTTTGGTCTGATACAAATAACAACAATTATAAGTAAGTATATCCGGAACTAATTTTTTACAGGCTTGAATATTTCTGACATTTTTAATTTTAAAAGTGAAATTAGAAGTTGAGGAGACTTCAGCGTCACTAGCCTAAACTTTAATGATCTAGTACAGTGACCCCTCGCTAAGTCGCGCCTCGGTAAGTCGCGATTCGGCTAAGTCGCGGGTACTTGGATGGCTCCCAAAATTGTTTTTTGACAGCAGTTTTGAAGTACAAAGAGTAATTTTCGTGGCATAGTGTTTTTAACAAACCGTTAAAGAGACAACCACCTACTGTCCGTCAATTGCTGAGATTCAATGGGTGACGGCGTCCTTACTCAAGGTGTCAACAGGGATGTCGAGTAGTGACCGTACGTGCTTCTCGGTCGGCCCCATTTTGGTAAACCTCTATAAAACTCGCTACTGTAACAATGAGTTGAATTTATTGTATTACACCAGTTAGGTATAATATCGGCCATTCCACTGGAAAATAGGTACTAACAGCATTTTGGGTCAGTCCTGTCTGTATTTTTGACAACGACAATTTGGTAGTTTTGTCATCTTCCACACAAAAACTAATCCGCAATGTTACCTCTAAACGATATTTTGCCGTCACTTCTACAGCTTCTAGCCCGTCTTCATTCAATAATCCTTTTCAATGTAAAGACGTCATAATGGAATTTCTTTATACGATGCTATTTTCAGTGACCATATACAGCAAACTACGTGAATTGGCATGGAAAACTTTATATGAACTCAATGTTATTTGACATAAGTCCCCCTCTTCTGGCCTCTAATCTCTATATACATCGCCAAAACAGCTAGGGAGGCACTAGTACAGGTATTCTCGGAGTGTGAAGTGACAAATATGACAAATATTCGGGCAAACTCGTATGAGTTGCACAAATAGACTATCAGCATAGCAATAATATTAGGAGAATTTCAAATTTGTTGAATTCTATTATTTTAATTGTTAAAAGAAATATTTACACTAGTAAGCTTAAGAAAGAATATTTGAATTAAGTTTTAATATAGTTGCGTTATGTTTGGATTAAAACGCGACTCTAAATTACAATGTAGTTCAACATAGAATTGCGTTTTAATTCAAGTTTAATTAAATCAAAGTAGAAATAACATCATACATCATGAGACTTAGAAATGTTTGCAACGCTTAGGGTTAGCAAAGTGGATAGGAATGGTCTCAGAATACTATAATATTAATATTATTACCACACCTTCCTTCTTTACTAAACCTAAGCTACGCAAACATGACTTAAATTATAAAAGTTATGAAAAATAGTGACGGTCGTCACTTGGTAGGTGTAAAGTTAAATGGGAGTCGTCACAACTTTGATTGGACAAACCTTGGACAAACGTGTGTCTTTACACCAACGACAATTATTTACAAAAGAATTGTCGCTATTAGTGTTTTTTTATGTTTTGTTTCATTTTATTCAGTAATCTTACTTTGCATATTACTATGCAAAATAATGTAAATTAGCAAGAGGTCAAAACGCATACAGTTTGTGTTCACAAGTGAAAAGAAACATTTGGGTTTAAATGTTAAAATCTTTCCATTTATTTTGATATTTTGTCGGAGTGCTGTTTTATTTTGATATAACATATTCTACTTGGTTTATTATTGTAATGCTACTAAGTACTATATTGATTCCTTTCAACCTTGACTCGTAAATAATTAATACGTACATTCATTAAGTACTACTAAATTGTTTGTCTCCCATGTTTTGTTTGTTCATGGCAATTCGTATGAAAATTGAGTGTGTGCATTCACAGTAGTCTCATACTTATTCTTATAAAAGAGCACTGATTGAGAGTGTAATCTATATACAATACTGTAGAACACGTTGAAATAGCTGCATGCAATTTTAGCGGATTTGACTCTTGGCATGAATTTACAGAATCTTAATTTAGCTAAAGTGTTGACTATCCCCCTGTGAGAATATACTTTCTGTTAAATTACCTGCATCTTGAATTAGCTAAATTACAGCTAATTGTCGCGCCTTCATGAAAGTTTTGAGGGCATAATCGCTAGCTAAATAATGTGACATTTACGATTTTCGTGTGACAATTGTTGAGATAGTAAAATTGGACAATAATGACCAGTAATGCCAACTGGTATTCTGGGCGCTATAAAAATTTATGAAGTTTTAAACATTGATGGGAGAGCAGAGATAATTCCCTGCCACAAAGGTGGGTGACTTAATTTAAAAGAATAAAGATCATCCCATGTTTTAAGCTTGTCATAACTTTTAAACAGGTGTCATACATAAACAGTCCCCCATTGAGAAAATCTAAGTAACACACTGATCTCCCGTTAATACATATATTTTATTGCTCCTGATAACTGTATCAGGAATTAGGGTGCGGCGAGGTTTACCTTTGTTTGACCAACTACGCTTTGTGAACTACGATAACATTGTGGCAATGGCGGGAATTAAGTTTTGAGTATACGCGGCATTGCACTTTTTAACGTTATCCGATATCATGATAGTCTGAAAATGTCTAAGTTAGACAGGTCTGACTGGGCAACTAATGGGACAGTTCGTTTTTCTTCGATGTTATCGTCTGATTATGTCCAAAAATGTCTGAGTTGAATAACTGAGACTTTATCGGACGATAATATCCGAGAAAAACCGTAACACGAGTTAGTGATGCCAACATTTCATTAGATTTTATTAGACGATAATTGTCCGTTAACGATTTATATGACATTGTAGCGCATCCATGAAAGTTTTGAGGGCATAATCGCATCGAAAAAATAATTTGCCTCAAAAAGGCCAGTGTTAACAGAAACTCAATTATTTTATTAAACGACGCACCATAACGGACGTGGCATCGCATGACAAGACAGTTGACAGGATACGCCAAGATTGATGCAAATTATTTAGGTGTATTTTAAGGTTTTTCCCGGGTAGTATAAACTATTTTTTCCTGTAGTCTATTGTCATTCGGACTCGTTTACTCCCAACGTAATGTGTACGTTTTATGTCTGCTATTATGGTTTCAAACATTTGACTGTGCCTGCCTTGCTTTCAAGTTGGCGACTTCACCATTCAGTCATGTCAACCACTCTAAGTTGCAACATCCCTTTTGATCAGCCAATGATAGCGACGCTTCACTCTTTTCATAATGATCTCATATATCAGAATGTTTGTCTGACCCTTCCCCTTTTTATGTGCTGTTACGTACCCCCTAGTGACCTTGCCTGGAGCGCTGCAGCGCCAAGAGGCCGTGCAGGAAACTCAGTATGTATCAATTAAATAGCGCACTTGCTTTTGAAGCTCCTATAAAAACGTCATAAAGCTTCTGAAATCGCCGAAAAGAACCACAAACACACACAACGCTGTATAAAAAGGCGGAAGGGGGTATACGAGTCAGTTCCACAACGATTGAACTCACTTGCGCCAGTTAGTTGATCGATCGGACCACAGATTTTCCACTGAACGGCGGCTGCAGCTTTACCGGGTAGAGTGGGAATCCGCGCATTGCGTCGATTTGACAAAGCCTGGAATCGCCTCAGAACACCAACGAGTGTTTGAATAGTAATTCTGCTGACATCTCATTCTCAGCAGTTGATTAACCTCAACCCTGTCGCGACTGTCTATACACACAGAGACTTCACTTAGCGAGTGAGATGCATCTGGCGTTTCTCGTGAGCTTTTTTCTTGTCGTAAGTTTATTGGACAATGGAGTACACACGCAAGATAATGGTTTAGCTCCATGGCAGCTTAATTTGGGTAAGTAAAGTATGTCAACCCATTGAAAAAACTTGATGAAACGAATTTACGATCGGCCGTAAAACCACCAAGGGTGTTAAATGAATGGCGATATGGGATGTGGGTATAAACACGTAAAGGTCGAATCCAAGTGACTAATACGTATTCTGCTGACCACAAAATGTTTTCACGTAACCCTGGATTCGCAACTCGACCTACTCCCAGTATCGTATTGTTCCTCACACGAATAAGGCAACTGTCCGATTCGACGGCCAAACCAAACTTGACGACCAAGCTGATATTCTATCGCCATGAAATAGACGTAGATGTAGTTATTGTGAGGACGATTTTTTGAGAAAGATTAATAAAAATGCAATCGCTATTTTTTCTTGTTTTGGGGTTTGAGTAGCGTAGTTAAAATTGTCTGGATGTTCAGTACAACGTTATCGTTGGAGGGCGACCTTCGCACCCCACACTCCCCTTTTCAGTCTGTGTTGCTCCTGGTGTTACAAGAATGTAATGTGTAACTGTCAGAAAATGTCGCGTGAATTATTTTCACCACGAACAGTAGCTTTCGATTTTTATTCTTATGCGTTTTTGCCGTTGAAATTGACAAATTGAAATTGCTATCTAATTATTCTGGGAAATATAAAATTCGACAACATCGCTCGAATGTAACGAACGACTAGTTTTCATTGAAGTGTCGCTCATTGCACGTGCCCGATATCAGTGCTGTAAGAGTGAGTGTTCTACCCCACATTGCGTGGCATAATGAGTTATGTCTCTAATTACCACTATGGTCAACATATACAGTGTTTACATCTGTTTTTGTGTCGTTTTACGACGACGTAACTTACGTCAACGTGAGAGAAAAACAGAAGTGAAAACACGTTACGGCAACGTAGAGAGGTTAAAAAAATGTTACTAGTACACCGGCGTAAATAGACTTAAACATGGCGGAGGAAACACGGGCGACCATTCGCAAATGGCGTTGTAGAATAGAATAGAATAGAATAGAATAGAATAGAATAGAATAGAATAGAATAGAATAGAATAGAATAGAATAGAATAGAATAGAATCTGTATTGCTATCGTACCCCATATTTAATTACTAGTAATACATTCTGAAAAACATGTAAAAAATAACTAACGCTAAAAAAAGACGCTCAAATATAGAAAAAAATGTATTGGCTTCTCAAAATAAATTTGAACGCCACAGTCAACTACAAAATAGGCAGACTCGCAATGTGTGTCAAATTTTAAGGCATTTTAGGTAGCTATATTGACCCATACGTTGTTAAACTCGAAATATGCTGATTGGTTCCAATATCACTTACAAGGAATTAGAAGAAATTCCAACAAATGTATATGTATGTATATTATTTTGACACTCTACCTGGCCTAGAATTGTCGACTATTATTGTTCAGCTGAAAAAGTACGCAAAAGACCATTTTAATCAGATTGGCAAAAGACAGACATATATGGCCAACCATATTTCTTCGAGTAAGTGCCATTTTGTGATTTTGGCGTCGTGCATGTGTTTCTTTACATGGCACGATGCATGTCAGGGCGAATATACTTTTGCTTGAGAAACAGGTACGCTCAAATTAGACGAGCAAGGATGCAGCGAATATGCTACCATTCGTTCATCTCCAGTTGTCCGCACAGTGTGGCACCATTCGAGTAGTATAGTCATTGGTGGGACGAGATAATTTATGTCGCTATCGTTGAGCCCCGATGCGTTAACACGGTCGGAGCCATGTCGGGCCCAATCCTATAAGAGCTCAACCCCGAGGGTTTATTGGAGCCAAACTTGGCTCGAGCCGAACGCGTATACAACGACGGCTATTTTTGTTGGCTCGAGCCGTAAGGCTCCGACAGAATGCTGTCGTGTAAACGCAGCAATTGTGCACATTATCCGGAGGCGGCCAAATTTACGTCTTTGGTATTAATTGTTGGTGTGAACACAAGATCATGCGATCCAGATCGTTTAAATTACCGGGCACAAATTACACCGACGTAACTTTTCCTAGTGAGAACACGGAAATAATTCGAGTACAACAACCTCTAGGTCATACACATAAATAGATTTTTTTTAAATAGAATTAAAAAAGAAAAACGCAACGAGAAACAGGAACGAGGCTCCGAGTCTACCCGGGGTAACCAAGAGTCTCGTGTGTAAGTTCTCAGCGACGGCAGTACACCGAGTGATCAAGCATGGCGCGTTTTGGGAAGAGGAGTTACTACGTAAAGATTAACTTGCATGTGGTTGAAATGTATATTTGTGAGAACAGTCTCGGAATCAATTTTATATTTACAAGTTATACACATCCATATAACTTACTCCTTGTTATTATTTTTATTATTCAAAAATGAGCTATGATTATGATTAAAATTGTGATTACCATCAAATTATATATACTAGTACTCCATAACTACTAGTCTATATCATCTATGACTAGTAGTGTACACAAAGTGCAATAGTGATTTGCTATCACATATGCACAGTGGTGCTGACAGTGCGTTAGTTAATTATAAATCGTCTTGCGTGTTCTCCATAAAATAAATGCTAGAGTGGACATGGTTGAATGATTGCGAGAAAATAATAATGTAATAATACGTTACTGTTTATTTTAACAGGCGCATGCCCTAAATTCCTTGCACGGGAAGGATTATGTCCAAAAAGAAAACCAGGAGGACCGTTAATGGATGGTATGTCTGTTATGTTATCCCACGGCTTTAACTAACAACGATCCCTGTGCAATTACATAGCAAACACATATCCTTAACTATCTATTCACAATGATCACACCAATACGCTTTTTCTATTAATCGCGCCCTCTATCGACGGCGCGCTTTCATGACGTCATTGATATCACTTTGAGACAGTCTTCCGTTCATAGTGGCTGATTCGAATGACATCCATGCGTCATTTTGACGTCACGGCGTCCCATCACTAAAAGGCGCGGTTAAAATGAATGGTGTATTATAAATTACCAAATAACAGATCCATTTCAAGTTAACTTTTTTATTCATCATTACATAAAAAATACCCAGTAGGGTCTCAGAAATTGTTCCGATCGCCTGGAATTCAAGTCTCTTACTAGTAATCGGAACGCGCCTTCGTTGTTGAAACTTCGAAGTATGTAGGCATTGTACAATTTTGGCTATAATCGAATATTGCAAGTTAGTTGAAAAATGACTTGCCTTTCATCAACCCACAACATATATTCAAGTTGTCACCAAAAAATGATCAGTTTATTAAAGAAACTGACGCCCAGTCACATGTGTGGTTTTATTGATCAAATCACTTCAATAATCCTGCATGATATATATATAACATGTACAAAACAACGGTGTCTCAGAAATGCATAGTATTTTATTGCATATAACAGTATTCAATGTCACTAGTCTTTGTGTAATTTCTAATATAATTATGTGAACTTTTTTCTTTCACTGTCAATCTTCGTTTATTCGGAAAAAAAATGGCGAATAATTTGACAGCATAGGCCTCAGTGCAAACCAGAAAACAATGTTTTAATATTTTGCGATATCAACAAGTATCTATAAACTATTGATTTTGTGAGATATATGTTGTTGCTATGGGAACAATTAAAATATTGCCCTGTATATTTTATTTTACTGTTTTTATCATTGTAACATAATTGCAGATGATGTAAAAAAAATGCGTTATTTTAGTATCATATGACATACCCTAGTAACTCAATAACAATTCATTAACTACTCACAGAAGTGCCACACACGTGACACGCTAAACACATCGCCCGCTGAAAGCCTCCACGGATGGAATGAATGTAAGCCGGGATTTCTCGATGTGTGGCAGTGGTTAACTTTAACTCCGGAGTTGGCTCGGTCCAATACAAATAGTAGTAATTCTGAGTGGTCATTAACACATACAGTATACGTGCATCTATAATAACAACTACAGTTACATGAAAGAGATGCATATTTCACGGAAGGAAAACGCTGAGTTCAAATAATTTAATATGGTAGATTCTTTTCCGTATGTGAGCGCCAAGCATGGGTAATTGATAATTTGAACAAGCAATTATTATTGATTAGTTGTTTTTAAAACAATCGACCATGAATGGCTGAGTAGATGCGAAACAAACTTATAGAATTTAAAGGTTAAAAGTTAACGGACAGTGGTCGTCGCACCGCGTCCTGATCGATAAGGAACTCGTAACGACGTACACAACGCGTTTAAAATACTTTGTTTACATGAAATACGAACACACGCTGCGTGACGAATGTGGCGCTTTAAATGGAACAAAACCCAGAAATTAACGATTTGCTGCATTTGTCAGGGAATCATCATTAAAAATTGCCTATTATAGTGGATAATGAAGCACACCGCAGCGCAAGCAAGCTTATTCCCAGATTCATAGTACATGACCAAAAAAAAGGCAAACTCTTCACAAAGTTACTTTGTGGAACACATATTTGGTAAAGTTGTTTGAAAGTTTGTAAAAAGTTGGAAGGAGTGTCTAACATATGATGACCACCAGCTTGAATCCAATCCTTGCTATGTTGAGACCACTCATAATATCATTATCTTAAAGAGGCTTTTGGGAACTTTTTACAATAATTTTATTTGATATTGCATCTTGGTAAAAACGTTAGGATGCGATTCATCATAATATGAAAACGGCGTGTTGACTGAAGTCATATTAGTATTTGATTGATGGAATGTTTAGAAACGTAAGTTTGAACGCATGCGCATTACAGATTTTCATCAAACGAAATACTATGTTTGCTGCCAAACAAGGGTTTTTATTAAATGCAGAATCAAACCATGATGTTCTTTTTTTTTTATAAAGATGCAATATTAAGAATACATATTAATACTTCAATATATACACATTTTCTTTTTAACGGAGTAAAACTTCAGTAAAGTTATATGTACTAACACACATACGCATGAGTTAGTCCGGTAAAACAACTCTGATCATGGTATTTGTACAGCAATCGTCCCCTCCTTAGGTTCTGGCGTTCCATATGTACCGATACCAAAGAAGTACGAATCGCCGTTCTTCGAAGGAGACATAGTAGTGAAGAAAGGACCAAGGGCCGCTCTGAAGGGTAGGCGAAATAGACGTGCACTGACGCGGAGTCGGAAACTACTGTGGAAAAACGGGAACGTGCCTTACCAGGCACATCGTGATCTGAGTAAGTCAAGTTTATGTCAGTATTACAGTTATTAGTTCAAGTTTACGTGAGGTAAAAGATCGCCGGGGATGATCAAAGAACGCATGAATATCACGTCTTGGGAAAGTTTCAAGGGATTTATGGTACTTTTTGTGACATATATGTTTTGTCTGTGAAAAAAATGTATTCCCACGGTGTCTTTGCTATGTAGTTTGGCGTTTGTAATAATGCTGACGATGTAATGGAAACGGCTTCGTTGACACATTACCGGATAGTCTAGCAAACTGACACTCTCCGGTCGTCCGTTTATATTTTGCGGAAGACAAAAACTCCCGAGCGGTTTTAGTGTTACGGACGCTGACAGTCATAGTGTGTTTCAACGGGCAACTTGTAGCTTTCAGTATCACGTGATTTTTGTCCGACTAAGTCACACAGTCCGCTGTCTCGTTCGTGGACAGTCGTAATACAAATCACTAAAATCCTTCTCCAAATATGTCAGTATTTATCAGGTCACTGCATGACAAGTATATATTCGATTTGACGAAAACCTGGAAAAGTTGCATTCGTTTGTGGTTTGTAAATACTAGACGGTGAGCACGAGCGTTATGAAGCCGTTTCGAAAGAGCGAATAAATAAATGTCGAATGTTTTCTATGGTTCTCTTCCATGCAGATGATGCCGCTAAGATTGCTATACAGCAGGCAATTGCCCACTGGGAGAACAAAACATGTTTGAAGTTTCATAAGAAGTTAGACGAAGATCACGACTACATCCATTTTGTTCCCGATTATGGGTGAGTGGATAGAGTAACATATTATGACCATCAATCAAATTGTGTGTGTGTAGTCAAACACGATTGGCCATTTGGGGGCTCCAGTGTCATGTGACACATTTTGCCCGCGTATATTATCATATTCGCCATTTTGATAATCTTTCGTATCAAGTCGTTGCATAGCCACAAATATTGACCAACAAATATATGTCTACTTGGAGGATTACAATTTAAATCATCGCGAGATCCTGAAATATTGTATTTATTGTCAGACAGGGTATGTTCAGTCGTCCATTACCTTCATGGTCAATATGCCTTGGTAGATCCTGTTCAGCGAAGGTATTTTAAAAGTGTACCCTTTTTGACAATTTTACATTCCTCTATTAAATTTAATCTCAATTACCACGTGCTATGCCATTCGCGTGTCCAATCAATATGCGATTCCCCAGTAGAATCATGCATCGTTTCGTGGACGAGTAAGTTTACATGGAGCTCGCGAAAACTAGGTGTTCGCACTGCCGGAGCCAGATATCCGGTAAGGGGGGTGCGCTCCTATTGACGTGGGCTAGGTTTGTCAACTGATTTGTCATTTTTTGCGGGCTGAAGAGGGCGCGCCTCCCCCTAAATCCGCGCGTGATTCGGACATAAAAATATTATAGTTGGTTGATGTGAAAGGCCAGGTGATTCTTGTTAGAACCAAGTTTCAGCGACAAACACAACGATGATCAACTTTTGTTTTAGGTGCTGGTCATATGTTGGTAGACAGGGCGGCAAACAAAGGTTATCCGTTGGTAACGGGTGTGAACACATGGGTACGGTGGCACATGAAATCGGACACGCATTGGGATTCTGGCACGAACAGGTAAAGGTTACATATACTCAATATGTACATCATTGATAAACATACAACATTGTGTTTTAACAACGTTCTCAAATAAAAGGCGTTGTGACAACGACTTTTTTTGTCCAGTGAGAACACCACTTTAATGAAGTAAAATCAGGTGAATTAACAATAATATTATGAATTGACAAGGATTAGTCAATTTACAGTGATGATAAGCGCTTATAATCATATCTTGCGCGCCCTTTTTAGCAATCACGTGGCTAAGAACAATAAAAAAAGAGCTAGCGATTACCAAGTGTTCAATAACTTATATAAAACAAATTTAATGCTACAAATGTCATTGCTCATTAACAGAGTCGCCTTGACAGGGACAAGTACGTACACGTGGTTGACAGCAACGTCATCCCCGGCGCCGAAGAAAATTTCGGTCGTTTGGAAAAAGAAGAAACCAAGTCACGCAACTTTGCCTACGACTACAACAGCATTATGCACTACGGTACGACATACTTCTCCAGGAATGGGAAACCAACTCTAGAAGTGAAAAAACGTGGTAAAAAATCGTGGGTTCATCTGGGTCAACGAGTCGCCCTCAGTGAACTGGATATAGCACAGGCTAGAGAACTATATGGATGCAATAAACGACAGACACGACGTAAGTTACAAAACAGATAGTGGGTATGGACATAACGGTACAAGATTTTCGTATATTTAAATATGAAATACAGAACAAAAAATTGAATTGTTTATTCGAACTATTTTCTCCTGGTACAACATTTTATTGGCAAGTCGAGAGGTCATCCTGCATTGAGGGTGAACAGGCCCTGCAAGATACAGTAGCATTTATGCGCAGTGTATCTGAGCAAGGAAAAATACGCTGTAGGCCGAGTTACCCACTCAATATCCTGGGGATGGTTTCGCTAACGGTATTTCAATTGATTGAAATCTAGAACCATGTTTATAATTGGTTTTGCAGAAAATGTACCTAGTATATCTGATTGCTGTGTGGAGTAGTGGTGTGAGGTATTCCCGTCTATAATGTTACTATATGGAACTATACCAAGTTCACGGGTATCTGACCGGTATTCGTTTTAATCTTATAAAACACATTCTCTCATTTTAATGTCAATTTTAACCTACAGCAAAGTGCATCCCCAGCGAGAACAACGACGGTCGTGAATATCGCGGCAACCTTGATTACACGACTGAACTGATCACTTGTCAGAAATGGTCATCGCAGTGGCCGCATGAACATAACTACTTCTCCAACGACACCGTGAAAGACTCGAAGCGTGGTATAGGTGATCACAACTACTGCCGAAACCCTGTCGGTCGACGAGCGAAACCGTGGTGCTTCACCACCAGAAAGGATATCAAATGGCAATATTGTGACATAATTATTTGCTAATATTTATTTATAATAATTTGAAAATAGTGTGATTTTAAGGATATACACATTTAAAACCTTGTCAGTAATTCTGTATCCGTATCCTACCGCTATTGGATGGAACAGCAGTGTAACCTCGATTCATTTGGCAGAAAGAAGTACAAGCACAACAGATAAAAAGTAAAATTATGAATCATCTACAAATTTCGGGAGTTACCAATGATACATTCAGATGGGGCATCGCAAGCAATAAGATTTCGGGTAGTGAAATTATAGAAGACACATTTCGAAGTTGTTGTTTTTTTTATACCAAGATACATTTAATTTTATATTCATTTCATTATATATTTAACTATTAAAGTTCTTATTTTATAACACATTACCACAATAGCTTGACAATATATATTTTTCAGTCTGGACATCCAGGTTTTGTTTAAGATGATCTTGAACAAGCACTGAACAGCTCTATTATAACGCAGTAATTAATAATATATATATGTATTATACATTTGTCATCGTGACGACATAAGTTACAGCGTGCCGTAATTTTGCAGTATTGCACGGGGTATTTTTATCCTACCAAATTAGAAAACACGAATTCCAAATATGGAACGATTACTCGCGTAAACGTCATATAATAACAAAAAAACCATGGCTGCCCCAGAGTTTGACCGGAACCCACACATAGAATTTTGCTCAATCTGTTGTAAACGTTTTGGATTTCGGCATTTCCATGATGTATTCCTGGGAGGAAAAGATGCATAATAATAAAGTTATTACGAGGATACTGCAAAATATGTACTCAGACAGTACGCAGTCGCATCGACCTCCGCTGCGCGTCGGTTGATACTCTCGCTGTACTGTCGTCGTGCATACTTTGTATCCTCGTAATAACCTCATATTATAAAGAGTTCGTTGTACACTTATCCTACAAAAGTCATCTCTTTATTGGCATTCATCATTAAATTTGTATTCATCAATCACTGTAAGTATCACAAGGGCTTTGGATTTAGTACATTTCTTAAAAAATCTTATACACTATGATCAGTGCACTGATGGGTGTTCTACATAGAAGACAAAGTGGTAATGCAACTACCACCACAAATTGCCGGTTACTGTGTTAGTGTGTTAGTTCAGTAGAACACAGAAGAAGCATGTTTTGAAATGATATTATATTTCGGATTCAGCCAAGGTAGACCATTCATCCAATGCAGCCATTGCGCAATAATTAGTAAACCTTACAGATACCTCGCAGTCTGGTATTAATTTTATTTTATTAAAGCGTGGTAAGTTTGTTGAACTCAGTACTGCTGCCATTAATGGCTGCTTTAAATTACAGTTATGTAATGAATTATAACATACCGTTTTACTGGGAATGGTGTAATACTTGTTGACATAGCTTAGTAAGTTAAATTTATGCAGAGAAACTATAAGATGAGTATAAGAGTAAATCTATAATTTATTCCGAATTGATGGCTTTTATGATCAGTGAATCGAGTTTGCATGGCATATGCAAGAGATGACCGCTGCACCATCGACAGTATCTGTAACACGGCGAGTTGACCTATGACCTAAGTACATTAACAACACATATTGAAAACTATACAAGTCATTGAACTTAGAAACGAACCAAAGATTCTGCCGGCATATCTCTAAAAGAAGATTTAAAGGGTGGTAGTCGTCGCGCCACGCATGCGCGAGATATATGGGTCTCATATAAACAAAGATGGCGACTTTGCCTATTGCGCAGAACAACTTGAACGAGTACAAACTGAGACGTTACTAAACTTTAATTAGTTTTTTTTTAGGTGATTGGAAGGTATAGAAGGAGTCACTGGCGGTAATTAGTGCAAGTTGTGCTCAGGTCAAACCTCCTATTTGTGATTTTCATTAGAAGAACGATTTCGATTGTGGGAAAATCAATATTTATCAAGACAAATGTTGCACACGCGCGACGACCATTGCGCTTTAAGATTTGAATTCAATATTAAAATAGTTGTCTTGGCATTATGTTTAGGGCTTGGGTTGACATAGAGCACTATATCTACCTAACCCATGGCCATTACCATAATCCTAATGCCAACTTGAAGTCGCCGTTTTATATTAGTTGGCCATATCTTAAATCCCAAGTCTTCAATTCTCTAATCTAATTTTATGGATTGTCCATTTTGCCTTTATTATTTTGGGAAGTGTAATTACTGTTGAGTGAATAGCGACATGCTCGCTGATCATGTGCATGTTTGCGTTATGTATATGATTAGTGGCGGGGCGCTTCTACTATGAAATGAATTACAGTATACGAAGGCCGTTCAAAACGTCGATATCGTTTTGACACGTAGTCGCCCATCAATGATTATTACGTCTTTGGGAGATTTTACAATAGTTTATACGACGAACATCTACACAACCGAACACAGTAATTGATTTGAACGTCATTGCCCTCATATACGTCATTTTGACGTCACGTTAGCGCTCCGCCGCTAGAGGGCACAATTGATAGACATTCCAATCTAGATTAGCAAATTACAAATAATTCAATATATCAACACTAATGTTCAAAGACGCGTTTGTTAACGTATAGTCATGTTTCACTTGCCGTCTTCCGGTTATCAGACCTCTTAGGCATTGTTAATTGGCTGGTGTGAATCCAATATATTAAATCTACTTCATATAGGAGAACATGGACGGAGGTCTCCATATTGAGTACAAGTCTGTCGTCTAGAAAGCAGTGCGGCAACTTTGCTGTTCTGTCGCCACTATATTGAGTTATCTGCATGGTCCTAGGAATTAGCAATTTTACAACACACTCCCGCTGTTGAGCAATACACGTTTTCTAATTTTGCATAATTGTCATTTTTGTCAGGAATGCAAAAAGATTATCCATGAATTCACGTGAAATAAAATATTACCACAGTGACGTAATCAAGTGAAATCCAAATAAAATATTGACAGATTGAAAGTTTACTGATGACGTCATTGACTAGCCCTCTAGAGGCCAAATTACGCCAGGCTAAGCGGACGTTTGTCGTCTACTTCACATCCCGTTTTATACTCGATATTTAGGGCATTTCGTTTCGTTTTCGCATACAAGTTGTTTTTATCGCCAGAATGTATTCATATATCTCAAATTTTATGTACAGGGTGACAAAAGCCAAACCTCTGCTCCCCTTTAAATGTGGAATTTGGAATTACAGTGAACAAATTGGAAGTTTGAAATTCAGGTGCTTGCAATCAATGGGTCGTGAAATCATAAACTTTACTTTGATCAGTTGGCTTTATAACATTTACAAGTGACAAGTAGAGAGACAGCTCATTGAGATTGAGTGGGCTGAATAAATAGGTTGAACGTAAACGCTATTAGCATAAAACTGTATTTTCATCAGCCATAGCGGAAAACGGTTCTGTTACTTCCTTCATGTCGTTTTCCTTGACCCCGATACTACGCAATGCTAGTAATTTAGTCATTTAGTATGAGTGCTTAGGACGTTTATTCAGTGAATCATGAGTGTGATGTCATTAGAAGGCGCAAAATTGGTGTGATACAAAAACAAATTCGTCGACATGCGGTTGGGATTTACTAGTACTACACGTGTAGTTTTTAACGAGCATGCGCAGTGATGGCAAACAAATAATTCAGGTCACGCCAGTATAAGTATTTTGACGGATGGGCCGTCAAATATGAGGGTCATATTTACTCAGGGTCAAAGGGTCCACGGGTTCCAACTGTGAACATTAGTGTTATTTTTAGTAGTATCACGAGTTCCCATAACAACGACAATCGCGTGTTTAGCTCGGATATCTAGATATACTAGTTTCATTGATGTTTTTTTTTTCAACTAATACACCAACATCGATGACGCAACACTTCCATCAATATGTAAACCGTGATCTATGTGTATAAACTCGTGCGTGGAATAAACCCTAAATTGCAAAAAAAATATCTGCCATCAATAAAAATTTGTTCAAACATTTTGAGAGGAAAGGCTCTAAATTTAATTATTATCGAAGCGAATCTATTAAAGTCATAAAATCGAATCTTTGTGATTTATCGCATATTGGATAAATAGTTAATTCCATAGACCAATAATGTGTAACGAAGGAAGGTCAACTTAAAGTCTCACACACGCAGTGCGGCGATGGGATTCACACGTTTTATAATACATGTATGTATATCGGTGTCGGATTCATGATTGATAGAACTGAATTTAAATTTTACCAACATTGTGTAAGCCATATCCTCGGTCCGGGACTCAATAGAAAGGTCAAATCCACTAGGTCGAGGCTCATCCACTGACGAATGCGACGTGCTTCCTTACTCCCTCCGGGCAGAAACAGAATGAAATTATGTAAATTATGAGTTTGCAATAAAGGGGTCGTGAAATTGTTACCGCTGATTGGAGCCATCTGTATAAACATGTCAATTGTTTTTTTTAAACATCGTTTTTCAATTTTTAATTTTTTACTTCAAATACCATCAAGTTGCGCCCTCCGCGGTGCTCCTAACCCAACAGTGGGGTTCGTGGGGTCTGATGCCGTTCGGCCGGTGAGGGCGCCGGTCACGCCAACATGTCAGGCTACATCAAGTCATTGATACATTTTAATCAAATGCTGCCATAAAATTCACCATAGAAACAAAAAAAGAAGATATGACAAAAGGGGAAAATACTAAAGTAAACGTCAAAAATAACTCAATATATTAGTTGTAAATTGGTGTGCGAATGAAAAGTTATTGTTGTTATCACTATGTTCAACTTCTCTATGAAGTTATCCTTGTTTATTTTTTTTTTCTGCTTCGTTAGTAAATCGACAGCCAAATAATATATACTTTCAACTGAGTGATAATGGATTTATTAAATTAGATTTTTTGACAAAGCCAAAAATAACAGTTTTACTGACAAATTCCAACAAATAACTCTTTTCCATGAATCGCAAAATGAATTCAAATGAGTTTCAAACAGAGAGGTTTTCCTCAACCGTAAAGAACGTTACTAAAATTGAGTTGATTGACCAGGCTCCTCTAACCTTTGTGCATGGAGCATGCATGGTGGTGATTACCGCAGGATGGAACTCCTGTTGTGAAACATATGCAGACGTTGGTGTGATCCTCGGCGGAGTTTGTGGGTGGAGCTAGTCCAGTAGTTTTCCTATGAAATTAGTGTTCATGACAACGACTCGTGATTTATAAAAACAGGAACTGTATATAATTTCAAGTGTGTTTGAGCATATCTAAATAACTTTGTTTGAAAGTGATTTATCGTAAAAAATGTTGCATCATTGCTTAAGTTCGCATTACTAGTATATTAATGGGTCTTGTGCATGCGCGTTTCGAGTTTTCATTATTTCAACGATTTCATGTGTCATTTGTTTGTTTTTTTTTACTTTAAAATAAATTATGTTCTACTATTTTTATTATTATAAGATACGGTATCAAATACAATTATTTAGAAACTATCCATATTGCCTGTTTAATATATCACTTGGTTTGCAATGGAGTCATATATAGATAGAGGTAACTATGTTAAAAAACCTGGGTATCATGTCGTATCTCAGTTTCACTATGCACATTGATATTATTGTTATCAACGCTTTAGGATGCATTGTTTCGTTAAGGTAGAGAGAAGGTTTTGTGACGTTTTTAAATAAAACAAAGCAAATTTGACGCTAATTGAAGGGTCGTCGTACAATCCAATCACCGGCGTCGATTCACATAGTTTTTTGTGCTGTGACAGGCTTCAAAATTATTCGCTGAAAAACATATATTTTGACAAACTGATGGAATTTGATCTTAGTTCAAAAAGAAAATACTAGGCTAAGATACATTAGAGTTCACGCGAATCAGTTTTCTCTGCACGTTGTGAAATAAAGTAAACCAGAGTAGCGTCGATGATTTTCAGCCCTGAAGGACTTCCGTGTGAATCCTGAGTTTTGAATTGTTCATCGACTGGCCACCAAATAGTTATGGCTATAACTAAATTTGACACGTTTTCTTTTAAGCCCAATAAATTATTCATACATGTCAAGCTCTGTTCGATTTTTTCAGGGCATGTGGCCGTTTTTAGTCGAAAATATTTTTGTGGGAACACTTTTGCGGTACGTACACGGTATAGACCGAGCTCATTCAATGATCGTGACTTAATTTTAAAAAATTAATGTCAAATTTTACCAGACGTGGACCGATGTGGATTCGGTATCGTTATTTTTGGAATTAATCACTAACATTTCCTCGTTTCGCTGCTCTGTCAAAAGGAGTTACCTAGGCTTTTTTTACGTAACTGTCTCATTAAAATTAAAAAAAAATATTACATCTAGAACAAGCACCCGAAACACGTAACAAGAGGTCCCAGTTCAATTGCTTTCACGATACAAGTGTCATACAACTTCTAGATTTGAAGTGTCGTACAGAATTTAATAATAGTTAATACTAGTTGTATGTTCACACTTTACTATCAAGACCACCATTTCGACCACCCATGTGCCAGTTTTCAGTGTTTGGGCGAGAGGTCAATGTTTTCAATGAGCGAGCGAGCGAAAAAAAAAAACGCGATTAAAATCTAGAACAAGCACCCGAAACACGTAACAAGAGGTCCCAGTTCAGTTGCTTTCACGATACAAGTGTCATACAACTTCTAGATTTGAAGTGTCGTACAGAATTTAATATTAGTTAATACTAGTTGTATGTTCACACTTTACTATCAAAACCACCATTTCGACCACCCATGTGCCAGTTTTCAGTGTTTGGGCGAGAGGTCAATGTTTTCAATGAGCGAGCGAGCGAAAAAAAAAAACGCGATTAAAATGCGGTCGGTTTCCGGTCGGACAAGACCGCGTGGTCGGAAATTAAGCGATAAGCGGTCGATGTAAAAGCGGAAGGTTGGGCCAAATGAGTACAGTATGACCATGTTTCTCCGACGAAGTCTCGACTGACAATAATGCTGACAATGGACGTTAGATAAACACGCATTGTTTGCAACTGGAAGCTTATCACCCGTTATATCAGAATCGTCAACAACAGAGTATACAGATAAGATGTTATCATTTAAACCCTTTCAAAAATAAACATTATGCAAATATCCACGAAACGGCAGTTGTAGTCTTTTCTGCTAGTGTTTTAAAACACTAATTTGAGCAACGTTATTTCGCAATTTCGATCTTTTGTAAACCTGGGGTGATGTATCAAGGTCTAAAGTAACCGTTTTATCAATTGAAAATTTCCCTTCTCGCTACCTTAAGCGTACATTTTGGATGATGTTAGAATCATTATGCCAAAATCGCTTCATTTCACCATAGTCACGGTGTACAGGACCCCGGAGTACTGCTCCAACGTCCATCCGATGTCGCAGACTTAATTGCCAAACTTGAACGGGTACAGATTAAATTTATCAAATATTTATGCTTACCAAGTTCAAATACCCTTCCACACTATTATGTACATTATTGTGAAAGCATTTTAGTCCCACACTTGAATTTCGCACACATGTTCAATACGTAATAGTGTTTTGTAGTTAAATAGGATATATGCTTAGAAGAAATTTTTATGCCTTTTCGTGTTCTCAGAAAGAACGTCGATTTTAAATTAGGCGTTTCCATCTTCAAGTTAATCTAAGACAATTATCTTTTTCATATCATTGTTAATGATTTCAGGTTTTTCATTGATTTTACCGATTCCCACCTTCAACTTATTTTATCAGTGGACTGTAAAGTCATTTTGCTTGTCAAATATCCATTGATTATTTCAGATGTTCTTATAGTTGAGCTTTTTGACTATCGAGACAGTTGCAAATAAATAAAATCATGGTTTACGGACGATCACATTCTCAGAAAGCCTTTGCCATTAGTCATTTCGACCCACATATTTATTAGTTCCCATGACAACAACGCCATCGCATGTTTCGCGTGTATATACTAATAGTATTAACGATGTTTTTTTTCTTCAACTCTTTACAATGGTATACGAACACGTCACTGTCTTCAATTAAAAACTCAAACCTGGTCCACGTGTACAAACGCACACACGAAATGAATTTCATTATTATTGTAGTGATTCTGTTAAAGCTCATAAAATCGATTTATGATTTATTACATATTGGATTGAAATGTCCTTAAGTAGTTAAATCCATGGACCAATGGGTATTATGGGTAATTGAGAAATGATCGACCGAAAGTCTCGCGCACGCACTGTTGAGACTTCTCACGCAAATGTAGAGTATATAAGACGAACGCGGCACATGGACAAATCACACTCAACGCAAGTTATTCCACACCTGTAGAGCCGATATAAAGGTGAGTAGAAATTCTGGATGTTTAATATTTCGTCTTTTCGACGATGTCGTGGCAGTAAACGTAACATGCTTTTGCTGATAGTCTACTTCTGTCATAAGTAGCGTCACGAAATTGTACCCCAGACAACGGTCAGGTGATCATATGAACACATTGAATTGGGCAGAGCAGGGCGTTCAGCACGATGAACTGAAATACTGGGCGAAAACTCCGAGAAAACTCGTTTCATTTTTTGCTCCTTAAAAAACCTACAAAGGTATTTTTGATCTTTTCACAAAGTTTTTTCTTGGGGAGAATGTTAGATACATGAAAACTCAGAATGCATAACATGCCCGGCCAAATATTCATCACTATTTCTTTCAATAAGGTTGCGTACCCAACTTTAAGTAGTGGTCCATTCATTTATTGCTACTCATTTAATGGAGAATTTACTAGTATACAAATTGTCATTTAAGTTTCTGACTTCCAATATGTGATAACTAGTACTGTAAAAGAATTAATTATTCACTGGGTTTTAATTTTGCTTATTTCGCTGAATGGAAAATGTGCTAAATTAAAACTCAGTGAATATGTAAAATTTAGCATAGAACACATTATCTAAATGATAAAACCGTGATTTTAAAACCCACTGAATATGCCTGAAATGGTATATCAGCGAAATTTAAACCCAGTAAAAATTAGTCATTTTACAGAAATTTTAGAATGTACTTGGCGACGGTTACTAGTGCCCCAATGACACGTGTCAATGAGGTGACAATGGCATGCTAATTTTCTTCTGCTTCTTCCACCGCCAACATACACATATAGACAGCTGCCAATTACCGATATAGCCACTATACTACCCCATAAATTCAGTTTTCAGACAAAATATGTGTTTCGGATAACATTTCGCTTGTTTGTGATTTTTCAACAGCTAAAATATGAAGGTTGCGTGCGTATTGCTCTTAGTATGCCTTGTTGGATATGTCTGTGCCCAAGAACCAAGTCAAGGTAGGTGTTATTATTGGACTTTCTTTTTGCTTGTTTAAGTGATCTAACTATGTCATCAGAATGCGCGGCAAGTCTGGGAATATTCCATGCCTTCATTGATGATATCAAATTCGTATTTATTTATTTATTTTTTTATTTATTTATTTAAAAAACGTTTAAAACGTTTATTCCTTTGCTTTTATGTCCAAACTATTATATTCAATCCTTACAATTGCGTTGACGCGACAAATACAGTTCCATTCACGCTGATAACATCAATGTTTTTTGGATGATTCGTTTTGTGAATTTTCGATGAATTAGGATTATAAATCAGACATCGTGATGATCTTAGAAGTTGCTGACGAGTTGTCAAAATTCGGCTTAATTGCAACACATCAGTATTTGACCTAGTATACTAAAACACATAACATTTGCCCAATGGGTGAACGAGACTGATGAGGCGAAGGCGAAAACGAACTGACTATAAAAACGTGCTAGATCATTGAACTGTGTTAGGTAGTATCTGTACATTTCTGTACTGAATTCTAATAATTGCAAGTTAAAGCGAATTAACTTCATACTAAAAATAGAAACTGTGTTCAATATCACGGCGGATGAAAACAGGGATGAAAATGACTGTGAGAGATTTAAAAAAAAAAAACTGCTATGTCTCATCGTGGGGCACGGTGTAGACTATAACTCACAACTAACACGCCTGACTCTGTTTTATTTCATCTCAAAGCTCCTCGGCTGGACGAATACGAAATTACTTTCAACGTGAATTTGAATTATGACAAACATAAAGCAGGAAGTATTTTCAGAGCGCTGATAGGTAACTCTTATGATGAGTTGAAGTGTAATAGCTACCTGGTCTGTGAAGATTCCAACAACGATTGCGATGCATGTGAGTAAATTTTAAATTACGAACTTTGGAATTGTGAGCCCAGCAACCCTTTTCACGTCACCGTAGGAAAGAATAAAGTACAAGGACCACTGTTTTTTCTCTTTTCAATTCGCCGTAGATGATTCCATCCATCATACCTTTCATCGTTCCGTGTACAATAAAGACAGACCGTATAGTTAAAGGTGATAGTCGATATGTGTTCCACGGCACATGGAACACATGTTTTATTTTTATTGAAGCAAACAGATTGTGTAAAAAATGCAACACAGGTACTGTAGAAGATGAAGAGCATTTCATCCTTGACTGTTGCTTCTTCACTCAAGAAAAAAATACCCTCTTAGAAGACTGTAAATTACAAAATTTAATGTGTAATACAGCTAACCGAAATTTAATATTCACTTGCATTTTAAATAGTAGTACTACATTTGCAAAATACTTAAAAAACACAATTATAAAACCTAAATGTGAATCCGTGTTTTATATATACCCTTTAGATTTTTATGTTCGTAATTTTTGAAACTTTTGTTGTTTGTGTTTATTTATTATGATCTGCATCCTTACCATACAGCACCCACCGATGGTACAGTTGTGCAATAAAGTTATTATTATTACGTATCAACGTATTTGCATGGGATTAATTTCAGACAACTAATAAATAAAAAATAAATGCCCGAGGGTTAAACGATTTGTTCATTCACACAGTGCATTAGACCACAGTCACTCTCCTAGTAGAGTGACTGTGATTAGACGTAGAATGGCAGTGGATCTTAGTTTGTTAATACTGTATACGTTTTTTTCTCTCCAGGTTCTATACCTTAGGAAGGCATATAATGTTGGACCAACATGACCACTTTGACCACGGACACGACTACTGACTCTGATTAGATCGATTATGCCGAGTGACGCCATTTACCCTTTTGATACATTTTCTACTAAGTCTTTGCCGTTCTTTGCGATATTTACTGTAGTTTAACTAATAAATGAAGCTGATTATCAAGCAAAACTATTGTTACTACAAGTTGTTTTTTTGGTAATTGTTTTTGAATTCTAATTTGCATATTCTCATTCATAGTGAAATTGTACCCCCAGTGAGAACCACGTGTAATTACGGGGGTCGTACATCTGGCTTATTTCGCTTGTACCATCATTTATTCAGTGACTGGTACACTGGTTATACATACACCCAACCCCATCACCAAGGAAGGAGTGTAGTCTTTATTTCCATTCAGGTTCATATTCTCCGCGCAACTAAGGCGTTCCCTTTAAGTTCATCTTTACAAACTGAAACGACAGGTTTTTATTTGTCGATTGAATAACATTTGGAACGTTTACAAATGGAGTCGTTGCGCATGTGCTCATAGATTAGCTGGCTCAATTCAAATGCCATTGCAATTTACCAGTATTTCTAAAGATTAAGAAATACCTTTGTTGCGCCAAGAGTACTAACCAACACATATAAGTGTAAAAAGGGCGGATTTGGTTTGCATACATTTAACACGTGTACAATGAGAGGGGATGCACGTAATTTTTTTTACAGATAGATTTAAAAATGGCCGACTGGCGGCTATTGCGTTTTGGAGAATGTAGTTCAAGGACCATATATCCGACATGCCTGGGTGACTTTAGCTGATATCAACCTCGGTCAAACACAACTCTGTATCATTACAAACTGAAGAGAATGTCTCCCTCAAAATAATTAAAATTGATCTTTTCTCAAATCCAGGGGGCACAGAGACTTTTGGATCTAAAAAACACATACTTTACAACATCTTAGGTGAGTCATGCTGGAAAAACTGTACCCTATCGGTAGTATGCATGTCATGTTATGCTGTAGTCATTTTAATATGATGAATTAACTATTGGTTGCTTTTTAAAAACGTAATGTGTTCACAGTGACCGAATTTCACATACTTTTCAAAAACTGCCTAACCACATTGTTTTCCGAGTTTAGCTATCTGTCAATTGCAGTGGATGTATAGACATATCTCAGTAGTTGGTGTTTATGTCGTTTTAATATGATGAATTAACTATTGGTTGCTTTTTAAAAAGGTATTACATAATGTAACACATGTTTACAGTGACCGAATTTTACATACTTTTCAAAAACTGCCTAACCACATTGTTTTCCGAGTTTAGCTATCTGTCAATTGCAGTGGATGTATAGACATATCTCAGTAGTTGGAGTTTATGCTCGACTGTCGCCATGGTTATAGTAGAGATAGAAATTCAACATCTAAATTCAAAAGGGGACTAGGCAATTAACAAGGATTTGTTATTACATTGTAGTAATTTTTGATACATTTTTATCAGCGACTCAAACACTTAACATCACAAAACCTATTGGGAATTGTATGAGATGAGCTGATATTTTGCAGGAGTTTGTTGACCTTAGATGGGTTATTCCTTGTAAACTCAGATGTGCAACTATGAATCAATCTGTGAAGCTATTCGCATGCTATATGCGTGCAAAGACAAAGACACATGGCTATGTGAATACCCTTTTTTGAGATTGGGTGAGACTTTTTACTTTAGGGGCATGTGAATGGCCATTTTGTGGATCCCTTCGACTTTTGACTATTTCAATGAACGATTGAAATTTATCGCAGAATACAATAATCGCAGAATAAATGTGATGCCTTGTCATAGTGGGGAGCAAATAGATTAATGAAAATTGGTAAATTTGGCGATAATCTATTTTCAATTACTGGTGTCACAATGTTTATACTTTTTTCTCCACGAGGTAACATTACATGAATTCCACTTTATCAATCCATTTGGTCTAACTGTTTTTATCTCATTACACAGTTACTCAGTACTTTTAAATTGAATAGAAATAATGAAACATATCTTTAAAACTCTTTGTGTGTTCATCATGTCAGCTACACAATATAGTACTGTATGGACATAATTGGCACATGTGGCTAACACTGAATTATCACCTTTTTCTGACATACAATAATATGACTAGGTATGGGTGCTGTTGCTATTATTTTGATCAGAAATCAGTCTATTAATAAATCATAAACTTTATTAAACTGCCAAGGTCTGGGATTGTCACCCACAGATCACAGCATGTTTTAAAGTGGTAGACTAAACTTCTCAGCAAGTTGTGCCATCAACTTAATATAATTTCCTTCTAGATTACACTACAAGTCACTAAGGTCACATTTCTGCCCAAGAAGAACTCTGGAGGGCCGTTCTCACTAGATTTCCTTGACACAAATGTTAGTCCATAAATCTTCCTTGGCTTGGTGTGATAGATCATGACACTTGTATTTTGGAGTGATTTTCATAGAATAGTCACACTGTATATTGCATATTTATATTCCAAACTCATGATTTTCATTTAGCCAGACTTATAGTTCTCTGCATTTCCCTTAAAGACAGTCGTCCTCTTGAATGCATCATTTTAATTGCCATCTGTGAAGAAATAAACACAGTTCAATCTGTTTACATCAAGATGAATAACGAGATGTAATAAAATTGCTACTATTAATAAAAACACGTCAGGGGTATGTCATAGTGGGCCCTGCAGCTGTGTGAACTCCCTGCAACAAATAATAAAGTAACTCATATCACTATGAAATAAAATATCATCAGTTCACAAAGACTAAACAAAGTCTTTAAAGTTACATAATGTGATCCATCTTATCTTCATATACAATGTACAGGATTACATGTGCATATCTTTCTGCATCTATGTGTATGAATAATTATTTATAAAAGTACAAAGAGTCCATTTACAAAATAAAACCAATATTTTGAAACAAATTCTGGTCAAATCTTGTAGCCGATAGGAAATTATGTCCATTTGATCCAAAATAACAAAAAAATGATAAAAAAATACATATATACAGGCAAAAAGGTTGGACCAAAGCGGTTTCAATTTAAAAAAAAAATCTTTTAATAGTTAATACACTTATTGATTTGTATCCACTAAATATCCTCTGAAACAGAAAATAACATTTCCTTCATTCTACCAGATGGTGCACTTGGTAAAAAGTGTGTGAGGCGTAGGTTTTAAATTGACTTGGCGTGATGACGGAAAGCAAAAGCTTTTTTTTTTTCGGTCTTACACTATCACCACACAATGTTTTGTTGCATATACAGATACGCAGTAGCAGTGCTTAGAACTATTACAACAATTTACATACGTCCAGATGGCCGGGGTAAACATAAAGAGCAAAAAATCATCTCATTTCCTCAGTGACAAATTAGAACCATACAATAATTGAAAGCAGTACAGAGGTGGCAAAGCAGCATGTTAGGTATGGGGCTCTTAGCACAAAGGATTTATAAGTAGCAGCATGCAAATCAGATATCTATATGTTCTGTGATATGCAACGATGAATCCATTTTGTGTGCATGTATATCTAAACCAGGAGCATCACAGAATGCAGCAGACGCTTAGAAATGTTTGATCAAGTAAATAAAAATGTGCAAGAAAATTGTTGTATACAAAATGGCAAATTACTTGAGCTTTGCGAAAAAGCAAAAACATCAGCAAAACTGTTTGAGACAAACTTTAATCAGTTCTTTTAATAACTCGCAATACACACAACTTCCATAGCAATGTATAAAAGTTTATGCATTGGAACGTGATGATCACCGCCCCTTAAAAAAAGAGCAGCATCTCTGTTAGTTGTTAATACTTTCACTTTTATAATAACTGACCTCGTCTTTTTCATTTTTATTTTTCTTGAACTCGGTTCTTGCCCAGTCAGCTAATTCTTTTCTGCTGTCTTTATTCTCGACTTCTTTCAAACATCTTAAGATATCTCGGTACAACTGCAATGATTGTTGTCTTAACATGAACTACAAGAAACATCAAAATATTTAAATAAAATGCAATTTTTTGTAATTTTACGTTTTTTATCATATAATACTGAGCCAAAATTTCCTTTATCGTGAAAACAATACATAAACAAATAGTTACCAGATGAGAGGTCAATATTCAGTTTTAATGATCTGAAGAACAAATTATGGACTGAGGTCAATAATTCATCTGAAGTCATTAAAACTATTTATTAATCAATAATGAGGTACCTATGTTTGACTATAGCAATTAAATTAACACAACATAAACCAAGAGTCTGTTAAACAACGCATACGCAAAAACAAAAATTGAGGTCACTAGATTTTCATTATCGATTCCAAGTCAATACTGAGTTTATTGACCTTCATGTGACCACATTCTGACCAATCACACAAGGTATGATAAAAATTGATATGTTATGTCACATACTTATGATATGCCACGGATAGAAGATGATTTTTTTGGTCAACAACAATTCATCTACTAGCTCTTGATGCTGTTTACATATGCATAGTACCAGTATAAACATCATAATGTGTTACTGTGTGTTTTCATTTTGTACCATATACGTCATTTTGAAGTAGTAGAAAATAGAAGGTCACTGATGCCCCCCCCCCCCATTTCCTTCATTTTAATGATTTTACAGTGAGGTAGATGATCACAAAATATTTGCTGATGTTAAAAAATTAAATGAATTATGGTCGACTGCTACTCATGTATTATATATAATTCATAGTCAATTCGTCCGACACATTCGTCCCACAAGTCGATTCGTCCCAATTCACATTCGCCTCAATTCAAATTTGTCAAAATTCACATTCGTCCCATTTTTTGGTCAGTATTACAATCTTGGGCAGGGTGATTTTGATGACTTGTCGGTTTTCGTTGTGAGTTCGACAAACTGTATATAATTACTGCCACGCTTGCTATATACCGCTACCACAAAATATGACTACCCAGCACCACCATACTTGTACATCACTGTATTTACTGTAAAATGACTAATTTTCACTGATTCGCCATTTCAGGCATATTCTTTGGGTTTTAAATTCACGGTTTTGTCATTTAGATAATGTGTTTTATGCTAAATTTTACATATTCACTGGGTTTTAATTTAGCGCATTTTCCAATCAGCGAAATAAGCCAAATTAAAACCCAGTGAACAATTAACCTCTTTACAGTATATTTATTTACTAATAACTCGTATGTTGCGTTTACAGCATATTTGTATTTGTATGAATACTATGAATTATTGGAAACAGATGACATTGACTGCAAGTCATTGTGCGCATTACCCACTCTATTTTTCACTGTACTTGGAGATGAATATTGGCATAATACTTGCATTTCAATTACTGTTGAGCATTCCATCATTCGCTACATCTCAATAACATTTTATTGGCAAATGTGTGTTTAACTGATTTTGCTGAATTATTAGCTGTACATTTATGTGTCTGCTGTAAATCATGGCATTAACTATAAATGGTTGTTACTTGCATATGTTCACAGGTAATATTAATATTGAATATTTATGTTGCCGAAACTTCCATGGACATCCCCAACATGGAAGATAGTAGAGAAGGAGAAAGGATGAGTTTTAATTTTGTTTCAAGCTATTCCTCTATTTTCCTTTCAACCCATTATCGTGACCGCTTATTTACTCAACAAAACTCTTGATTTTTAGAGCTGAGTAGATGGACTGCTTCGTTCCTGTAGTAAAATTGGTCCGATTTGAAAACGAAGTACAAATGTATTTGAAAGGTCTAAATGGGGCTTTATACCAGACACTTTCAGGTAAGCTCAGTTGAATATAAATGAACTGTTGAAAAACATGTAATATTATTTATTTTTTACAGAACATTAATCAATTACATTATAATTTTGAAATATGAATACATATATATCCTTGATTTGAGGATCGACGGATCAACATACTGCAAAATGTGATACAATAAACAACCGGTATTGTGTGCATACCGGGGACATCGCTGACGAATCTTCTTTGGAACGAAACAACTTGGGGGACGAATCAACTTTGGGACATATTGACATGGGACGAATGTGATTTGGAACGAATCGACCGTTCACATAGTTTAGGGTATATAGGAGTACATCTATCTATAATCCATTGAAATTGATTTTAATAATAATAAATAATAATAATAATCTTTATTGAAACCGTATCCCGGTGTGGGATCTTAGTTGAAAATACAATAAAGTAATACAAAAAGATAGCAAAAAAACACACACATAGACAATCGAATAGAAGAAAAAAAAAATTAAATTATTTGGTGGTTGGTTGAGGCATCTGGCATTTTAAGATTTTTTCTTGTCGTAATTTGAAACAAGTGTGGATGAATTTTCCTAGTTCAATGATTGTTTTGTCATTTTTACTTTTTAGTATATTTGTATGTTTTTCGTCATCCGTCCCCAAGTTGCTTATATTGTATTTAATATTGTTGATCATGATTTCTCGTTCCTTCTTGTATAAATTACAATTGAGAAGAAAATGTTTTTTGTTTTCAAATTCCTGTTTGTCACAAACTGGGCAAATTCGGTTCTCTGCTAAAATGTTATTATATCTGCCCCTCTCGATTTGAAGGGTATGAGCACTTATTCTGAGTTTTGTCATAGCTGCTCTACGATTTGGATTTTTGATTGTGGTGAGATATTTTTCATATGCAAATTCTGTTATAATTTTCCTATAGGTTCGCAACTTGTTTTTGTGGTTTTTACCTTTATTGTCATCGTGTAATGTTTCTGTGCTATGTATTTCAAAGGATTGTTCTAGTTTGCGCGTTACTGTTTCAGTGATTTGTTTGTCATCAAGAGATTTATGGTTTTCCCAAATATTTCCCATATTTAAATTTTCTAAAATTTGTTTTATGTTTGTTACCCAGTTGTCTTTTCCTTTTTTATCAAGATGTTATTCCAAGATTGCAAGCTTCATGTACTAGCGAATTTGGGTTAGAATTATTTATTTTGATAAATAATGATATGAGTTGTTGTTACAGAAACCTGATTAATGAATCCAGGCCCTTGACACGCCCAAATTATCCAATTTAACTGAGGTCAAATATAGCTTTTCCTTACACGATCATGCACAAGATAAATCACAGTCAACCGGCTTGTGTGACCTGTGGGGTAGAGAAATATTCTACACATTCTGACTGAGGCTAACACTGAGGGCGGTCGGTCTCAACGTAAAGATCTGAACAGCTGTTGAAAATAATGAAGAATTTTCGGAATTAATTAGAAGTAAAGTCAGATTTCTTACGTTTAGTGGCCGCTTAATTTTGAACAATTATGTTGAAAATGGTAAATGATTTTTTTTAAATGATTAAAAACAAACCTGCTTAAGTGACAGAGCAGCCGTAGGAACTCTGGAGGCTGCCATTGTTGTTAATCAGATAGACCCTTTAGCGTAGTGATTTTGAAGAATATTGCCTTCACAAAAAATGACAAACCTTGTTTTTTTTACATCTATTCAAACGTATTAAATGAAAAAACAGTTTTGAAATGTGCTGGTAATTTACCACATTACTATAATTAAGTTATAATTTATTATATATTTCGTCAACAACTTAGGCACTCTTTTTTCGCTAAGCTGGGTGCATTTAACAAAATGGCCGATCAAGAGGCTTTGGATGGTCGGCCAACGTTTTTAGACCTCCCTGTTGAAATTTCTGAGTATATACTCAGTTTCTGTGACATCGAGACACTTTCAACTATTTGCAAGTCCAGTAAGAGACTGAGGGACTTGGCTGATTCAGAAATTGTGTGGTAAGTTGTTTTTTTCTGAGTTCGTGTTCGGTGGAGTTGATTCGAAATGAAAAATCAATTTTATTTTTATTGTACACATCCAATGATTAAGAACATTGTCACAGCTTTCATGTAGTTTGGACACTGGGTAAAATAGTATATAATTTAACACCGGGCAGACGTACCATGGTCGTAAGAGCAACAACTTTAGCAAAATAGTTAACAATAACAATAACACTTGAAAAATGGGTTAACCCGAATTCAGTTTTTACTGACTGAGTAAGGCAAACATCTTTTAAAAACCTCAAAAATATAGTGAATGAATTCATTCAGATAGTTGATAATGACATTGGCATTGCTAATTTTTGTCCATCTTGAAAACCTAAAAAAAAAATCATCCTGGAAGACCCTTACATTGCATTCAGATCCAAAGAGTTGTAGAAACCTTTTGGTGTAATTACCCATTACTTATCATATCTTTCCATCTGTCTGTGATGGCTGATTGACATAGAATACCCCGATATAGATACCTTCACATATTTTAAAAATATTTAAAATTAGTCATCTGCAGAAATATATTTTGAATAGCATAGTATTGCTGGCACAGAACACTAAATCAAATCCAGGCTTTTATTTGATACAGAAGTGCTGCCAGATGTTGGTAGTAAGTTACTACAATTAGTCAGATACTGGTAGTTTATATCAAGATTTGTCTGTTCCAAATTATATGTCTACATTTTAAGCAGGATAAGAATGTTCTCACCTACATGTATGATCAGTTCCATGCTTTGCGATGACCTTTGAAAAATATAATACATATATGTATTTGATAAGTTAGCATAAATCAAAATCTAAACAATTGTAGTAACTGACATTTACAGTGTAGTAACATCTGGTAATTCTGCATCAAATAAAAGCCTAGGATCTGCTGTTAATTGAAGAGTGTATTCTTTTACTACTGTAGCAACAGCAGTCAAATTATTGCAAGATAATGATGCAAAAAGTGTCATACATGTATTAACCTTTGACCTGCTAATAGATCAAATGGTGAAACATTTGTGTTTGGTTTATTCAAAAAATGTTCATGTAGATGTAACTTCCTGAAAATGATTGTACAATAACTGTCCATGTCAGGTGTAAACTACTTTATTCACTACTTTTCTGAAGGGATGAATAAATGAAGTGAAGTGAAAATAAAATCCAGTGCAAATACTATTTTTCCTATGTTTTGCATTCTAATCATCAAACAATCGATGAAAAATAAACTTCTTACAAAACAGCCAAAATGTCTTTTCAGTGAAAATTAATTCTAGCTAAAATAAAATATTTCACAATAATATTCTAGATCTACTTCTGTTTGGGGAATTGCACTCAGAATTGACTCTTACATACTCGCACATGATTGATTCATTTCATTATCATTCTGACCTCAATAACATTAAAAAAAATCAATTGCAAGCCTGAAGGCTACCGGTAATAGGATACAGAACATTGTCTCTAAGTGTTTGTGTACATGCTGGTTTCTTCCCTCGCACATGCTTAATTAAAATAACACAAGATTGTTGCATAGTGCATTGGCTTGAACCGTTTTTTGCCCTAATCTTCATTAATAACAAATTAAAATTGGCTGACCATAACATTTAGAAAGGTTGAATACAAGACTTTAAATTTAAATTGGTTTTTATTTGCTCACAGGAAAGTGAAATGGCAGCAAGTCAAGTCAGAATTCGGCCTGAATTTTGATGTAAATGTCCAGTCACATAGATATAAAGACTTATGTCGACGTGCAATACTATGCTTGGCTCCACCTAAGCATGAAAACAACACTTTTTATTGTGACTGCAACAGTAAACAAGTGGATGACATCATCGCCTATGATATTGGTGCTGGAACCTCCTGGATCTGTTGGGTTGGTCGATTTGACAAAAGAGGCTGTCCCACAAAGGTAGCTCATCTACGTAAACGCGGAACCGAGATTAATGAACTAAATGTTTACCTGACGAGTATTGGTCACCCAAGAGTTTCTCATAGCTATGTGGTTGGTAAAGATGCCAAGATTCTGTCAGCGATGTATCCCCACTTGTATAAATCAGACTTCTTTCCTGTATACTGTGAGGAAAGCTTTAGAAGAGATTGCAAGTCGCATAGTTTGCCCGATGTGTTGAAGTCTAGAGCATCAACTGGTAATGCCAACCCCGACCCTGACTCAGACGGAGATAGTATAAGAAGAAAAAGCATGAATGGTTTTCTAGACTCAGAAACCAACACTACCTCAGACTACGATTATTCTGCATGTACGTGCAACGGTGCTTCATCAATGGATTCATCAGGAAAGCAAACCACCTTGCCTACCAATAGTGCTCTATCTCATGAAGCTGAGTCAAATACTTTTGAACTTCATCACCCAATTATAAATGGCAATATAAATCGAGTTGCTAATATTGAGTTGATCATACGTCATCTGTTTCGTCAGCTGACCTTTGGCACCCACCATTATTACCATTTACATAACACGCCTATTGTCGTATTGGAACCACCCAATCTATCTGAAGAGGCTAGAAGTGAGCTGCTACAAATGATGTTTGAGAAACTGAAAATTCCAAGGTAAATATTATTATGATGTTATTGTGTAAAATGTGCTTGAAATGCGATCTGTTTTTGCCACATGTCAGTATGTGTACAAACTTTTCTTATAATGAATAACTTTTATTCATGTATTTTAGCTAAAATTGTAGGAATGCAGTAACACACAGCTAACAGATTCAGTGAAATTAGTTCAGGTTGTTAATGGTGGCATTAAATACAACTCCACCAGTATGATGCACAGGGATTTTTCGTGATGCAGCTAGTTACATGTACTATATGTATGTTTCTACATGTACATGTACACTGTATACTCGTTCTCTGACTCTAACTCAATAGAAAACAATATCTTACTGCAGTTTGGAATTTGCATTAGGTTTTGTTGAAATCTGTGCATATTAATTACCTAATTTGCATATAAATTAAATTTTAAGCTTTTCACTTTTTCTCATGAACTATTCAACAGATTTCAATGAAACCTGAAACATAGATGCTCTGGGATAATGCGCAGATCTAGTTGAAATGAATATTAATGTCCTAATTTGCATATTAATTAGCCCATATTTAACTCTTCCACCAATATCTCAACCTCTTATCAGATTCACTGAAACTTGTGCTACCGTGATAATTTTAAATTTGTAATTTGGAATATAATTCCATAGCATACTGTAGTATTTTGACTGCATTCATGTTTCTTTACAGACTGTGCCTTCAGAACAAAGCTTTATCATTGTCAACTTGTCTTGGATTGGATATGTACCTTGTAATTGACAGCGGTTCACATTGCACGGCGGTCACTCCGATTATTGACTGTAAAGTGCAGAGACATGCTGTTCAGTTTAAACCTATTGGCGGCTATGACGTATCATATTTGCTTGCTGATTTCATCACTGATAGTGGACGTATTGACAAGGTGAGCGTCATACTGTTTGCATTCTACCGGATTCGGCTGATACCCCGCCCTCGGCGATCTTATGGAGGATTCGATTTTTTTTTAGAAAAATGTGGACCAAAAGATCGCCCGGGCGATTTTTTGGCAGATATTACGAGGCCCATCTTGTCTAAAAAAATAACCCTGCGTTGATAGAAATGGTCTAGAAAAAATAATGTTTCGCGTTGACCAAATATAATCATGCAAAGTATAAATTCAAAGTACATTGGTGAGAGGTCGAATTTTACGTGAACAAGAACATGCACTAAGAAGGAAAAGCAAGTCAACGTCGAAACGGGGTGCATCATGGACATGACACAACACACGCTGCGACAACTGAGTGATTAGCGACATAATTTTGGGACGCAATTGAACTTGAAGTACTTCTTTGCGAAACTTGCTGCGCGGTGATTCTGGCATCAAATGTGTGTTGACCGAAGTTTGACCCCAAGTCGCGCGCTGAACTGGCGCGTTACCTTAGCAACCTTTTTCTTTTGCGGTCCGCGCGTCGATCTAGTAAAAAAAAAATATTGCAGTTTGTGATGTGAAAAAAAAATATGCTAATAATCATGGAAAGTAGTAGGTGAGACGAGAGGATGCCATTGTCCTCTCCTGCTCCATGATCAATTCAATTTATTTACTTAGTAAATTAGCATTCAGGTCAGCTTGGAAGTAGTCAGAGCTTTACGGAGATGAATTTACACCAAAATCACACAACACGACCAAATCAGAAATCCTAGTAAAAGGGACGTGTAGAGAAGATGCCAACCTACATGTACAGCATCAATGTTCAGAGGCCAGACAATGTTGCGAAGTCATTTAAGCAGTGTTTGCCACAGCCCCATGATACAGCAGTTGTTTTGTTTTGCCACAAACTAAGATCCATAGGTTACAAATCAGAAGACCAAATGTTATTGTTTTCTTTGATACAAAAACATGACAAAAAATCAGACCTGTGCATGGTTAAACAGCGTCATTCATTTATAATCATATTCGCTGCTCTGTGATGGTGTAATGTAGGGCGGTAAAGCAGTATGCGATACACTACTGATAAAATAAACAGAAACACGCATTGTGTTGATAGCATAGACACTGAGGTGTCAATGATGTTTAATGCCAACGGAATATTGTGAAAATAAAATGTCATCTTATCAAAGTCTAGGTCAAAGTGTCCACATTTGTGAATATAATAATAACGGCAAAGAACGTGCTAGTAATATAAGCAACGTCTGAGGTTTATTACCCCAGACCATTCGTCCCGGTGTTATCGCTATCGCCACACGAGACTCCAGCTTGTCTCCTATACAATTTGACTGCGCACATCCAGAAAGTAGATGTAGCTGTGATTGGTGGAATACTAATGAGTTGAGTGTCAATCAAACGCCCACGCTATCTTTAGTAAACAAAGTCACGTGACACGCGCCATTTTAGTTTTGATTAGTTCATCGGATCGGATCGGAGTGTCGGTGCTCGCCATCCATAAATCAAATCAAAATGATTTCTAAGGAAATTGTCGCGTCAGCGTGGACATTGTCTTAAAACACATCGATGGCATCAACTCTATCAAAGAAGAACAATTGTCCGCAATTGAAGCTATATGTAACAGGAAAGATACTGTCGCTTTTTTGCCGACTGGTTTCGGAAAATCGCTTATTTTCCAAATTCTTCCACTTGTCATCAAAGAACTAGGGTTAGATCCAAACCCAATAATACTGGTAATTTCACCGCTAGTTGCGCTAATTGAGGATCAGGTGAATGCGGCAACGAAACTTGGAGTTAGTTCCAGTACACTGACATCGCTGAGAATGCCGCCGGCGCAATTTTTCACCCAACTCGCGATTCTGTTTTGCAACATTTTATCAATATTCCCTTTGACAAAATCGCCGACAAAAGCACCGCTTTGCTGATCTTTTGTTCTATAATTCTTAATGCAAACACCGACCCTAGTAGTAATTAGTAACGTCGCCTAGTACATATGAACGGTCGTCATTGCAAATCGAACATTCTTTTGAAATTTGGACGTCGGGCAGGCGATTTCAAGGCACCGCACTTAAATATTAGCAACATATTTTTCTGAGCGGTTGTTTATTCTCTTTCAAACGAGACATAAATGTGACGACATAGTCGATCCCTTATCCACCGCTAAGAATGCCGCAATGTTTCGTTCGTTTTGCAACATGCCACAAATCGTCGAAAAAAACACCACTTCGACGGAAGCTTGCGTAATAAGGGGGTTAAAACAAGAAAACAAATGCCATGTTTAATACATATCGACCTGTTTTACTTGCGAAAGATAACTGAACATGAACTCGTTTCGTGCGACTTCGGAACCCGAAGGAACACACCAACAACGTTGAATTTACCCGCTATCTTCCAAATATGGTATATTAATTTATTCAGTTGTTTATTTAGAGTGATGTCCGCGGTCGAATGCGATTGGCTATCGATGTCAGTGCAAAGGTCATATGAATATTAAAATTAAGTGGGCGGAAGGAAAATTGTATAGGAGACAAGCTGGAGTCTCGTGTGGCGATAGCGATAACACCGGGACGAATGGTCTGGGGTAGAGGTTTATGGGCTCTGGTTTGAATTATAGACCAACGTTAAGCTTTACGTTTTTTTTGACATTTGAGTCAGAATTATCGGTACATTACATTTAAGAATGCAATGTGAGTGCAATGGGTTGGAGCATTGGGACAAAAAAAAACCATCAAGTCGGCGGACAGTAAATTCCAAATCCCTGTATGCTTTTGGCTTTAAAAGATTTTTTTTTCTGCTGTAGATCCAGCATTATATTTTCTTATAGAGGGAGCTATTTTTCGCTTCTGCAATTGTTCCCACACTCGCAGTGTTGACATTTTTATAAGGTTCGACTGGCAATACATTGAACCATAGAACTATTTATTATTCTACAATACTGCTGATCTAGCCTAATCCCCTAGCGCAAACAGGGTTTAGGTAGCAGTCAGTCAGTCAGTCAAATACAGAAAATACAGAACTGACACCTGATATTACAGCACCTATATACATTTTATTTATTCTCAATGTATTTTATTTATTCTAAGCATATTTAAATGCCTTCATATGTATTGGCATGTTAAATTGGAAAGCCATACGCAAGTTTGATTTTCACATAGATTTCATGCAGTTTGTGACTGAAATGCCACATGAAAGTCTGATCTTTGTGTGCACGCACGTGTTGTATAGTCGAAAACATGCCTCATCTTTTCCATGCGTAACTATCCCATAGAGGCACCCTTACATACATGCTTGAAGTTAAAACATTAGTAGCATTCAAATACCTTAGCCTGTGCTGAGAAAACCTTTGTGAATGCTTAGCACTGGCTAATAAATACTAGGTATGGATCAAATCATGGATGGCCCTGTTTTTAAGACACTGTCCAGATCCTTAGCACTGGCTAACAAAGTGTGTGTGAGTGCTTACCATGAGCTAAGTGTGCAAAACGCCATTGTATTCAATGTTCATTTGAAAGATTTACTATTACGGTACATGTATATTCATAACTCTTTATTTCGGTATGCTATTTCCGACATGGTGATCAATGCAAACACACATCAAGACTCTGTGCTACTTCCATTTATTCTGCCACTTTCTGAATTCGCTTTGGTATTGTTTTATATCCATAGTGACCATAACTATTATGTATACCTTCCTAAAATGATTGAAGATATTTGTATATTTTAACAAGTTTGGGCATTTCTTAATGTATGTTTGATTAGAATCAAAGTCGTTGCAGTACTATTAAATAGTCTTGAACAGTTTTTAGACCACTGAAGCCTTTCAACATTATTTTTTTCTACAGGTTCTAGTTGACAGTCTTGATTCAAGATGTGTCAAAGAAGTTTGTTATATAGCATATGACCCTGTCAGAGAGAGAAAGAAATGTCATTCACCAAGAACAATCATTGTGCAGAAACCAGGGTGAGTATAATTGACCTGAAGAGAGCGCTGTGCATTGAGTTTTCCCAATTTCCACCAAAATTTGCTTCTCTGTACTTGTGAAAGCAATACATTTTCACTTGCATAATGTGTGTATGAATATAGGCTCATACAAAGGTGAGCATTTTGACAATTTGGAGAAGCTCAAAAATGTTTTAATTTAAGGAGGATTTATTTTATCATTTTTTATATCGTGTATAACTCCATAAATCTTTATGTGAAATAAGTAAAAATCCAAGTTATTTCATATTAATATGATCATTAACATTAGGGCATTATTATGTATTCTTATGTATTATTATAATGTAAATTACAACATTGGTCATTCGTTGTGCAAAAAAATGGAAAAATATGTAATGGAGGACTTTCAGTTAATAAAAAAACACCAATAACTAAACTGTGTAATATATCCCTTACCATAATAGAAAACGAAATGAGTTGTCATTTATAATTTCCACAATGCTTTTACAATGAAGAAACAAAAATGTGTACATTTTATTACAATATTATTTACATACTAGCTAAATTTATGGAGTAAACATTATTAGAGGAAACAGTAGGAAAACAGTCAAGTTTATTATATTGATGCAAAGCAAGTTTTGTTGTTTTTCTGCACGATTGAGCTGAAACATTATACAGGTTTCATGACTTTACAGTCACATTTGTTTGCATTTTCAGGGGTTGAAATACTCTGGTGCACACTGCACTGTGCACATAGATTATTAGCTAGTGCAAGTAAACTCAAAATATAATGTGCACGCTGTGCATGTAGAAATTAACACAACATTTTCTCATTATATTCACTAAGCCTCAATTAAGTTCAACCAATATTGTAAGATAACTCAAAAAAAGCAAATTCTTTCATGATCTCATATATCGAGAAACCCGTAAATTTTTTTAAAAATTTAAAAGTGGTGCATTTTACAACAAGTTAGTGCAGGTAAATTTCAAATTCAACGTGCACACTATGCATGGAGGGGAAAAATTCTATTTCAATCCCTGATTTTGGAAGCTACCTAGACTGTACTCATCAGCAAAGTCTAAGATAATGTTTTTTTAATTGAATGTTTAATTTCACAACAAATCAATCACTGATACTAATGCCTGATAAATTCATTTATTTCATCCACTTGCTTTGTTTGACCACAGTTTTGATGAACATGTAATCTGGTCACCCTAATTTATTTCTCTGTTTCTCTAGAAGTCTCAAAGCCTTGAAAGAAGCACACAAAGTAGACCTTGGAACTGAGCGCTTCTTAGCCTGTGAAGATATGTATCTACGTCTAGATCTGCCCTCAATGATCAATTCAGCCATCCAGGCATGTCATCCATCCACTCATAAACTGCTATTATCCCGACTCATACTAACCGGGGGTAACACACAGCTCACAGGGTTCGCCAACCGAATATATAAAGACCTGAGAGAGATTGTCCCCAATTACGCTGACTCTATCTACTTTGTACAGCCGAATAGCAATGCCTTATCTCGTGCACTGAATGCCTGGACTGTGCACTATAAAGCAGCCCCCCTAGCTACCTGTAAATGGACATCCCGCGAGGATTACATCTTACATGGTGTGGATGCAATAAATTGCAAGGATAGAGGGCTCTGTGACAAGACTGCAGACCCATGCCAGTATCAGTCATAAGGCAGGACTGGAATTGTTATACTGCAATTCTGCAGCAATGTGTGACTACGGTAGATATAGTTTCTAGACATTGTTGTGTGCTGAGTCATTATGGTTCATATGTACAGTTGAATGTTTCTAGACTCTGGTATCCTGCCTGTAGTAAACATGTATGTAGCTATGGCACTGAATATTAAGTGAATACTCACTTATTCAGTCTTCTTTGGTCTGGTCCCTAAATGGAAGTCATTGGTAACTGTTGTAGCCATTTATAGAAGTGGCCGGTTCCTGTTGTAGCCAAATATGGAAGTGATCGGTTACTGTTGTAGCCAAATATGGAAGTGATCGGTTCCTGTTGAAGACAAATATGGAAGTAATCGGTCGCTGTTGTAGCCAAATATTGAAGCCATATATTAGTGGCATTGGACTCTGCTGTAGTCATATATTGATAGCCATATATGGGATTGATATTTTGCTGTTGTAGCCAAATATGGAAGTGATCGGTTCTTGTTGAAGTCAAATATTGAAGTGATCAGTCTGGTTCCTAATATAGCCATATATGGATGTGATCAGACCCTGCTGTAGCCTTATATAGAAGTGATTGGTTCCTGTTGTATCCAAATATTAAAGTGATCGGTCTGGTCCCTAATGTAGTTAAAGTGAAAGTGAACAGTCCCTGTTTTAGCCAATTATGGAAGTGATCGGTTTCTGTTGTAGCCAAATATGGAAGTGAATGGTCTGGTCCCTATTGCAGTCCAATATGGAAGTAAATGGTCGCTGTTTTAGCCAAATATAGCATTGATAAGAACTTAAAGTGGCCAAATATGGAACTTATTAGTCCTTTTTATTGCCTAATATGGAAGTAATCCCTTCCTGTTATGAACTAATATTGAAATAGTCAATTCTTACTGTAGCCAAATATGGAGGTGATTAGTCCTATTGTGACCAAATAAGGAAGTGATCAGTCCCTATTGTTACCATATATGGAGGTGAGCAGGCCTTACTGAAACCAAATAAGAAAGTGAGCAGGTTTTTCTGTAAATAAGTATAGAAGTGACCCATTTCCTATTATCACCAATTTCGAGAAGTTGTGCATTGTAACCCTAAAGTAATCAACTGTTAAGTCACAAAATTTGCAATTTAATGTGACTAAGTTCACACACCCCTATCCCAATAAAGACATTCGGCACGCCTAGAACATTATTAAAATATGACCATAAAATACGACGTCAAGTTGTTTGTGTACAATCATAACCATGAGATAAGTGCAAAATGTAATGTCAACAGGAGAGAATTTCTCAAAACCTGGTTTCTTTTATTGAACACTACATTCCACCATACATGCCCTTCGGTCAATCTGATTAAAATAAAAAAAATTGTGTCTTTGTTGGGCTTCTTTTTTTTTTTTTAATTTTTTTACTTTGTTTTTATTTTATTTATATTTTATTTTATTTATATTTTATTTGTTTATATTTTAGAAACCCATCCTCACAAAGATCTGGCTAAACCCAGATACAAAAATCTTGTCAAGAATTTGTATTTGGTTTGGTAAGATCTTTATTCTCTTTAAAATGAAAAATATAAAAAAAAAAAATTATTTTAATCAGAATGTCCGAAGGTCAAACTTCTTTGTAGTGCAATTACTTATGAATTTGTTTGAGATTAAATTAATCCAGAGTCACTTGATGTCTGTGTGTGTTTCTTGGTGTAGATGTTTGTTAGTAGTAAATGAATCATCGTTTGAATCGCACGGTCCTGTGTCTTCGACCTATAGGCCTCTACACGATACCGTGCGGGATCGCATAGGCTAATTGCGTATCTTAAGCAGTGAGATCTGATTGGGCGTGCCTCGAAACAAGGTGCCCAATCAGCCTGGATGTACCAAATTATAAAACAAAATTCCACTTCCTGTTTTTGTCGCTATGAAGACATCCTTCCCACACAAAACTGTGTTGATTGTCTGTCTCGAAGAGACTTGAGGGCACTAACACCGAAAACTTTTATCATCACAAATATCACTATTCATGGGCGCCGCCATTTTGTTTAAAATGAAATGCCAAAGAGAGATTTGTAACACGCAAACTGATTGGACAATGATTAGCCACAACTGACTACTGGGGGCGCTGTTAGAATACGCATATTTGATGGTCGTTCTGCCAAGGTCTGTTTAGTGGCTTTGCCGAATAAACTTAGACCTTGACTAGCGAAGATGTAAATGAATAAACCAGAGTACTCTTCTGATATATAAACGCATCACATACAATCCCCCCCCCCCTTCCCATTTATTTTGAGTTATCTCTGAAGGTTTTCTGCAGGGGACACGTTAGAACCCATAGCCCCAAACCATCTATAAGTTGTATAAGTTGCAATCACAGATTATTCACAGAGCTTTATTTGGGTCTTGTATATTTGTGAAATATTGGAAGGTCTGAATTTTACGAAAATTTTAATAAACATCCAATTTTTTATTTTCAGCAAGTTGTGATGTTAACAATCGTTTTGTCGTATTTGATTTTGTGTTTGAATTTCATTTGCTAAGACTTTTGAATAATGTTCTCCAAGATTGCTTTTGGGTGAATCATCAAATATTTCCTTCAATAGATTCAAGACTCAAAAGACTACTGAGATTAGATTTTTCCTGCCATCTCGTCCACTCCCCTACCCATAGTCATATATTTTTGACATTTTTCTTTAATACATTAGATTTATTATCTTTCATTTTTGACTCCCATGTGCGAAGCACATAATGGGAGTCTTTGCACTTTATAGTGTGTCTGTATGTGTGGGTGTGTGTATGTGTGTCCGACTGTTCCACTGCTATCTCAAGAACCATACATCGGTTTTCGATGAAACTTGGTGCATAGATGCTCTGGGCCAATGCGCAGATTTGATTAGGTTTTGGTAAAAATCCATGCTCGTTAATTACCTAATTTGCATGATAATTAGCTAATTTTTAGCTGTTCTATGTCTGTTCCACTGATATCTAAAGAACCACTCATTGGATTTTGATGAAACTTGGTACATAGATGCTCTGAACATATGCGCAGATTTGATTAGTTTTTGGCAAAAATCCATGCATATTAATTACCTAATTTGCATGATAATTAGCTGATTTTTAGCTGTTCCATGATTGTATCACTGATATCTAAACAATCACTCATTGTATTTTGATGAAACTTTGTACATACATGCTCTGAACTAATGCAAGGTTTTGATTAGTTTTTGGTAATAATCCGTGGATACTAATTACCTAATTTGCATAATGATTAGTCAATTTTCGGTTTTTATGATAGTTTTTATGGTAATATCAGTACATATTAATTACCTAATTTGCATAATTAATTAATTTTCAGCATTTGATATAAGTAGTGAGCATTACATTTCAATGAAACTTGGTACTTGCATACTCAAGGACTATGCAGAGATTGTTTCCGATAAATGTTTGTGCATATTAATCACCTAATTTGCATAATTAGTTAATTTTCAGCTTTTCCACAGGTTTCTCAAGTACTAATCATTGCATTTCAATGAAACTTGGTACATAGATCCTTTAGGACTATGCAGAGACCTGATTAGTTTTAGGGTAAATAATTATGCATATTAATTACCTAATTTGCATAATTAATTTTCAGCTTTTCTACTGATATCTTAAGTACTAATCATCACATTTCAATGAATCTAGAATTATGCAGACCCAATTAGTTTCTGGTAAATATATTTGCATATTAATCACCTAATTTGCATAATTAACCAACTTTCACACTGATATCTCAGGTACTAAACATCACATATCAATGAATGTACATGGATGCTGTAGGACAATGGACAGACCTGGATAATTGTGGGTTAAAATCTGTACATATTAATTACCTAATTTGCATAATTAACCAATTTTAAGCTTTCACACTGATATCTAAAGTACTAATTATTCCATTTCAATGAAACCTAGTACAAAGATGCTCTAGGACAATGTACAAACCTAATTAGTTTGGGGTAAAAATCTGTTCATATTAATTCCCTAATAAGCATAATAATTCATAATTTTTTGGTTCTAATCACATTTCAATTAAACTTGGAAACATAGATTTTCTGTTACATTGCGCAGACCTCATTAGTTTTACACTTCAATCTGTTCATATTAATTTTCTGATTTGCCTAATTAGTTTTCAGCTAAGTAATTTCGAATTATATTTAATGTGTCTCCAATACTCTCAGCACATGGGAGTTCTTTCTAAGCTTTCTTTGATTTTTATTTTGAGTGTGTGTAAGTGTCAGAATCCAACCAAGGATATGATTGAATAAAGATTACTGTTATTACATTCAATCATGGAACATTTAATGGAAGAGAATAGAGTGCCATTTCAGCGGTCTCAGCAGTCGTGTGCGTCTATTGTCTATTCAAACCAAATAGTTCACAGTACAGTACAGTACTGTACTAAGACCCCAATAAGCTTCACAAATGACCTGATGTGGTATTTTACTAAATTATGCACAAAGATTCAGTTTTCTAATAGAACTATTTGCAATTGGCAAAATAGCCATATATTTGTACCTCAATGTGAGGCATGCAAGTATTTTTCTGAACTAACAGTGGTCGGTCCATCATCAGTTCTTTATATTGCAACAGATGTTCCAAGACTGGAACTATTTGCTAAATTGACACGTTTAATTGCTAGGGTCACGCCTACCTAACTTTCCCCGTAATGTACATACTCCATATGAGAAATGCATTTAAAAGAAAATTGCGTGCTTGCATGCTGACACTTTACATTCAATTGCTGTGGTTACGGTCGTTGTTGCTAGGGTCACGCCCACTTAACATCCCTCATCCACTTGTCATATGCATTTGTTACATAAACCATATGAGAAGCATATTAAAACAAAATTGCACATATTGTATATTGGATAATTAAAATACACATTTTGAGTAGACACCTGTTAATTGTGTAAGAGCGTGTGTGTGTGTGTGTGCGTGCTACTGTTGGTGCAAATATGTAATATTTGTACTTCCTCTGGTAAATGCAATATACTAGGTTGGCATACTGGGGATTGTACTTGTCAAAACCTTTTGATTTTTGAGGTCTAGCCAACAATTACTAGGATATATTTATTATCCCTCGTAGTATACATAGCATATTCAGACAGCAGGGCAGGTGATTTTTTTTTTATCATTAACAGCACTGCCAGTTATCAGTCGTGCAAAGATTATTTTAAAATACTTCCATTCCAAGTGAGCACCACAAACACCCATCAGTCTGTTGGCAAACAATAGATATGTAAAATTTTCCAATTTTAAATTGTTGCATATTTTGGTTTCATGATCTTTGTATCAACCATCAGAGATGGACATTGGTAAAATTGTTATTTTTAAAATTGGAATTTGGGCAGACCATAACCATATAAGTGATAATCAAATTAATGCGATTAGTCTCGCGATAGATATTTACTATATAGGGACAGCCATCTTGAATATGGCTTTAAATACCTTGGGAAAGTTTTCTGTGTTCTTCATGAGGTGTTCGTATGCTCGGGATGTTTCCACACAAAATCAACAAATTCGACGGAATTTTAATAGTGGTTGCCCAAACGAATCATGTTGCCCCTGATTTGTAGGAAACTGAAAAACGGGTTTCTCAACTTGTCTTTTTAGTATTCAAGATGGCTGCCCCCATAGAGTAAATATCTATCGGGAGAAAACCAGTAATCGCATTAATTCGTCAGCTGACTGTGACCATAACAAATATTACCAGACCACCTTGCATTTAAGTACTGTAAAAAATGTTGAATAAGTGATATGCAATTTTAGCGAATTGTGGTAAAATGACGTAATATCTAAATGTTTATTTAGCGAATCTCTCTTGTCATTGTTGATTTCCAGTGCCAAAACAAATGCGCAGTAATCACCTCCATAAAAACAAAGAAAAACCGTGGCCATTTTGAATTTATAATAATGTCATTAGCGAATCAGTTCTCTGGCTAAATTGGCTAAAAAGACATGCTCGCAAAAAAGACATGTTTTACAGTATTAATTTTCATCAGCCTTATTTGAAAATTATCTGTCTTGGGCATACAGGTGGGCAGTCACCGACATATTGGATACATTTAGTAAGTCGCATCCACCACACTAAGCACAGCACCTACGCATACAATACAGAATGAAGTCAAAGCAATTAACACACAGTGATGACAAAACATGTTTTTGCATATTTATAGAATTTTATTTAGCAAACTTATAGTTCTGCATAAAAATGCTGCACAGATAGTCACCAATTTACCCAATTAGAGTTTTTAATCAGGCACAGATTCACTAGCATAATTTAGATATGAATATAGTGGCTTTAATTATAAGATTTTTTTTTACTTCAGTCTGGAAAGCTGTACTTTAATTTTGACCTCAAATGAATTCGAGAACAAAAATCAGCTACATTTTGACAGTAATTCAGAAGTTCAGAAGCACCGGTATTTCAAAATTAACCTTTATTCTGTCAGCCCCATTTGACATTGACTTGACCAGATAAGGGTTATAATTGTTGTGCCTCACACTGTTGAATTTTGTATATTTTGTTTTGTATACACCACATGGAACATGAAGCACTGAGACGCTTGCAGTGGTTTTTTTTTTTTAATAGCTATGAAAAGCATCAATACGGTATTAGTCTTCAATAATATGTAAGTATGGTATAATATGTACCATTGCTGTATATAGAGCACCCTGGGTGAAATTTAAGCTTTACGGTAGCTTACTATGCACCCGTATTTAACAATAAATAAGATGCATGGAGCTGTAATCTAGCATGTAAAAAAAGCAACAATCAGGGGTAAATTTACAAGGGCTGTGGTCTGTTCCCCCATGTACTAGTAATAGAATCCTGTTGAATAACTAACATGACAGTGATGATGCGTCATTTCACAAGCGTGAATTCAATCAAGACAGGATCTATATCACAGTGGAAGTTCAAACCCTTATCATGTTATCAACCCTTGATGATTAACAATATTGTGAGTCTGGATAACAAGTATCGTTTACACTTTTTTTTTTTAAACTACTGCATAAAATCGACACTGCCAGAACAGTACATATGGCCTAACAGAAAACTGAATGATAGTGGCCAATTTTTCAGAGATCTTCTAAAAGCCAATTTAAAAGAATTGTCAAAATTGAGAGATTTTTTATGACACATAGCATGTATTCTTTCCAACCAGAGATCAGAAGAATTATTATAGAATGTACTGCAGAATATGCACAGTTCTGACGATTGTGCTGCTTTTGAATCAAATCATACATTTGGAATAAAATGAGTTAAAAATAAATATATATCACATGCATTAAAGAAATATTTGGAATGAAATAAAAAAAATTTGAATATGTTATTATTATTATTATTATTACATTCTTATAGTTTTCCATAAATGAAACACAGTCTAAACACATGAAACAAAAATATCAAATTAAAGGGTTGACAGGTTAAAAACTCTTGTCATTTTGTTTTCTAAAATCCAAGCGTGACCAACTTTATTTTGTGAGTTTCTTCAAATTTGTGATTTTATTTTTTTTAATTTTTTTTTTAAATTCTGAAAAAAAGCTGTGATTAACACATATGGGGACTGAAAACATGAATATTTGCTCTGTTTGTTCTGATGGTTTTAGAGTAGTTCCAAGTTTCTAGATATTCCGCTACAAAAAAGACAACATAAACTACCACAAAATCAACAGCATTAAAATAAGTGTCAAAAACTGTTCTGTACATGGAAACAAACATAACTAGGCAACCAATAAATACCAGTAACCACAAACTGATTGCAAATGGAAGCACTTTTGACAGTAAATTGTAAAATTATTATAACAGTCAGTAAAGATTACAAAAAAACAAATAACTTCAGTTAAGTGGGCTGTACAACAAATCACCAAAACATTATTCCTAAAATCATAACAAGCCATAAAAACAAAACAAAAATACAATTTAATGTCTCCAAATACAGAAATATAAATAACCATATTGGATTTGAAATATCCTTCACTCAAAAGTACAACATGACAATGTCTACTACTTTAATTCATAATTAACCCAAGTTTGTTGACAAAGATATGTGTTTGTAAACACGGCATGTCTCCACTGCAGTTTTCATATTTTCAGCAATTTAATTTCAGATTTACAGTTTTAATGCTGTTACCCCGACAACCAATGCACTGGTTACCCAATCTACAATAATATTCGAAATGGCTGCTAATAATTTTTCCCCCACGATCAGCGCGTGACTGTGATTGACTGATAACTATGGCAAACAATGAATGATGACTGATTTATTTTTTTTCCTAGTTCTATATCATGTTTTTCTATGGTCTGAAAAAAAAAATATTTCAATGACTCACAAATGCAATTTTTGGTTGATATGCATATCTATTGAGAATGCGCTTCTAATAGAGAAAATACGGTACATGTAGTTACAGGCTCAAGTATTTAATTTTTTTCATTTTCATTATTTTTTAATTGCCATATTTTATGTGGTGTCAGGTGTCATAAATGCGGACAGTAAAAAAAAAAGACAAATAAATATGACAAATAAAAAAAAAGAATACAAGAAAGCTAGATTCCATCTTGGGAGTATGATCAGACTGACAAGTATGAGATTCAAACATTTTTCAAAACATAACACAAACTCAAAAACGCACCAGTAAGTGATAAAGCCCAAATTATTTTTTTGCATAAAGTTGGCAGTTTAAGGCATGTTTGTTAACCCACCAGGTATATCTGTCGAGCAATATAAAAGGAGTGGCCCAATTGGCTATCTGACCCTAACATGTAAACACCCATCCAATCACAGATCGCCTTACTTCACTGTATGGGTATCACAATGGTATGTGTAATCACAATTGATAACCCTAGCAAATGGAATTTGACCAACATGCATGTACACTGCAATAGATACATGTATTATGGGACCCATAAATGCATGCCGTCAAGACGAAAATCACTATTTTAGAGGAACACCTTAAATTAATCCTAATCTCAGAGCAAATTTACTGACTATTTCCGTACTGGATTAAAATTAAAATGGAAAACAAAAAAATGTTCAACAGTGTAAACAATGTAACAGTGAAAACACATAAACTTTGGTTTCCCATAATTCCTTGGTGCAATCCCTAAGAAGGACAGCTTCCCTTTTCAAGGTTTCTCATTTGTCTGAGAACAATTTGCGTATCATGTTGAATGTTCATTACAGAAAGCTGCATGAGAACAGTATTCATAAATAAAAAGTGCCCTCTGCAGTTCACATTTTCAACATGCAAGTATATTGCACATGTTTCTGAAAGAGTACAGAAACTGGCCTAGTTTTACATTTAAAAAAAATACTAAAAATATAATATACCATGAAAGCCATAAGATATCATGAAAGCTGCTATACTATCAAATCGTTACAATTCCCATTCAGCGAGATCTTTTGGCCACAAAACTAGTTGCGAAATTTGATTTCCCCCAAGTCAACAACAGCGAGAATGGAAATGTGGGTTCACATTCAATCAGCAAGTTCAACGCAATTTTCTAATGGAATGGCCTTGTTTTACGTTTCCCCATAGAATCCCAGGTATTAACTTTATAATTAGTCTAAAATAATAAGTTAATCATATATGTATAGCAATAAGTAATCTATTCGCAAATATAAAGAATTTCAAAGGCCTTCATAAAACTGTATTGATCAAATAAACAACCATGGGTAAAAAAAAAACAATTGTCTCATTTCCCCATTTTAAAATCTTTATGATACAAGAAATAGAAAGCTTTTAATTGAGTCAAAGCATATACACAAGGCAGCATTTGATACGTCAAAAACCTATCAACAAGCAAGCTGCTCTTTGATTCGTCTGACTGTTATGTGTTAAGGTTGGGTAGCCAATCAAAATCTTGAACTCGAAGTTTTCAGGTATATTCTCTAGTTTTAACCCCACTCACAAGCGCAGCCACACAAAGACAACTTAATGTACTACACAACATATCATGACTTGTAAATACTAAATATATTCAATACGTTCTATCTTCAGGTTTCTTCCACAACTGCTAAAATAATACTGCAGTATGAAATAAAACAACAAATTGACGACATATACAACTAAACACATAGAACGCTAAAACCACTTGCCAAATTATTTTCACATAAAAATCTAATTACTAAGAATCAAACTAACTGCACATAGTACTATAGCCATGGTACACCGACGTCCTCAACTTTGACTCGCTGTACAGAGCAATAAATCCTGTCTTTAACTTAAAAATATATATGATTACAAATAATAAAGGGCAGGCAACTTCCAGGATGATGTATGTACCTATCCTATAAATGACCCTCCTGTACAAGACTATGTTCATTTTGTATCTATTTTCGCTGAACGAAAAAATAATAAACCAAATAATCAATTAAAAATTATACATTCTCGTTTACAATACTGGTAAACATTGGAGCCATAATTCAGCAGTTAGGAAACAACTCCTGAAATACGTTACTTGTTCAAGCTATTTTTATTATTTTTTGACTTTTATATATATAATCAAATCACAGAAATATGCCTTTGGTCATAAATAGTCGTACTGTAACAATAATATTTGGTTTTGGTGCACTTTTATTGAAAATGAGCTTGTACGGTAATGGAGAAAATATGGTAGTTTTCCATTTCACAACAAAAATGGCTACAATTCAATTGCAATCAGAAAGATTGCTTTTATTTAGACTGATATTTGAGTGAGAATGAATTCCTGTACTGCCAATATGAGACCTGCATGTAAATTTAAATTAAACACACCTCTAAAAGTGTACTTATATTTTTGAGCATACAAGAAATGTTTTTTAAGCTTCAAAATACATTATGTATTATAATCAAAAAAGAATAAAAAAATTCTGTATTTTATATGGTCAAAGTTCATTTCCCTCTACATATTCTGAGCTTATACACTATCCTTTACTCACTGAGGAGGGGTGGAGGGTGTCATTGCCCCTCAATACTACGGACATTGTACCAGTACAAATTTGATCACAAACAGGATTAGATCCAGGCACCCCCAATATACTGTTACTAATAATATTACACTAAACCACTGTTCAGCCAAGAATACCACACAAATAATGAACAAAAAACAACATGACGATCTTGTTAAATGTACTACTAGTATACAGAAATAAATATACTGAATTTAATTGACCTTCCAGGAAACGTATGTTAATCATGCTGTTCATATATTCCTTGTTTCCATCTCAACTATTTATCCGTGAATGACTTTTTTCGGTTGTACTCCAGATATTAAATCACAAATACATAATTACTTTCTTTGTCACATGGACCAATTAGAATGAAGCATTTAAGAATGTGACCTCAATTTATTAATATGCCTATTTTAATTAATCCATTTTTAATGAACTAAATGTCATCTGGACTCATGTAGACTAGAGTGAGGGAAATTACCTGCATCTGTTTCAAAATAAATACAACACAAAAAACCTGTACAATATGCATGTTGATATGGTTACGGGCGAATGTTGGTGATTTTTAGGGGTATCAGAAATAATAGCGGACAACTAAGCAACTTGAATATATATATATATATATAGTTGTCAATCATTTTTAAGTTTAACATTGATATGACTAAGCTCCTCCCATTCTATGATTTTTTTTTTTTGAGATTTATAAACCTTTCCAAAATTTGAAACAAGCGATTTGCCATATAGAAATCAAAATATTACGTTTACATACAAAACGAAGAACTGATTGATAACCAGGAGAAATAAGTTTCAGAGAAGTAATGGAATACTTGAGAATACATCAACAACAAACTTTATGCGGCTCTCCTCGTGGCTCCTGCAGATGCAGTGTATGCCGGGGAAAAAACCCGCTTTTTACCCCGTCCCATCCTTCGCGCACCGCAAGTTGGCCGCTTTTTACCATAGTATAAATGTCATGACTAATGCTTTTGAATGCCTCTTCCACGTTCTGACAAGTCTTTGCGGAGGTTTCCATGTATTTCATGCCGTAAGCTTGGGCGAATTTTTCGCCTTCCTCACGTAGCACTTGACGTTGGTCCTCTATGTCGGCTTTATGTCCTATGACCATGAAGACGATTTTATCCGGATTGACATTTTCGAATGCCTCTTCCAACCAGTCTTGTAAATGCTCAAAACTTGCTCGGTTTCCAATGTCATAGACGAGCATTCCACCAACGGAATTCCTATAATAAGAAGTTGTGATTGATCTGAAATTGGAAAAAAAATATGCATTAAAAATCACAAGGAGGAAACATATGACAGAACTTTGTCTGATCTGATACAGAACAGAGGTAATTTAAAGATTGTCAAGATTGTTCCTGATTGGCTACACAACTCTAACAGTCAAGCCAATCAGAAGGCAGCTTGTACATGTAAGTTGATAGGTTCCTTCAACAAATCAAATTCTACTTGCATTAATGCTTGATTCAACTGCCACAGTTGAGATTAGTGAAGAATGAAATCAATAAAAATAAAGTGAATAATTCACTTCGATTTAAATCCCAGATATGTATATTATCATTTCTACAGTTATTAGATATGGAGATGTATTTAAATACTAATAAGCATAGCAACATGAATATTAAAGTACATTAATATTTTACCACCAGGTATATGGATATTTACCGGGTATATTTTAAAAGCATATACCGGTACTATTTTTTGGAAAGATTCAAAAAATGGTATATGCTTTTAAAATATAAATACCTATATACCGTTTTTTTTTCTTGTATTCTTCAATATTTCTGGATATAAACCCTAAGTTTGAAGCCAAAAGACACAATGAGTAAATATTCAGTTTTTACTCAAATAAATTGGCTATTTTTGCTCTATTCTTCTGAATCAAAGTAAAGACTTTAAATGGTACTATTTTGTGAATTTGTGATGAAAAGAAGAACTTGTGGTGATAAGGTTAAACTTGTGCGATCTTTCTACACTGCATGTGTCCACTGACAATGACACCAGTCCGTATCAGATAAAAGGTCAGTGTGTCATCTACTTTGTATGTAATTTGCATATCTACTTTTTGTTTTGCATGTCTATAGAATTTGTGAAAATGAAGAAACAAATCAAATTTAGTCATACAAATAATCGCCCAAATTTATGTACCTGTGGCCTTGGTCAACAAATATCAGACCCTGGTAAGTTAATACAGTTACTATTTTTTTCCAAACAGCCATGTTTAGCTTATAGGCTATAACCGACTATGTATGAATATTAATATCAAATCACTTGACTATAAATAAAATCAAAGAAAGCTTATAAGAACTTCTGTGTGCTGAGAGTATTACAGAAGACATATTAAAAATGAATTAGTCTTTCAAATAAGATGCTTGGCAACTACATGTATTTGAGATGTACATTTACAACAGAAAATACTTTTGATTTTACATCTGTGATTTTCAGTCTAATTTATTCCAGAGCACGTCTGCCGCAAGTTTAATTTAAATCTGACTTGTTGAGATATCAGAAATTGACTAATAATAAGTTAAATAAAATATGATGATTATACACATCGTGCAAATTCGGCAATTAGACAGATTTCAAACCCAAACTACAAATGTAGTTAGATCGTTTCATTGTCTTGGAGTATTTATGTATCAAGATTCATTCAAAGAATATGATAAGTAAGTGAGATATTGATTGAAAAGCTGAAAACTGACTAATTACTATGCAAATCAGGTAATTAATATGGACAGATTTTAATGTAAAACTAATAAGGCCTGCCCATTGTCACATACATGTACTATCAATGTACCAAGTTTTATTGAAATGTGATTAGAACTTGTGATATCATTGGAAATGTCAAACATCATTGCCATATAGAACACCGCAATTGTAAATTACTCATACAGCAGTGTGGTTAGGTAATCGACTAAGATCTAATGTAAAGCTCAATCGGGCAGGGGTAGTACTTGCATGGGAGACTTCCTGAGTAAATACGCTGTTGTTGTTGTTGTTTTTTTGTTTGGTTCATCACACACACAGAAAATACATAAGGCAACGTTCGTGCATTTTTTCTTACTGTGATGTCAATCATTTATAGTACCGAATCGTGGAGTTTTCGTAATTTTTGATTTCATTGAAAGTTTTCAAATTCCCTCTTATTTCCAAAGTACATGTTTTTGATGCTGTCGGTACGTTGTGGGCTTTAAGCTGTTAACACACCGTGCAAAGTTGTGCAAAACGATAGCAAAGTTGTGCAAAGTGATTGCAAAGTTGGTAGATGTATTTGTAAATTTATTTTTATAAATCATTATGCAAATTAGTTTAATATGCACATTAGTTCAAAATTAATTAAGTTTTACATAGTCATAGAGCATCTATATACCTAGTTTTGTTGAAATGTTATGATTAGTACTTGAAAATTGACTAATCATTATGCATATTAGGAAATTAATATGCATGGTTTTCACCCAAAACTAATCAGGTTTGCGCATTGTTCTAGACATCTAGGTACCAAGTTTCTTTTGATATCAGAAGAACAGTCATGGAACATGTAAAAATTAGCTAATTATCATGCAAATTAGGTAATTATTATGCATGGATTAAAACCAAAACGTAATCAAATCTGCAAATTATCCCAGAGAATCTATGCATCAAGTTTCATCAAAAATCAACATATGGTTCTTGAGATATCACTAACTGCAAAGACTCATTAGACATAACAAAAATGAGTTCAGTTTGGGCAATTTATTTCTGTTTGCTGTCACAACAGTGTAAATCACCCTCTGCAGGTTTATCGGCAACTAGAGGTCAAAGGGCATGGTCTCATACTTCATGAATGTTGGCTCCAGCACAGGTAGGCGGGTTAAAAATCATAATACAAGGTACATTTGTACCTTTTCCTAATACTTTTCCTGCCTACTGTTATTCCAAAAAAAAGCAACAACAACAAATGTATACATATGTTAATTAAGTAATTAACATATGTTTTCACAAGTGGGTAGTGTTGCAATATATAAATTGATATGTGCATACTGATACAAAGAATATGAAAAAGAATTTATAGGTGATAAAAGCACAGCAGTATAGGTCAAATTGCATGGCTGTCTGACTGCATGATATTAGTAAGAGTTTACATGTATATAATAGTAAATTCCATTTTTTTTTATTTTCGGCAAAAAAAAAAACTGCTAATGCATACATGTAAAGCTTCTATAATTAAAACGATGACAGGAAAAAACACAGTAAAAAATTCCCTTTTGTGACATCATTTCTAAAAATAGACTAATCACTGTGTTTCATCACTTTACAGCTTCAGGTGAGACTATGATCCAGTGGTGATTTTTAGGATCATGCAAAGGATGTTGAATGACTCACTAACACGATGCGAAACGTGAGTTTGATTAAATCATACACATACCCAGTAATAGTATAGAATGCCTGCTGATAGGGTATATGGTTATGGCCATTTATGGTCTACTATTATGGCAATTTGTGGTCTATGATTTATTTTATGGCAACTTGCGATTCATGATTATAGCGATTTTGGTTTACGGTTTTCACTATTTTTTGTCATACAACATAATTAGATGGGATGAAAAATTTATCACAATAATGAATTTTTTTTCTCAAAAAAGTTACATAATTATTGATGTTATCCAATGTGGTATTACCAGTTTCTTTTTTGGAGAAAAACTTTCCGAAAAATGTTTATAACAATTTCCATAGGAATCCTTGGAACGCCATTGTCCACGTATGATTTTGTAGTCTGCTCCTTCCCACATGAAATGTTGATAAAAATTGACAAATCTTCTGATCAAAAACTAAACACAAAATGATGATGAAATATAGTGAAAATTTCACAAAATGTTAAAATATTTGCACTGAATTTGGGCAGGAAAAATATCTGGCACTCAAAAGGTTAAGGATAGGGCTTTGAGACATGAATTTCCTTTGCTAAATTATTCACTGATGGATGGTTTCAAATTCTGAAGAAAAAAACACATAACTATTCTTTGAATTATGAACCATATCTGTGTGTATTTTCTTCTCCATTTGCTTATTTTTATCCAGAAGTTTAAACAACAGCATAAAATAAAACCATACTGTAAATGTCAAGAAATTTTGATCACTAAACTTAACAGTAGCCCATCACTTAAATGTTTGAACATAATAAAAGTTGAGAGCTGAAAGTATTAAAGTCAATCAGCTGAGGAATTTGAAGGTTTCATGAGAAACCAATAAACTGTATCACAGATGGCGTCTGATAATGTTGCTATGGTCATGATATGCATCAGATATATTATAACCTTGGTGTGAATAGGGCACACTAGAATGAACAAAAATTATTTTTTCTTTTAGTTTAGAATTTTAACATTTAGTGCAGTATTTATATTACTCAAGAGAAAGTCTGCACTGCAATGCATTATGGCGTAGGTGAATCACATTTTTATCTTCAATAAAGGCAGGCACAAGTAAGCAAAAAAAAAACATTTGTTTTTGTTAGATTTTAAGAAAGTGTAACTTAAATTGAAAATTATATGTCATACTTTTATTATGTATGGTACATACCATCAGAATATTGAAGATGTAAAAAAAAAAAATTGGGGTCATGGGATGATTTATGTGACACAAGAACAGGAAATTCATGGAAAAAGATCAAAATTGTTAATTTTTACACTGGTTTCTATGGTGCAATTATTTATTCATATTTTAAGATTTTGCTTAGTGACATGGAATGAAAAGTTATTGATATGAATCCTAATATGATGAAAACATGTCAAAAAATTGACATATAATTTGAGATTATGCTCCTTGTTGATACAACAATAGGCGTAACTCACTCTCGGGAAATCTGATGCAATCAGATTCTGACCCTTTTTATTGTTAGACAACGCCTTTTCAGAAAATCACTGAGAAAGCTCAACTTTCCAGTTAATTTGGGAAAAAAAAGCATCAGTACAAATTTACACTGCAATTTATAATGCCAAGCAAAAATGCAATTAGAATGTAAATAAAAAAAATAAAATGTATACAAACATGTGGTTGAACAAATTGGACTATACGCAGGTTGACTGCTAAATAACTGTTACGGGTATAATGTATTACTCGGTATATACAAGACAGGCGGGAGCACCACAAAGATCAATAAAGTAATAGGAATGGGAGGTGTTAATCTTAATAAAAAAACAGTATGTGATCTTGCTTATGATTGGAGAAGGCAATGCTTACAAAAAATGTCGTAGTCTGTTTTTCAGAGAATGGTTCATGATGACATTAGATACTACTTTCTCCAGATGTGAACATGTGTTGGTTTATCTAAGTGCTAGCAGGGGGTTAATCTCCCTAATCATATTTGAATTAAATGCACTATGTGATCATCTTAAAGCACTGAGGGTTCATCCTACAATTCTTTTTTTTTATGATCAATTGCAGAACTGACTTTCTCCTTATTGTTTTCAAAAAATAAAAAAAAATCCAGTTTCATTTATGTTATTTGGAATTTACAATTTTAGCAAATCAAACATAGTTATTGTAGTGATTTTTTTTTTACTTGTTAAAGGCTGAATATTCTGAACAAACCTAAATTACATTAAATACTAATTTCATAATTGTTATTTACATGGAGTGAAATTAACATTATTATAAACAACCTCTACCTACACACAAACTAGTATTTATATATATGCTGACATTTTGATAATACGAGCAGCTTATCAAAAGAATAAATTAAAATTATTTTGATATAATAGACAATATTACTATCAAAACAACACACCCATTCCCTCTATTTTTACAAATATTTGAAAATTTCACAATTCAAACTGAAACGAGAGGTTTCTCATATGGCCAATGGAAAAAAATTGGAATATTTTCGTATGATATCATTGTGTATTTCGCTCACTGATTAGCCTAGTTGGATTCAATATACATTAAAATCTATGATTTTTTATAAAAAAGAAAAGAATGTTTTTTGTGGATAGTACCATTATGATTGACATATGTTGCAAGCCATAATTTTGATTTAATTAATAATGTATAACATCACAGTTCCTCCACGTAGTAATAGTTAATACATGTAAACGCATATGTATATAGAAGGATATTATGGCAGAATGCTTACATGGAGTTAAAAACGACTGTTTGGGATAATTTTCACAAGAAAAGAGTTCGATACAAAAGACCAGTGGTATGTGTGTACAGTATAATGCAAACGTTGTACTGTTGGCTGACGTGTTGCTGCTGTCATGCGCACACGACAGATCAATCATGTGATTTTTACTGGCCGTTAATATTGGACGTTATTGTTCTAAAGTGCGGTATTCACGGGTGATTAATTATCATAGATAATTAATATGTATATTAATAATGGTCATGTCCCGTTGGAAATTGTCTCTTAACGCGTTATACGGTTTATTAAAATTCGAACCTCTTTCATTCGCCATCACTGTGGCGGAACCGAATATCACAAACAAAATGTACCTGAATCGTTCCTGTCCGGCTGTGTCCCAGAGCTGCAACTTCACCCGTATTCCTGGGGAAACTTCCAGCAGCCTTGCGAAGAAATCAACTCCGACTGTCGGGTCAGAAAACTCAACGAATTTACCGTCACAAAATCGTCTGAGAAGCGATGATTTTCCAACGGTCGAGTCGCCGATTAAAATCAGACGAAACTGATACTCCCAGATAACCTCGGGAGGCAAGCCAGGCGGATCCATCATAAAGTTCCCATCAGCAGTTATTAGAAGAAATAAATGATTATGCGATCTGGATCGGAAATATGTGTAAACATTAACGAAGAAATGCCACAGCCAGTGTCTACTTCGCCAAGGGTTTCCCCAGTTTATGAATATACAATTACCAGCGACTATTTCCGGTGTTATCGTCCAATCACCTGATTGGTTAACTGAGATCCGAAGTCTGAATGAAACATTGATTTTGATTGGCTAAACTGGAAACGTTTTGGAGTTTTGATTTGATATTCGCGGCACTACCAGGGGCTAATGACGCTGGTGTCAGACTTTTCAAAATCATTTGTTAATTGACTACTTCAATAAGTTAAAATTGTGATAGTTTCTTATTTAAACCACCGTATATTATCAAAGCCAATCAAAACTTTCGTTTCAAAGGACAGCAAAATAATCGTTTGAATGAAAACATGGCCACCACTGTAAGTGTGGTTACGAACGATTCTTTATCACAGAAAACAGCCGAAAAGCATGCTGACCCAACAACCCTATTTATTAAGTTTAGACGGAAGATGTCTCCCATATTTACCACGTAAGTAAATTTTGTGAACGTTCATTCGTCTTATTGCCTGACACGGACAGTATGTTTGCTGCCACCACGTGTCCAGAAACCACGTGTAGTACATACCACATGTACCGGTCTATGTACCATGGTGGGGCTAATAACATATCTCAACTTAACAGTACGGTATATCTGTGTTGTGTGGTATCGATTTGTAGATTTACTGTGTTGACAGTGATATGAAATAAGATAATTCGTTCTTATCATACTATATATACACACAAATAGATAAGATTTGCATGTATGCAGTGCGAATGATTAAATCAAATTATAATTAAATGCCACTTTCTTGAAACTTTAAATAATAATAGTTCTACTCTATTGACAGTTAGAAAGTAAAATAAAACTGTTGTATGAATGAAATTTTTTGTAAGAAGTCTGGCAATATTATTAATTTGTATAGCGAAAATTGTATACATTTCTTCTAAAAATTAGCTCCTTGATATTAGCTGAAAAGGTATAAAATATTATTGATAAAAATTTCAAAACATTAAGTGATTTTATAACGAGATAATAATTTTCCGTTGTATTTACTAGGAATTATATCTTCTGTATATGGTGACTTGGTACATTTGTTCAAATTCGGGTACATACATTATACATGTTATGATGCATGACCATTACAATTTGTTTTACATTTGGATCAAAGATGGCCAACTGGCGGCTATTTTGCTTTTCGGCCACACGACTATAATATCTCCAATACTTGTGGACCATTTTCATTCATATTTGGTAAATACATCGTACATATAGATGTTCATTTCAGTTTGTTCCATAATCAGATCAAAAATGGCCTACTGGCAACCATCTTGTTTTTTTGGGAAAATATGGTACATGTATCTTCAACGTGCTTTACCAGTTTTCTGCCAGTTTTTGGCAGCAATATTACTTTATCTTAGGCATGAGTAACATTTTCCCTAATTACAACAGAGACTGTGTCTTTCATCAAATAATCATCAATACATGCTTGGAGTTTCATAATAATAATCGCTAAACCACATTTTGGAATCATCTTTCTCTTTCTCATGCCAATGATGTCTTTCTTTTGCTAATATTTGACCCCAGCTAGGGTGCCATGTTTATAATCTGGAGAAGTTGACCCCCTTTTGATTCCCTAAGTCACCTGTTTTGATGAAAACATGGCTGACACTAACATAATTTTTTGGGCATACCCTTGTTGTACACTAAACATTTAAATAAATCATTATAATGCAATTGCAAAGTGGACAACCTACTGAGTGACCAGTTGTTGACGGACTCCATTGTCATGTATGGGGTTACTTGGGATTACTTTTTTTTTCATATCTCAGAATGATTGACAGACATCATAGAACTTACAATGATATTTCCCAAGTCAACTTAGTCTTCACCAGCCAAGGTTTGATAATTCGGTAATCGCCTCTCCACTACACCTTTGTAGATTCTATATAGCCAACGTATATTTAAGAGCGCCCTCTTTGGCAATACCAGAGTTATTTCCTTCAATGCATTGTCCAGTCAAATTGCTTGTTATAGCTGCATCACAAACACAACTGTATAGCAGAAGATTTTCTTCCCAGCCTGAGATTCAGCTGAAATATTTCAATTATTACTTGAGGACTAAAATTCAATTGATGAGATTAATTCAATCTATTAATTGGTTACACTATTTTTCACTATACTATATGCTAAATAATCATAGCTATTAAATAAGACCACTGTGAAATGCATGGCAATATTCATTCTTGTGGTACAAGTGGTAATATACTCTCAGTAAATGAACATGGATTTTAACTATCATATATTTGATAACATGGCAACTGTATATGAATTCAAACTAATAAGGCTTATGGAGTTAAAACCATGATTTCAATATTTTGCACTGTCACTAGAATTATCCTGTACGGGGTGGGTATTTTTACATCAAGCTCACCGAGCACTCAAGATCTACATGTAGTTGAGTGGCAGCAAAAAAATGTAAGCGTTTATATATTTATTGTATACAGTGTTCTCCCTAGACTTCATGTCAAGCATTACGGTCAATTTGCATAACAATGCATCCAATTTGCAAAATTTTATTTGCATAATAATCAGTTTTTCTCAACAAATATTGTCAATCTACAATTAATTAAAGACAAGATATTTTTATATCTGATAAATTTTATATAATTTTACTGCATTGTATTTTTTGTTTTCGTATCAAGTCGAATAAAGTTTGAAATAGAACAGCATAAAAAGAAAAAAAAATTGAAAGACTTGTGTTATAGCCAGTCAGTGAATATAATGTTATCCATGGATGTAGCTGGTTCATCATTGTGTAAAAGTTTTAGTGCCCATGTCACTGTTTGTTCATATAAACTTGGGGAAAACATTTTTTGGTTGAATTTATAAAGTCGGCGAGATATCGAAATATGTTGAAATTAATAATTCAATAATTATAAAAAAATTCTAGAATGGCAGTTCGGCGATTTTTCATTGCAATATACCTTGTGAGTAACACTACGATCACCGTAACATTGTCAGCTGATGACATTGCGTTGGACGGGTATTAACCGCTGCTATTGCGATCATCGGTATCTGACTTTTTGGTGTGAAATGCACAAATTATATATTAAAACGATTCATTGACGATTATCCTAGGCATTACTTCAAAATCGCCAACGAGATGTTGTTTTTAAACGTCGCGGGAAAACCCAGCATGCATCGGTCACAATGTTGCAACGGCATTATGTCGCCTCAGGGCGGCGTTCTTCTGTACTAAGACACCCTATGAATGGGGTATTTCCAGAGGTCAGAGTTCGTTTTTTCTTAACCCGTCTCGTATTCATACTTTTCTTTCCAATGCGACTTAATTTCACTTGTTTTTTCTTTTTCAATTTTGGGGTAATTAATGTCACCGGCGATTGAGTGATAACAAATCGGAGTGCAGCAAATCGGGGTTGATCTTCCCGACGTACGCCGTAACTTGTTTTGTCACATTGTTGCTGTTGCGTACAATGGGAAAATTATTGCTACTCTAGTATTTTTTTGGATTTGGAGGCTCTGCACCCTTGAAAGACTTCGCAACTTATTGCAGACTTCTGTTTTTATCACTGTCTTTGTATGACTGACAAAAGCGGGATTACCTTTCAATCAATACATGTTATTGTTTTAAATACGTGCGAGACGAGACTGACACTTGTAAACAAAAACATAAGCATCACGGGTGAGAGATCAAACGTCACGGACAAAGGGCAAGCATCACGGCAGAGTGTCCAAGCGTCACGGTACTGTGTCGCTTCAGAGGCCTGGGGAGAACACTGGTATATATTCTACAATTTACACGTTTCTAAGTCTTGCCTGCATTTATGTAGAATTCAGTGGGCGATCTAATCTCATACATCAATATTCGATATTTGCTGTGCCTCTATCTGTGTGCAAAATTATATTGTAATATAATTTATCAGCTTGAAGCAATGTGTCTAACATTGAATCTCTCTGACGTTTTGAAACTGGATTACATTAGGTACATATTTTATGTTGTAGTCGTTTTTTTTTTCAAATTTATCATTTCAAGCATTTTCAGAAAAAAATTACTAGTTATATACTAGGATTATATATAGTTAAATAAATTACATTTAGACCCACTTGGTTTGTTAAGTTTGTCCAGTTATAGCCTGTGACTAATGTGTATATCGTTGAACGCAAAATGGCTGCTGCTTTAGGCTGAAAAACAAAGACCCTGTTTACACAGAAATTATTCTAGCATTCTTGTAACATAAACACATTAATTTGTGTTCGATTTCCCATGGAAACTCATCACAATACTTGACTTTGCGATTCATTTTCCATGGAAATGCACCAGAGCATGTTTGATTTTGTTGAGTGAATAAAGTTTATAGTGGGAATAATGGTAAGGGAACAGTAGAATAAATGGACGTTGGCTTGTGAAGATGTTGTTGCTGGATTATGTGAATTTCTAACATTCCAAATTTAAGAAATAAATGTTGAAACAAATTATAACATGCTTTGCCTGCTCAGTTTTCCCATTCTTGGCTATCTATGGATGCTTTCAGCAGGTGATGTATTGATAATTAATTCAATGTTGAATCCAACATGAGTAATAATAGCTTGAGCTTAACGTATTCAATTCAATTTTACCTTTAAATTATACTTTTATAATCTATTTTTTTTTACAATGACACAGGAAGTTCAGTAGAGCTTGATTATCTGTCAAGAACTTCTTGTGTCTTGAAACTATTTTGAGCAGAGAAAATAAAAGAGTTTAGTGGATTCTTCCTGAATATAACCTGAAGTTGAATTTGATACAGGTAGAATATGATACACCCAAAAACCCTGCCAGTAAATAAGCTGCTCTCTGATTAGTCCGATTGTTAGGTGTTGGGGTTAAGTAGCCAATGAGGTACAATTTTGTAAATAGTTATGCATAGACTCGGAATTTCATCTTACATACCTCCTGGCAATGTGTTGTTGCTATCTTTACCACAACCCTGGTTGATACAGCCTCTTTGCCAGTAATTAGAATGGTTTCATCATCACCTACTGTACACAACTATATTATCAAATTCGCTTTGAAAAAAGTTTACATTTCTCACTTGACTTAGAGCTACAAATCCCTCGTAATTCTCCAGACGTCTTAAAATCAATACAAAATATGTTCTTTATTTTGACGAATGTCCTACTTAGTCTATTTTAATGAAGACAAACTTTTCAACCCAGCGCATGAATATAATTTAGTTTAATCACTGATTTATTATTTTAAAAGGGAAGAACAATTTATTCACACATTATATCTTCTTTTTTTTCACAGAAAATTTTTAAAAATACTTATCTGTGGGCAGATACTATCCTTGTTGATCTGTGGAACTGCAGTTACTAGCCAACTTCTGTACGAGAAACATGGTGTGGCAGCACCGACAGCACAGAGTTTTATTAACTATCTACTCCTTGGGCTTGTCTATGGTATTCAGCTTTTCTTCATCAGTGGCAGAGACGGGTTTAAAGAGATGTTCAAAGCAAGGTGGTGGAAGTATTTGTTTGTTGCTGCCGTTGATGTTGAGGCTAATTATCTAGTAGTTAAAGCCTATCAGTATACGAACCTTACAAGTATACAGGTATACCATATACTCTCATGTCCCAAATAAACTTATCAGTACGTTTATTTTTTTTTCCCGAAAAAATCCACTCGGTACATTCTTATTTGGGACGGTACATTTATTGATTTTTCTAAAATCGAACCGATTAAAAAAAATCTTGATTTAAAAACAAAAATCATGCCTTTTTCCCATGGAAAACGAAGCCAAAAGATCGCACTAAAACATCGGTAAATCGCTTCCGTGTTGCTTTTACCATGACCTATGACCTATGGTAATTTGAACACGTGGGCACCATCCAGCATTTTGATTGGTTAATTAGCGACTTGACCTATCCGGTTAATAAATGCGTCTTGTGTGCATGGATAACATGGTGGATATCGTATCGCTTTGAGTGTTTACATGTGACCGAAATCTTTTGCTTGCGATAAAACTAAGTTGAATTTTACTTGCATTTCATAACAATTCAACGAATTTTGTTTTTGTACGTTATAATAATCACTACTGAGTACTAATCAACAATTGCAACACTTCGAAAACAAGTAAGTTATTCACTTGTGAAATACAGCAAGACTGGATTGCGCTACCGTTACCGTGATCATTTGTTTGTTTTTATTCAAAACTTCTTTTAGAATATACCTTTCATTACCAACAAAATTAAAAAAAGTAATGCATATTAAATATACTGAGTATTTTTTGTTGTCTTGTTAACATTTTTTTTGATTGACTGTAATTTTCCAACATTTCGTGACGCCCATTATAAAACCAAATTTATACCTTTCACTCCTCATTGACGCCTATTTAAAAGATTATACGATATCTTGCTTTTCGCCAGCCCTGAAGGTCACCCTAGACGAACTCGATAGATACTGCCGACCATTCCGTGCATTTTTATCGACACACGGCGGCAAGCAAATCGAGAAAAGTATTGTCCTTGCAACAATTTCGCACAATAGGTCACCATTGTACCGTGACTGATTAATTATAATATTTATTCAACACTAAAACAAACTACAGTGAGTTTTTCTTTGGTCGTATATAAAAATAAAATAAACTACATTAAGATACAGTAAAGTTAACCAACTAAACAAAATACTAAATGAAGCTAAATAATATTACAAACACATTAAGAATCGCAATAAACTTGTACGATATGGTACAGTACAGTACGGTACAATACAATACACTAGCTACTATTGCTAAAGAGTGGAAAATCACATTAGAATCATAACTATGGTGGAGCTGCTCATATCTCATTTGCATACATTTTTGTATGTATTGCGCAGTTTCCCAACCAGGCTGACTCGGGTAGTGATTGGGTTGCTATTTCATTACATCTTGCGGCCTTTTGAACAGAGATTTGAAGTATATAGCTAGAAATGCATCATTTGTTGTCCATATATATTTCTAATTACAAGGAACAGTGAAAAGTTTGCATACACCAGTGAGAGCACATTTTAGAAGCAAGGAAACAATTTACCGGTCATTTTGGAAATTTTCCAAGGGGTATGTTTATTCCGGGGGGTATGTTTATTTGGGACATGAGAGTAATCTCTTGAATAGGTGTCACTCTAATTTAGGCATCAGGGAAGAGTGAAAGGCCTTAATTTGGTTCTAAAATAGGCGTCACAAAATGCTGAAAAATTACAGTCAATCAAAAAACTGTTCACACGATAACAAAAAAATACTTTAATGTAATGCTTTTATATTTTGTTGGTAACAAAAAGTATATTCTAAAACAAGTTTCAAATAAAAACACGAATGCACTGCTTAGTAGCAAATGATCAGGGTAAGGTAGCAATCCAGTCATGCTGTGTTTCACAAGTGAATAACTTACTTGTTTTCAAAGTGTTGCAATTGTTGATTATTACTCAGTAGTGATTATAATAATAACGTACAAAAAAAAAATTGTTGAATTGTTATGAAATGCAAGTAAAAATTAACTTAGTTTCATAGTAAGCAAATGATTTCGGTCACATGTAAATGCTCAATTTGATATTCACCATGTTTTTCCTATACACGAGTCAAGTTGCTAATTAACCAATCAAAATGCTGGATGGTGCCAACATTTTCGAATTACCATAGCTCATTTAAATATGTTAATGACAGTTTGAGTCTTCATGATAGACATAACACAACAGATTTATCAATGTTGCAGTACGATCTTTTGACTTGGCATTATTTTTTTTTAAATCAAGAAATTAGTTGTTTTCGAAGGATAAACTGAGCATTGAAGAAGAGTCTTACACTTTTTATGGTGATAACAGCTCATTGTCAAAACAAAATTTATCCATTCCCGCTTAGCCACAATAAACATCGTACTCTTGAATAGGCATCAATGACTACGGGAAACATAAATAGACTCTAATCTAGGTATCAGATGAGATGTTTGGAAAATGATGACTAAATTAGCAGATAATTATCTAGTAGTGAAAGCTTACCAGTACACAAATAATATCTTCTTGACATTCTAGTGTAATATTATATTTCTACTTATTAAAAAAATCTTTATTTTTACAGCTTCTAGACTGTATAACTATACCAGTAGTAATATTACTGTCTTATACCGTGTTAAGAGTGAGATATAGAATATACCACTTTGCTGGCGTTGGCATTTGTTTACTGGGAGTTGGTGCATTGGTTGGTGCTGATGTATATGCTGGTAGATCACATAGTGGAGGTAAGATACAACCAACTATTTACCTGTTTTAGATGGACACTCCACATTTTAGAGAGGTAATGAAAAGCTTTTTGAACAAACTTGTTTGCTTCTAATTGACAATGTCGTGTGATTTACAAAATAGCAGTAAATATTCAACACAAAATAGGCTACAAGGCTGTGCGTACTGTCTTTTAATTTTTTGGTTATAATCCTAAATACAAGTAAAATTTTGAGGCCACAATGAAGCCATGAGGAAGCGACAATGATGAAACAACCGCCAAAGCCAAAATGTTACTTGGTGATAAATTCAATATGGACACTAATATTTTGTCCACCTCAGATTTAAAGCAGGAGGGTTGTCACCTGCGCGGGAATTGAGTCCAAGCGACCATATCAACATGCGATAAAAACGCAAAGGGTCAGGGGTAGACACTTGTTTGTAAACAATGACACGCTATGGCCATCTGACGCATGCGCAGGTGACGACTGCACTGCTTTAATAAGATTAATAAGATCAAAAACTGTTGAAGTGATGGTACAGTGGTAGGAACACTGGATAAATTAAAAACATTTTGCAAAATTGTGATGTACACACAAAAATAACTTTTAGCGACATTATTATTCTTTCATAATTCCATACAAAAAAATGTTATTTCTTTGGTTTGCTATGAAATGTATGTAAACTTCAAGCTTTGATGATTGTAATCTTTTTATTTGGCCATAGAACAAGGCATTGATGATCGCATTTTGACATAAATTTGGCTTTCTGGCAACAAAATGGTGCAGCATCTGATGTTTTTATAATCGCTGATTTCTTTTTTCTCTAAAAATCCAACCATTTTTCAAAATTAATTATTTGAAAGTAGTTGCTAAATAATAAATATGACGGTAATTATCTCCACAGGTTCTGATAAATTTCTGGGTGATATACTGTGTTTGATTGGTGCCTCGCTTTATGGTGTATCAAATGTAGCAGAGGAGTTCGCTATCAGAAACTTTAGTAGAGTGGAGTTCTTAGGAATGATTGGATTATGGGCAAGTCTGATTAGCGGAATTCAATTGTAAGTTAATTTTTAATTCCTTCATTTGAGACGATTATGCTTATTTATTAAATAAATATAATTTTCATCACACATATAATTGACATGATGTAAAGAAATTTATGAAACAAATGCAAAGTTTGTTTTTGTCATCAGCCTTTACATGAATAGCAAAAAAAATCACTGCTGGAATTTTTTATAATAATTAACATATACTGTAAAGGGGGTAATTATTCACTGGGTTTTAATTTAGCTTATTTCCCTGACTGGAAAATGTGCTAAATTAAAACACAGTGAATATGTAAAATTTAGCATAGAACACATTATCTAAATGACGAAACCGTGAATTTAAAACTCACTGAATATGCCTGAAATGGTAAATTAGTGAAATTTAAACCCAGTGAAAATTAGTCATTTTACAGTATAACACTCAGTATGAACATGGAGCTCCATGGTATGTATCTCCCCCCCCCCCTCAGAAAGTTCTTTATTTGTTCTGTTTGATTTCAGCGGGGTGTTAATGTGCTGTTTATCAGGCAGTGAGGTTTCAGACCTCCTACAAATTTGCATATTGTAGGTCTCGTAGGTTTGGTTAGGGCTGGAAAGGGCAGGCCGGGTTAACACAAGTGTTTGAATATGAGATCATAACACAGTTGCAGATTTCATGTGCCTCTATAACATGTTGTAGCTAAAGACATTGGAATAATGTACTTTTCTTTATTTTCATTTGCAGAGTAATTCTTGAGCGGCATGAATTGACCAATATTTCCTGGAATACTGAAGTAGTATTGTTGTTTCTGGCATTTGCTGTTTGCCTATTTCTATTGTATTCTGTGTTTCCTCTAGTTATACAAATCAGCAGTGCTGCTGTTGTAAATCTGTCTATACTGACAGCTGATTTCTACTCACTGATGTTTGGACTGTTTTTGTTTCATTACATGGTAAGCTTTTGTTTATTCTTTGTGCCCCACAGCATTTACCTTTCCACCACCAGTTCTCTCTTTTCACCACAAATTAAAGAATAGTCCAATTTATAGTCTGCACTTTCCTTCAGAAGATGGAGACACAACTGGCCAAATGTTTGGGGTAAAAACTAAAAATTGACGTTAGGGTTCATTTTCAGAAATAATGAAGAATAAAAATAAAAAAAAGTGCAGAATGATTTGGTCGAGGAAGTTAGGTGAATAGATTAAGACAGGATATGTATTAAATAGTGCTTGTTTGAAATAACAAGTCATTGACATGTTACAAACAAGTAATGAATTTGAAGTTAATATTGTTAGCTCCGCTGTCGACTTTGTCGAGCGGAGCTTATCATATGAGTGATTGTCCGTCGTCGTCATCCGTCGTCGTCGTCCGTGTCAATGTTTTACTTTTTCGACTTCTTCTTGAAAACTACAAGCCTGAATGCTTTGATACTTGGTGTATATGTACCTTGGGTAGACCTCTCTCAGATTTGTTCATTTCATGATGATATCTTCAATTCTCTAATTTTGGTGAATATTTTTGTCATTTTTAGTAAAAAGTGATATTTTCGACTTCTTGTTGAAAACCGCAAGTGCAATTGCTTTGATATTACATATATAGGTACTACATGTGGACCTCTCTCAGATTTGTTCATTTTGTAATGATATCTTTAATTCTCTAATTTTGGTGAATATTTTTGTCATTTTTGGTAAAAAGTGATATTTTCGACTTCTTGTTGAAAACCGCAAGTCCAATTGCTTTGATATATTATACATATAGGTACTACATGTGGACCTCTCTCAGATTTGTTCATTTTCTAATGATATCTTCTGTTCTTTAATTGCCATGTGCATTGCTAACAGCGGAGCTATCTCAGCCGACAGGCTGCTTGTCTTTAACACTTAAAATCATTTAACAACATGCAAATAAAGCTTGATGACTTTCATACTTTAATATAGCAGAACTTGACATATTTGCTATTTTTATAAAACTTAAAATGCCAGGATTTGTGACCTTTAGGGAGAAGGTCTACTTTACCCCTCATTAAACATTGTTTAATGAGAAGACCTCATCACTTCGGTGATATTACAGCATAGAACCATACATTAAGCTTCAGTTTCTAGATATTGTATTTGTCTATTAAAAGAATATAATGTGTTCACATCTGTTTTTGTGTTCGTTTAACTTACATCTATGTAAGAGAAAAACAGATGTGAAACCAAGTCTTTAAAAATGACAGAGTTCACCCCCCCCCCCCTCGAACATACATTACACACTGTGTGGGACCTGGATACTTGTTACAAAAACAAACTGGCTAACAATATATTCAAGTTTGAAAAAGATCAGATAAACACTGTTTAGGTTGCTATAATCGCAAAAAAAAAAACTTGAGTTTTCAACAATGAGAGCAAATGTTAATCCTTGTTCACATCAGTTTCATCTATGACATGGGCGAGGTGAAAATTAGACATTTTCACAAACCACAATTATGTGATTTCTAATTAAATTTTATATGTATCCTTTCAGTTCTCTGCGTTATATATCTTTGCATTTATGACTATAATTATTGGTTTGGTGGTTTGGGGACTGAAACCAACCGGGGAAGTGCCGAGAAACAGTAACTATGCTAGAATGGATGCCGAAAATGCCGGATCAATCCAAAGACTGACACCGCAGGATGAACCCTCAATTCATAATGCAGCATCTGTTGAACAAAGTGCTTCCATTGAAACTGATGCACTCAATAGCGACGATCAAAAATAAATCTTCTATAAAACTAATGCATTTTGTTCACTTTCTTTCTGAAATATTGTTGAAGTCTTGTCAGCAATGAAGTAAAAAGTCCATTGAGTCACAAATTTAACAAAGAAACTTTGCATTCAAAATGTTAAACATTGTCCGAAAACGGGGACTTGTGTTTTGACCTCCGTGTGTGCGTGCGTGCGTGCGTCTGTGCGTGCGTTCGGACCTGTATAATAGAAATGCCTGGACCAATCACAATCAAATTTCACACATACATCAATACATGATATTATACATATGCATGTCAATTTGTTTCATGATCTGATTCAAGATGGCCGAATGGCGGCCATTTTTGTGCTAAAAAATCCTAAAAATCAAGCATTTCTCGGCTGTTTACAGATAGATTTTGTTCAAACTTGGTATATACATTAGACATTATGAGACCTTGATGCAAATAATTTTGTTTTTCAGATATAATTCAAAATGGCCGACTGGCAGCCATTTTGTTTTAATGAATGGTTCTTGTGCCATATCTCTGACTTGCTTTCACTGATTATGTTCAAATTTTAAATATTTATTATACATCATGTCATAGATAGACAGATATATTGGTGTGACGATCATATTCAAAATGGCCAAATGGTGGTAAAAAATCATCACATGTCAAACATTTATAGATGGATTACGTTCAAACTTGGTACATACATTAGACATTACGGGTTCGTGATGCACGTCATTTTATTTTTCAGATTGGATTCAAAATGGCTGACGACGGCCATTTTGCTTTAATGATTGGGGTTCTAGAGCCATATCTCTTAAATGCTTTGACTGATTATATTCAAATTTTATATATTCGTTATACATCATGTTGTATATATATACATGTATTCAAAATGGCTGATTTTGAATTCTGTTCCAGAGCAATATCTCTCAATATGGACAAGTACTTGTTTGACGACCAGATACAAATGTCAATCATTTTAATGTTAAAAAATCATATTCCTGACATGGTTATATTCCAGCTATATTACTATAAACAAAACTATACATCTTAAATTTGATAACTGGGACTGTGCCATGCATGGCTTGTTCATTTTTATACGCAGTGGGCCAGTTCGTATAGTATTAATTTTTATTGAATATTATTTCACCAATTCACCAAGATCTTTCTTTATTGTAAAAACAAAGTACATTTCTAGTTTGGTACATGAATACATGTAATAATAATACATTGGAAAACTTTGCAAAACATGTATACAGGTAATACATGTCACTTGAAAACACTTGGTAATTTTTACACTGGCTCCTATCAATGTTAAGCAGTAGTTATTCCACAACATCCTATTAAAACAAACAAGTCCTATATTCTGCACTGAATCTGTCATTGTGATAATAATTATTAATGCACTCATCAGTAAATGGTACAAGTTTTGATTCAAATCATGTCGAGTTTAATTAAGATTAATGATTTTATAACAATGTGTTCTTATTTCTGAATTGGTTATTTATAGATACACTACTGGAAACAAATACTTTATTTCAATGATTTATTAAAAACAAATTTTTAAAGAGGCTGAAAACAGTTTTGGATTTTCAACTGAATTCGAATAGCAGTTTGTTTTCTAGTTGACAACCTATTGCTGGACTTCAAGATCACTGTATCATGTTTTATTCTAAATACTGACTTTAGTTTATTCACAGTAAGTGGTGTAGTATAATTTGACATACAATTTTTACTCAAAAAGAAGCATATTGTACATTTTTTTTACTTGAAAATTGACTGACACTACGTGACAGACGCGTTTCTTTGTGCATATCTCAAGTACATTACGTCTGTTGCACTTGACGTTGCTTGCACAACTTTCTATCAACCAATAGTTGACTAATTTGAATATTGTAACGAAAATGCATGTTGTACAGATGGAAAGGTTTTAGCAGGGTACACAATACATGTAGATCATATTTATACAAATGCACTTGTTACTGCCATTATGTGTATTGTTTTAGTCTGGGAAGTATTGCATGAATCATGAATTGCTCAATGCAAATGTCTTCTATCGACCATGTCACATGGTGCAATTGTATTTCGAAAGTAATAAGTTATTGAGATAATAAATTAGTTCACATAATGATTTATTTATTCATTGCAGCATATCTACTTGTTATTCACTTTTAGTAATAAGGCCCTATTGTTTAAGGCATTTGGGCATTTCTTTTAAAACCAAGGTGTTTTGAGGGAATAGGGGTTGTATGTGTATGCAAAGACGTTACTTTTCTTTCATGTTTGCCGCAGTTTCGTGTCCCTCTTTTCTATTGTCTTTGGTGTATGGTATGGTACGGTACGGTACAAGTGCCACAGTTTCTACTATTGTAAATGCAGTACTGTCATACAAGGGAGTCTTGTTAACACGGTAATATATGCCTGAACTTTCATAGCATCAAAGTTTTTTTAAAATGAAGTACATAAAAATGCATTGAGTACATAAAAGGTAATTATCACAAGAATACAAATTGCGTGACTGATGATGCATGTAGAGATATAGTGTTCAAAAGGGATGAAAATGTGTTGACCAACCTCGTAACAAATTAGTTCCCCTTTTTCAAAGTTTTTAAGTTGAGATGTACCATGCTTTCTGAAACCTAACACCATTATTCCAAATTCACTTTGAAGGGTCACTGCAATATATTTCGCAGTTTACAACTGTATTGCAGATATTTTACTATATTGTTCTCGCCTTTAGTGATCAATCTGTGTTGCATAATTATTTTATTCAAAGTTTGAATAACCAAATAACATTTTATAGTTTTTATGAAAATTTCTTGCAGAACTAGTTCGTGTTTGTGACTTAAAGTGGTATATGTAGTTAAATGTCTTTGTTAGTAATAAAATGTCTACATATTTTGGTTTGTTTTCCATTTTATAAATTTATCTCATTCCGATACAATAAACCTTCAAAATTTGCATTCAACTTTCTATTGTGTTCTTGACCATATTATTAAAAATATTTACTTTTGGTGTGGACAAGTAAAATATCTTGCATCAAAAACATGCGCGACATTTGACTTGTGTGTTGATTTATTTTCGTGGTAAAGAACCCTTGGACACAAAGAACGTTCTTATTAAAAGTAACCTTGTACAAATGTGCGTAATATTAACGGATACAAAATCTGGAAACCTGGTAATGTCGTGTCGTGTACTGCAGAATTCATCGGCCACCTCTCATAACCATGTCAGTACTCTTGAAAGCATCAGTGATTCTTGTTGGCCAAAGTATCAATTCAGCCAAGTGAATGGAGGATGGTGCCTGGCTCTATCAAAAGAAGTGATGTAGTCAGTGGAGCGGTATCACCTTATTATTGCGTTCTGATCTAGTTGTCAAAATACTTTACATACCACTGACGTTGATTTAGAAATTTGAACATCCCAACCACTTTTCACTGTAGTAGTCTTATTGTCTGCTAGTTTAGTGTATTCTATAGGACACATTGAGTTGACCCAGCTCTCTGACTCATCCAAATCATATCGTAACCAGTTTTTCGTACAATCACACTGTTTTGCTGTAGATTTGTATAGTTATTCTATAACTGGGATTTATATCAGTACATATGTATAGTATGTCACTGAAATAAACACAGATGAACAATAAATCAGTCTCACAAAATGCTCGTGTGTGTATGCGAGAAGGATACGCGAGTTCCCTGAATAACAATCATGTCTTTCACACTCCTAGTGGCTTGAACCTTATGTAAGCTAACAATGGGATATTCATTTAACATTAGAAATGGCTGAGATGAATGGCCCTGCCTTGAAACTGATAGGAAATTATGAATTTTAGTTTATATGCATAAGGTGGGTCGAAGATCAAAGATTAACCTAATAAACACAATTTTTGTCATCGTTGAATTAAACCAAGCGATTCATCATTGGTTTAACAATGTCAATCATATGAAGTCACTGAGAATATTATCAAAAGTAACTGTTTGACCCGGAGAAAAAAGTCTGGATATAGCGGAAAAAACAAAATGTTCACCTGTCATCCAATATGTATTGGCATGACCAACTATCAATGTAATTGAATGAGTAGTTTTCAAGGAAATAATAAAAACTTGCAAAAGGTAACAAAACATTCATTTTTGACAAAAATGGGGCGATAACAAGTTTTTGCATGGTTCACTTCATCGTCAACAGATGGCGTTGTGTAGTGGTGAGATAAGAAGCACTCATGTTGTTGTTGTAGGCATATTATAAATTTACCAGAAATGAGTAAATAAATATATCAGTAGAGAATTATAATATAAGTAGAGAATTGAAGATATCATCATGAAAAGATTAAATATAGGAGCCCCACAAAGTTACCGACATAATACGTATCATGATATCATCACAAAATGTAGAGACGTAACCAACGTACGTATACTAGTATACCAATTATTAATCCAGCTGAGGTTTTGGTTTTCAAGCATAAGGCAAAAATATAATTTCAGTTTTTTAGAAAAAAAACGTACACATAATTGTCTTGATAGTTTTCAAGAAGTTGTGATAGGGTCGCCCTTTGTTGATATCTTTCTCTTTCTCTCATAGTATTTGGTTAACTACTGTATACATATTTCTTAAAAAGATTACGATCAATAAATGCAATTAATTTTATCATTAAAACAGTATACTGTGTGTAAACTTTACAGAATTTGAAATACTGGCTTCATTGCAATCTGTTTACACGAGAAACTTATTTGTGATTTTCAGTCTGTATAGAACAAACCGTTTGAATTGACTCACCCACAAGCCATAACATCTATCTGGTGTACTAGTATTATACTAGTATTATCTGGTTACAAATAGGAATGTAACTATTATGTTACCAGATAATTACAATTTTACCAGAAAAATACAATCACTGATGGCAGATGAATATTTGTCTTGAGTTTGTAGGCCTCGAGTGAGTTGATTGATTAGAGGCAGAGAAAGACGAACACGACGTGGAAGATCGCATTATTAAACATAATTATAATTGGTCTTTAAATCGTACAACGAAACAAATATATAATACAATAAACAAGTTATCGTATATATTCATTATTAATCATCATAGAATACTCAATTACATAAGTATTATTGAAATAACACCAATCAATTCTCAATTTAATTAGATATTTTTATTTCATTCTCTGTCTTTTAAAGTCCAAAACATTTGCTCATACAATACATAATATGCATTTGAAACATTAGATAGAAGTCAGTAAGTTAAGTTGCAACACATACAAAGCACAGAAATCGTCCCAGGAAAACATAATACATCCCTCCAAACATCAATAATTGAACATGCGTGTTCATTTTGTTATATACTATGTTATACGCTGGCTATGTCATACTCTTTGTTTCCATTGATTTTTCTTATTTCGCCATACCCATCATAAGATACAAGATGTACCTTATGACGTTGTTTTCTGAAAGAAAGAAAATTAGTATCATATATAATAGAAGCTATTTAACACAATTATATCAGTTTAATAATAGTTATACGACGGCATATTTCTTACAAGAATTTTCTTAATTATTGTGGGTAGAGACTGAGAATACAAAACGAAAGCATGCATTGGTCGATACAATCGCGTTAATTCGTGGTATCATTGTTTTTATTTACGTGAATATATTGTTTTTAGTAATAAGTGTGTAATGAATAGGATGAATATTTCAATGCAAGACAAAGTATGTCGAGCATGATGCAGATGAATTACATCTAATATATGTCGTAATGCAGAAACACTTAAAATATGTAATACATTCTAATATACATTTAAATGCAAAGATATGTAGTGATATATTAATATACATACTTTCCAAACTCCTCCGCTTCTTCGAGTGTTTCTGGCAATTTCGTTCCCAAAGTTTCAGGCAAAGTTAAAATCAGAATACCTGCAAAGATTGATGTAACACCGAATACAATTGGTGGAAGTGGTTTCCAAACTGTACCCATAAGTATCAGTTGTGGGGCAAGTATACCACCAATGCGTGCAAACAGTGAGCACATGCCTACACCAGTAGATCTGTAAATACAGCAGACAAAGTATCGCGTTATACACACTGACATGTACGATCGACCAACAACATAAAATAATCAAATTGTGACAAGTGTCGGCATATCACAGATCACACACAAGGATCTGCTAAACCATTGGGGCAGCCAATTTGCAAACTCGCTAGCGAATTGGCTAACTGCTTGGGTTTCGACTAAACAGTTGGCTTTCAAATCTCGCTGGCGCCGACTCGTGGTCGCGTCTACTCTGGGCGAATCTATATTGCATTAGGGAACATGCAATGCTTTCACGTAGCCTGGTACGTGGTCTGGATTCCCCTGAATGATTTGCTTTGCTAGGCGTGATAATGTGAAAGTAGTTTCCCTGGTCAGCCTGAGAATGGCCACAGTCAGCTGGCGTACAAGTGATAATATGATAAATGCGATTAATCCACCGATATTTACTATATGGACGGAGGTAGCCATCTTGAACACTAATTGAAACTAAATAAAGAGACAAGTTGAGAAACAGTTGCCTACAAATCAGAGAGAAAATAAATCTTCACATCCAAACGGCTCGTTGGGGTAACATTAAACCAACCGCTAATAAAATTCGACTTCATTCCTCGTTTTTGTATACTAACACCTCATCAAACCTCATTACACGATGGAAATAGAACACTTTGACAGGTATATTTGAAAGCGAAATCGCCATCCAACCACAGGGAGTTGGACAAACTTATCTATTTTAATAAATTACAAGCCACTTCGCGATGAGCGTCTTTTGCGGTCAGTAATATTTACGAACATTTTTGTTCATTATTGACAATCTGCTCCGCTAGGATTGCCCTTAAAATCAATTTTGTGTGTCTGTGTGTGTGATTTCCAGTGTTTTCACGTATTAATTCTTCTGTGATTTTTTGGCTTGACCTATTTCACTCAAACTTGGCAGGCAGGTCACACCATCACCCTAGTTTAATATTAGGTTAAATCTGGAAAAAAAAATAGCCCACCGTTACCATAGTAACGGCCAACAAACTTTTTTGGATAGCTTTGTGCCAATTGTATCTCCTACAAATTTAGGATAAAACTCCTCAGACGTAGCTCATTCTACTCAGCTTGAGTGTGGGCGCAAAGTTACTATTTGAATTTTTGAATCGTTTTTCATTATCGAGAAATTTGACTCTTCTGTGAGTTTTTTGGCTAGGCCGATTTGGTTCAAACTTGGCGGCATGTACGGCAACAATTGCATTGATTGTATACTGATTTATTAAAATATGATGTATTTTGACCATAGAAACACCTCTGTTATTTACACAAGAGCATGCGCTACTAATAGAGCAAATGCGGTATTGCATGCAACATCTCTGAAAATTTAGCTGTTTTAGTTTAAGTACATTTACAGAATAAAACAGAAACATTGTTAGAAAAGTTGCTTGCAATATTGCTGACTACAGTAAAATACTTTATTTTCTCAGGAATTTATTTTCGCTGAAAACAGCTTTCTGGCATTGTGTGGATCTAATTTTCACTATGTTGTATTAAGACTCAATGCAACGTATAGAGAAAGCTGCATTTTCACTGGAATTTATTTTGCAGGAAATTGACTACAGGTAAAACAGGGAAAATATAATGCCAGTGCAAATAAAGCATTCCACAGTATGTTATTTGACCACAATAACAGACATGATACATTCATGATTGTATGGAACCATGTTGAATTAAACAAGTACAAATAAAATAAATATCAAAGGAAGCTTAGAAAGAACTCTTGAGTGCTGAGAGTATTGGAGACAAATTAAAATTAATTCAAAATTTAAGATTTGCTTTTCAAACAAGAAGCTTGGCAACTAATTTTTGTCTGCTATTTGAGATGCATAACATGAAAAAATGTGATTCACATTATCAAAATTTATAATACATACAGAAAATACATTTGATTTGTCATCCATGGTTTTTATTCTAATTAGTTCCAGAGCACCTCTGCGATGAATTCAATTTAAATCTGATTTTTGTTTAATATCAGAAATGGGCTAATCATAGATAATCAATATGGATTAAACTAATCATGTCTGTGGATTACCTCAATGAACCAAATGAATTATTATACAAATTGAGAAATTATTATGTATAGATTTAGGTCTGTATATTGTTCCAGGGTGCACATGTACAAAGTTTCATTATAATGTGATGTTTAATCATAACTAAATTAATTGAAAGCTGAAAAGTAAATTATTATAGATTTATATTATTATAGATATTATATAATTATTATAGATGTATATAAACCTAAAACTAACTTGATCATCACATTGTGTTAGAGTATATATGTACCAAGATTCATTAAATTAAGATAAGTACTGTCACAGACCATCTATATACGATGTTTCATTGAAATGTGATTATAATCAAAAATTATGATTTATTATGCAAATTAAGTAATTAATATGATCTTAACCCAAAACTAATCAGGTCTGTGTATTGTCCTAGAACATCTATGTACCAAGATTCATTGAAAAGTAATAAAATAATAGTACTTGAAATATCAAAAGCTAAAAAATGAGTAATTACGCAAATTAGGTAATTAGTATATCTCATATTTGTCTGTGCATCGTCCTATGTATCTATGCAAGTTTCATTGAAATGTGATGATTAGTACCTGAGATATCAGTGGAAAAGCGAAAAAATTGACTAATGAAAACCTAATCAAATCTGCGTATTAGTCCAGAGCATCTATTCACCAAGTTTCATTAAAAACCAACATACTGTTCTTGAGATATCAGATCACACATACAGACAGAGTAACTGCAAAGACTCCCATTGTGTGCTTCGCACGGGAGTCAAAAATAAATAAAATGTAATAAAATAAATATTAAAATAAATGAGAAAATTTTTTGTCAGCAAATGTTTTACATCACACTCTTACAGAGCAATCTCGTTCTGACCTACAATCCGACTCTCACCACCCACCTTATTCTCACCACCCACCTCACTTTCACCACTCACCTCACTCACACCTACTATCTCATTCTCACCACCCAACCCACATTCACCAACCATTCCACTCTCACCACCCTCCTCACTTTCACCAACCATTCCACTATCACCACCCACCTCACTCACACCTACCATCTCATTCTCACCACCCACCTCACTCATACCTACCATCTCATTCTCACCACCCAACCCACATTCACCAACCATTCCACTCTCACCACCCACCTCACTTGCACCAACCATTCCACTGTCATTTAAAGCCACTTTAGTACATGTAGCAGTCACCTGCATTTTAGCCCTTTTTGTTACAATGTCAGTGATCTTTTGTTGCTTTGTAACAGGATGTGGGGACGATGCACACTTTCTCTTCTCATTTTTTCTTTTTGTTTTCGGACTACCGACGAACCTTTTTAGTCCCAGTTCGGACGAAGTCCAAAAATGGTTCCATCCGTCCTTCTAGATCCATTTATCAGACAGCCTTTGACCGATCTCGTTCAAACTTGGTATACAGACAATCTATAATGACCTACATATGCCAATTTTCGTTACGATTCAATTAAATATGGCTGACTGGCAGCCATTTTGTCCCTCAAATTTGCTAAATTCTGATATTTAAACGTGAACAGGGCGATTTCTATGGAAAGCCGTAACTGTCTTAGATGCACTATAACTATTATATTCTGATCACTTGCCTTTATATTCTGATAAAACTTTATTATATTCTGATCAAACGTTATTATACTCTGATCAAATGTTATTATATTCTGATCAAACGTTATTATATTCTGATCAAATGTTATTATGTGCTGATCAAACGTTATTATATTCTGATCAAACGTTATTATGTGCTGATCAAACGTTATTATACTCTGATCAAACGTTATTGTATTCTGATCAAACGTTATTATATTCTTATCAAACGTTATTATATTCTGATCAAACGTTATTATATTCTAATAAAACTTTATTATATTCTGATCAAATGTTATTATATTCTGATCAAACGTTATTATATTCTGATCAAACGTTATTATATTCTGATCAAACGTTTTTATATTCTAATAAAACTTTATTATATTCTGATCAAATGTTATTATATTCTGATCAAACGTTATTATATTCTGATCAAATGTTATTATATTCTGATCAAACGTTATTATGTGCTGATCAAACGTTATTATATTCTGATCAAACGTTATTATATTCTGATCAAACGTTTTTATATTCTAATAAAACTTTATTATATTCTGATCAAATGTTATTATATTCTGATCAAACGTTATTATATTCTGATCAAACGTTATTATATTCTGATCAAATGTTATTATATTCTGATCAAACGTTATTATGTGCTGATCAAATGTTATTATATTCTGATCAAACGTTATTATATTCTGATCACATGTTATTATATTCTGATCAAACGTTATTATATTCTGATCAAATGATATTATATTCTGATCAAACGTCATTATATTCTGATCAAACGTCATTATATTCTGATCAAACGTCATTATATTCTGATCAAACGTCATTATGTGCTGATCAAATGTTATTATATTCTGATCAAATGTTATTATATGCTGATCAAACGTTATTATGTGCTGATCAAACGTTATTATGTGCTGATCAAACGTTATTATATTCTGATCAAATGTTATTATATTCTGATCAAATGCCATTATGTGCTGATCAAACGTTATTATGTGCTGATCAAACGTTATTATATTCTGATCAAATGTTATTATATTCTGATCAAATGTTATTATATTCTGATCAAATGTTATTATATTCTGATCAAACGCCATTATGTGCTGATCAAACGTTATTATATTCTGATCAAATGTTATTATATTCTGATCAAATGTTATTATATTCTGATCAAATGTTATTATATTCTGATCAAACGCCATTATGTGCTGATCAAACGTTATGAGCTCGGTTGTTATTATATTGTCTGGCCATTTGTTGTCGAGAGAGGGCGCGCTTGGACATACATCTGTTATGCGCACGCATGTTGATTCTCGGCGGGACGAGCCTGATGAATAAATTTGAGTATGGAAGCTATTTTAAGAAAATTGGAACTTGGCAACCTCATTCAACGTTTCAGGGATGAAAGAATAGAGCCGCCAATTGTACAGTGCATGACTGAAGGAGAGTTAACAAGACTAGGGATAACCACAATGGGTGATCGAGTTCGCCTACGACAACTGTGTCAGGAACATGGTGAACATGAGCGTGATCACGATGACCCGCGTGGCTCGGGGCGGGCTTTTGCGTCAAGTCTTGCTCGAAGTATTTCTTCAGAGAGAAATGCATTGTTCATGCCCGGGCGAGCATCGCGTTCAAGGGGACGAGGTCGTAGCCGAGGAAATCTAACGAGCAAGAAACGTACTTGGACTGGCCATTTCATTTGCCTAGCGGACAGGTGCAGTACGAAAGTTCCGTCAGCAACAGAAAAAAGTGTTCTTCACAAAGCTGGACTTGGTTTAAAAAAAATCCAAGTAGAAAGCGATTGTGACGAACGCGGTTTGATCGAGAGGTTAACCTCTGATGACGTTCTGGAGGATGTTGCATCGTCGTCTGCTTCGAATTCTGTTGTTGGGTTTCCGCAGCTTAAGAACTGTGGCGGTTTTGAATTTCTACACTGCCAAAGAAATTCCAGACAATTGACTGTTTTAGAGTGCCCCTGGACTGTTAAAGATTTGAAGGCAAATGTTGGGTCTCAGAGTAGGATTTACCTTAGCTGCAGTTCTGTAGCTCGCTTGGTTTCGCTGTCGGTTATTTTGTTCGTCGTGGTGTTAACGCGAAACCAGGGAGCTACAGTTCCATCCTATGCGAGTTACCCTATTTTACCGACCTGAAATCAGGTCGGGCCGTAACAACCGTTTTTTTTTCATTATTTTCGCCTCAAGTTTCTACTTTTCTACTGTCGATGGGTCCCGAAACTATTTCATCAATTATTTTGAGGGCGATTGTCCGAAATTGGTCGTTTTCATGTGAATTTAAAATTCTGTAAATGGTCCATTCTGGAATATGACAACTAATTTTCAACAGCCATCACATTTTCATATGGGAAGAACAAGATGGCACAACAGGTAACAAATTCTGTACTGTATCATTTATTTGAAAAGTCATTGATATCTAGCGATTGGTTGCCTGACAATAGAAAGCTTCACTGATTCAGTACTAGTATTTTGATATTGCAAAGCAGATTCTTTCATAATCATAAAACTATTTTTGTTAAAATTTGAGCTGTAGTTTTATTGATGTTTGTCTATTTAGAATAAAAAAGCACTACCCTGAATGTGACTTAACTATTTCTGCTGCTTGAGTATAAATATCAATCCCATAGTTGTCTGAATGCCAGTCATTTGCTGTATGTAGAGATAGTTCATCGATGCATGGTTGACTGAGTGCATACATATCACGTGTGATAATGGGTCTTTGATCATATTCTCCATCTTCCATATCATCAAGAACACCTTCAACACCATATCCTGCAAGGTCTGTGACTTCTATTCCTATAGGGTTTTGCCATTGTCCTGACATCCAGATGCGAAAGGGTGAAGAGTGAGTTGTGCGCATTCTATGACGACTCCATGCCATTCTCCAAGATTCAAGCTTCTGGTTTATTTTTCTCATGTAAACATAATGAAGTGCAGCGATATGATGCTCATCAAGTGGATCGAGGAGGTTATTTTCTTCCAGGAAGTAAAATATTTGAGAGTAAAGGCTGAGCACTCCTTCATACACATCCCTCCACAGGCGTTCAATACGCTGGTTGTGAACGCTCCTTCCAGTTATCATGCTCCCACGATTTTCCCCTCTTTTTGAAATCATGTAATCAGCTATATGAACATTTTCCAAGCCCATATCTGATCTGACACGGCTAGGCAGCCCATAGTTTTCAACACCTGACATGAAACATTTAAACAGTGTTGAAGCTTGGTTGTTGTCTGTGCATGCTAATGTAATGGGTAGTCTACTGAAACCATCAATGCATCCAAATATGATCATGTGCCAGCGTATTAATTTGTGGTTTGTGTCAACATGCCACAAGTGGTTAGGGCCCATGACATTGTATATGCGTCTTTGTAAACGCCCTCTTCTCCTTGCATTAACACCTTCAGAGTCAACCCGTTGGATGCTATTGCGTAATCTTGTTCGCTGAACTTTTATTTCCATTCCATATAATAGTTCTTTCAACAATTTTTCCCCACAATAAGGAAAATCAATTGTTAGCTTCTGTACATGTGCATCCAAGTCTTCATTCGTTATATCAGAAAAATATACTTTGCTTAGACCATACGTACGCATTCTCCTGTAAATGGTACTCTCAGAAACAGATAGAATTGATGATATTTCCTTAACTGTAAATCCTTGATCAATAAAACTTTCCAATACTATATATGGGATGACAAATTCAGGAACTCTGCTGCTGTCAGAATAAGTTTTAACTGGTGCAGTTCCACCATGGGTGATGCAAGCCATGCGTATGGACATCATGTCACTTCTGCTCTGAACTCCTAGTTTTTCTAAATCCACTGTTGTAAGTTTACATACTAAATCAGAAGAAATTCTTTCTCTTTCAAAACACTCACTCAGATTTCCAAGGTTCAGATGTTCCAAAACGGTTGACATTTCCGAATTCATGATTCTAGATTTCCAATATGTCCACTTAACACATGGCATGCATGCATTCTGGGATATCATTCAGAAGAATAATCATAATTTGTTTTGTACAGTTTAAAATGAATGTTTAATCAGCACATAATAACATTTGATCAGAATACAATAACGTTTGATCAGCACATAATGACGTTTGATCAGAATATAATAACATTTGATCAGAATATAATGACGTTTGATCAGAATATAATAACATTTGATCAGAATATATTAACGTTTGATCAGAACATAATAACATTTGATCAGAATATAATAACGTTTGATCAGAATATAATAACGTTTGATCAGAATATAATAACATTTGATCAGAATATAATAAAGTTTTATTAGAATATAATAACGTTTGATCAGATTATAATAACGTTTGATCAGAATATAATAACGTTTGATCAGAATACAATAACGTTTGATCAGAATACAATAACGTTTGATCAGAATATAATAACGTTTGATCAGCACATAATAACGTTTGATCAGAATATAATAACGTTTGATCAGCACATAATAACATTTGATCAGAATATAATAACGTTTGATCAGAATATAATAACATTTGATCAGAGTATAATAACGTTTGATCAGAATATAATAAAGTTTTATCAGAATATAAAGGCAAGTGATCAGAATATAATAGTTATAGTGCATCTAAGACAGTTACGGCTTTCCATAGATTTCAATCAAACTTTGTATGGTGATCATGCATATTGGGTTATTGGTACACGTCACTTTTTTTCAAGATTCGGTCCAAAATGGCCGACTCACAGCCATTTCATTTTTTTTTTATTTTTGTGCTGATTCCTCTGAAAGATATCGCCTGATTCACTTGAAAGTTTGTACATTGGTACTATACTTCAAGACAATACAACACCATGTTTTGTTTTGAGATTTGATCAAATTTGTCAAAATGGCGGCCATTTTGTTTAATATCTTAAATTCACAGTTTGTAACGTGTCTGGAACTATTTCCCGAAGCTGAATAGGGCGATTTCAATCAAACTTTATATGATGATCATGTATATTGGGTTACACGTGCACGTCATATTGTTTTTCAAAATTTGTACCAAAATGGCCGACTGTTTTGTCTTGAGATTTGATCAAATTTGTCGAAATTGAGGCCACTTTGTCAAAAAAACGTAAAAAAGCAGTAAAATAGCAAGTCTTTTCTACCACCGTTGAAGATAATGAAAAAAATGTTGGATATGATGAACTCCTAAAAAAAAAATTTGCAAGCAAACCTACTAATAAAAAAAAAAATTTCCAAACACATAAAAAAAAAAAAAAAAAAAAAAAATTTGCCTTTCACTGAGCTGACCTCCCCCCTCAAAAATCAAATGGTCCAACCCCTATCCTAAAACGCTCAAGTGAATGTTGCGAGTGTGCGTATTTTTGTACAGTGGCGTAAACATTGCTACAATCAAAGACGCGCTGAACAGAAAATTAATTCTGGGCTAGTACCATTGTCAAATTCTGGGGAGTAGAGGACTATTTATATGGGAGACGTTACAATAAGGAACTAATAAAATTGTTTGATTTGCATATCAAAATCCTTTATTAGAACAGAGCATGTTCTATATTTACCAAAAAACAAAGTTGTTATGTTTCTAGACACACAGCAGACTCGAAACAATAGAAACCGTCCGATCCGAGCGACCTGCGTTTTTGAAAATCGAGTCTTATCGCCCTTGCGTTTCCGAGCAAAAAAACGTTGAGGCCGAAAACGACCGATTTTCGCCCAATCTTCTATGAATTTTTCATAATTTAGCTAATTCAGTCCAGCGGTTAGATAGAGTATTTATTAGAGACGCCCGGAGAACCAAAATTTTGGACGTGAATCACTGGTGCCTAAAAATCGGCGAAAATGGCCAAGGGGGTGAGGGACTGCATTTCAAAAACATATTTTATATATAGGGTATATAATTAAATAATAAAATGTTATATAACTTTTCTTTTACCCCCCCCCTCCTGCTGCTATTTTGATTATTTTCATTAGAAAGATCTCGAAGAGCAACGCGAACGACATTTGAAGTAGAAAGCATTTTTACAGAAGAGTCACTGATTCATTGAAGTTGCGTCGCGTCAGAGATTACATTCACCGGATTTAAAATTTCGCGCGCAGCATTTCTTGTTTATTAATGCATCTCATAAATAAATTAAATGCCCACCCGCTTTACGGTTGTGCTCATGCTACAGTCCTGGCGCGTTTCAACCCTTGGGATATTTTATTATAATAGGGTGTGTCTACATCGCGCGTTAAAATTTGCATATAACATTAGCGCATAACAAAGATTGTGATAAAGGAAAGAGTGGTATAAACATAGATCAGTGATTACTTGAAATTGATACCAGGAAAGGGGGAGGGGTAAAAGAAAAGTTATATAACATTTTATTATTTAATAATTTATTAAAATACATAAGTTTGTCCAACTCCATGTGATCCCACTAAAGTATGACTCACCCAGAGTGGGCGTGACCACAGGACAGCGTCAGCGAGATTCGAAAGCCAACCGTTCAGTCAAAACTAAAGCAGTTAGCCAATTCGCTAGCGAGTTTGCAAATTGGCTGCCCCAATACTTCTGAGACTTGCTGTAAATTGTTCGAACCAGCGACTTTGTATGCGGAAATGGCAAAGTAAAGTGCCAACGTTCAAATGTGTGGAACTTCCAGTATGCGGCAGGTGTACTAATTAAATACTTATCATAATGAGTCATAAACAATGCTTGTGCTACGTAACCTTAACAACACTTGTCCTGTGGAGTTTTAACAAGTTGATGACGAACATTTACATATATACATCTGAACATCTAAGTTTAACTATTAAATGACGGGGGTCCCATATAACCCTTTATGTTGTCCTTCACATGTGACAGCAGAACAGGTAAATAAGAAAACGGAGAAAATTCAAGTTGTCTACCTTAGTGGGGTAGGAAATAACTCCGCCGAATAGACGTAAACCATTCCAAACGCTGATGCAATACCAAACTTTCCAAGCATAGCTAGTGTTATCCCCAACCAAACTAAATCCCCGCCTATATAAATAAATACAAAAATGTTAGGTTTGACGTCATCACGAACAATAAAACACTTGCAATAACTGTGTTCATCTGGGACAGCAAATATATATATATATTGTTTACAATCCACACACATTATTACTACCAACCATGTTACGTAATAATGCACGATATTGCACACAGTCATGACACAATGAACTCACATGCTGGAACGAATGCCAATCCAATGCATGCCACGCCTCCAAAGGTGAAGAGGGCAAACAACGAACCACGACGACCGATTCTAGGAGTTTTCATCATGACCATTCCAAGAGCATAGGCGGGGATTTCCACCGCACCAGAGATGAAAGTATTCACATATGGATTACCACCTAGGCTAGATGTATCAAACGATATCCCATAATACACCAGAGTAGCAGTGATCCTGGTGTGATAGATGAAAATCGACAACATGTATTTGGTTATAGTACATTGACGTATTATGAATGTGTTAATCATTGTTGTTTTCGATTTGTGTTCGGACACCCAGATCAAATTAGAGAAGAATGCAACAACGTGTTCTGCTAACTAACAATTCCAGCCTGTCGATAGAACATAATGTAAATAATTCCACTTAATTTTACATTGGTAGTGTTGTAAGTAGCTTTTATAATGCATGACAAGTCTCCTGAAACTGCTTTTGGATCATTTTATATTTATATTTTTAGGGTTTTATTGAGGCAAGTTAAATGTCGAACAACTTGACTAAGTAATACTATAGTATGTTATATTCTTACCAGCTGTAAAACATTATTACTGTTTTTTTTCTCATATTTGGGTATCTCAACAGATCTACTGCGCCATAGTTTAACTGGTCCCGCTTATTCGATACGTCCTATGTCAAAATAAAACAAACACATTTTCTTGTCATCTGTCATACCTATTGCCCGTAACGGTAACATGTACTAATGTCTTGCGACTACATCGTTATCACCTGATTCAGTTTCGCATCGAGCTGGAAGGCTTCACTAAGCAGATCTCTATACTCAGTCACGTTGTTTATTTTTGCAATCTTTCTTATAGTCATTTCGGCTTCTTGCATGCGACCCTTTGATATCAACCATCTTGGGGATTCGGGTGTTATCCTACATGATAATAAGAAAATGAAACAGATTTGATCAAAACAATAGATAGCAGAAATATATTCAGTTAGATCAACATCTGTAAATTAACTTATGCAATTGTGGCAAAAATATCTGCAATTATTTCAATTATCGCCCCTACAATGACTCTTCTAAAACAATAGCGGATTCGTAATATTTATCTTGACATTGTTGTGTAGGCAAGTAATGGTAATACATGTAACTATTTGATATACCACCCCAGCAATTTAGTAAATGCATTTGCAGGATTCTTTTGAATTTGTTCAAAACCAAGAGTACCATTGTATATTGTATTGTTTACCGTGAGTGGAATTCGGCCTTTGAACGAACAAATTTGATTTGAGAACTGATTTTTTGTGGTATGAATGTGAAATCGGCATGAAAAAATCAAATTAATTGTCGCTCAATTGTCATACTCTAAATCGAAGTTTGCAATTTACATAATTCATATACAATCCAAGATTTTTAAAAAGTGTATCTGAATGCAAAAAAGCTTGAAATAATTATCACAATGAAAAACAAAAATTGTTTTGCAATATGAAAATCGGGTTCAAAATTGACTCTTATATATGCCCCCCCCCCCCATTTTCTATTCAATACACCAGATGTGACTGAATGAGACAGTTGTATAATATCAGTAATATGTATTTTGGTACATAATGACGTAATTTTGATATCACACTTATGATTGGAGTAATTTTAATAGAATATTTAATATGAAGTTTCCAAAAGAAAGCTGAATCAAGATGAATAAATAGATATGTGATATAATCAACAATCTTTAAAGGCGTATTATCTAATTATAAAATATTGTCAATATTAACTACTTTCCTAGATATTTTGAAAATTCGGAATTTGATTTTACCCAACATGAAGGGTTAATTTATTGGCCTTATGCAAATTAATCACCTCATTAAATCCACCTTTGAAACGGTCGTATGAATGGTAATATAGCGTCGAACAATTAGAATATGTCTGTATCTTCTGCAAATAATGCTGTTGATGAACTACATATCAAATAAATGAAATAAATAGGGCGTAAAATAGAACCTTGAGAGAATCCACAGGTTATATTTAAGTTTTCGGGCACTGTATTGTTTTTATTAAAAATGTGGACCCATTCATAAGCTATGATTTTTGTACAATATAGTTTGTAAACATATCTAACTCAAAACAACGAAATGCATTTAACAATTTTAATGTAAAAAAAATCGTCTTTGAACTGATAAATAACGAGGAGTTTATATTACATATAGTAAACATAAATAAACATAAATCAAATATTGAAATATAAGTTACTCACCACCAATAGCTCATAGACAATATACATGGTACAACTATGACCAATTGCAGAACCCACCAATGGCGTATGAAGTATGCCTCTAAGGCAAGTATCATAATACCAGTGCTAAGAAACATGGGATATATCATCCCACATATTGTACGCTTGGTCGGTCCTACATATTCGCAAACTAAAACAAAGAATATAAAGACATGTTTTTAATTAGACATTGTAATTGCCCTCCGCAAAATATTATTTCTGTACTTTACATCATTGCTATATAATATTTTTATTGTAGAACCATCGTATAGTTTCTTATAAACGGCAGAATATTTTGCAAACAATGAGAAACTTAGGGTGTCCAGTTAGCCTGGTGGGCGAATGTTTACATCACCAACAGCGAAAACTGTGGATTGGAATACTATATTCTTCATGACAGATGAGATTGTGACACATAAATAATTTATTATTAGTTCATGTCAAAAATCGTTACTGTAATAATCATATTCAATTTGGACGTTGCAGAGACCCATAAGTCAATGAAAAATAGTTTCCCTAGAACACGATTGGCGCTATCTATGGCGCTATTTCTGTTACACATTTTGGGAAAACAAATACGTTCTATATTTATACTGGGTTGATTTCACTTGTGTGTGTTGCTATGCAACCAATATCGAGCACTAAACGGCAAAATATTAAATAATATAGTATAATATATCTCGTGTATGCTGACGTCAACCTAAGAGAGAATATCATGGGATTACATATAATTAATTGGTGCCTTGTCAGTGTCGCGTGACTCTGAATCACTACTGTCAGTTTCAACATGAATACAAGCACCAGCAACAGTTGTTGTGTTGCAGACATGGAACGTTTTAACAAAATCCAGGACAAAGCGTTATTTTCAAATAACAAACATATTTCCTAAAATAGGTGTTTGCAGATAACATCGTGAATAAAGACTAACACAGCGTAGCACAGAACAAAACATTAATGAAAGTCGGAATTTAGCTTTGCGAGAACGAGCGAGCATCTATTTAACTAATTATATCAAAGCTGCTGATACACGGTTGTACATGGCTCATCGTCACAAAGGTCATTGCATATTTACTCACCGAGGACAAAAGATGAAATATAACGCCCTATAGTGCACATTGCTAGAAAGAATCGGACCACGACGAAAACAACATAATTAGGAGAAAATGCTTCTATGATACCAAATATTATAACTCCGCCATTAGTCAGCATAAATCCTTTCATACGACCGAATCTGAAATATAATCACATGTTAATAGACTGTTACATTAATAAACGTGTTATAGCTGGAAACATAACATACTTGAGCCTAGTCAAATTTAGATTACACATTTTCAGGAGACCTTTTCATTTATGTAATATCAACTGTAAAAGCAACAAGTTTCAAATTGTTGAAACAACTCAGAAAACTACTAAACAGTGGCAATCAAACAACGATCATTAAAAACAAACTCCCAAATAATATATTTTCAGATTTTCCTTTATTATCAACCATATCTATTTATTATACTGACAATAAACTAGTATGTTGTATGTTTACCTGTCAAGAACGTATCCACTGACAAGAGAACCGACAAGAAATCCTAGCATGAATATTGAAGAAGCTAATGCATTGAGATAAAATCGATCACACACCAAATCAAACTGCGGATACGAAAGTGACATTTACAATATATTAGCTTAGGCATATTTTGAGGTTTGTTGATTATATACAGCGAACCGTAGTCAGAAATGTGGAAAGCACAGCAATCTGGAGAACAATGTTAAAAAACATTGTTGAAAATGTTCTTACCGCCCAGTCAATGTATATACTATCGTCTTAATTAATGATCCTTGTAATAAACTACATTCGACCATTTTTTGAACATTAGTGAATTTTCTTAAAATAGTCTGCACGCTGTTTTTATTATTTTGCTGCTGTCAAATAGATAACGCGATGTACAATTTTAACGTGATTTGCAGTGACACAAGATGATACCATATTTCTCAACGATAATGATTACACTTACTGTTTTTAATTTACTGTTTATTGAAGGCAACATAATTTGTATTTACCTGTCCAGTGACTGTTGACTTGTACTGCGATCTGTCATATTTCCAACCGTGATCGCATTCAATTTTACCAGTTTGATTAATATAGCTATATATATTTGCCTCGGGATAATACGAGACGTAATCAAATGATATGTTATAGCGATGACATTGTTCGTACTTTAATTGTGTTTCACATCCTGCAACCTTCTTCTCTTTTGGTATCATTAGATTCTTCACCAGCTCATCGCAGTTACCAGTGGAATTGGTTATACACATATGTTGTCTCAGTTCATTACTATCAGGATACTTGCACCAAGTATCAACTGGTGGAAACAGGAACACCGGTGACATGATGATAAGCATTACCGGTACTGTTGATATACCAAGTAGAAAGAAGCATATCTTTTGATGGGTTCCCAACTCCCCAATAATGTTTTTCAGAATATCGTCGTAGTGCATCATATTCGCCTATATCATATAAATAATAATAAATTATAATGTAATGTATATTCATAATAATAAATTATAATAAAGTATTATAATGTATTAATGTAATAAATTATAAAAAATAATTCGATTCAATTATTTTTTAATTGAAATGTACACACATAGTTGTATTATGTAACACGATGATCGATTAATAATAGTACTGATACACGGAATGGAACGTTCTGACACAATGCACAATTTGGTCACGTTCACATTAAGTAATTATTTTGACAATCCTTTTACATTAGCTGTCATAATTACTCACTGCAAAGGGAAATAACAACACCGATGATACACGGTGTGATAAAATAACATGACAGGCGTCTTTGTATGCAGAATAGTACACTGTACTCAATAGTTCGCCGTTGTTTTTTATACCACAAACCGATAACATAAATAAAATTCCCAATAGTACATGAAATATTAGTAGTGAATATATATAATTTGAATATTTCTGTTACATTCCAACAAGTTCGTGTCGAGAAATTTTTGTATTCATTTGTTGCTATTGTCACACCCATAAGTTGCCTAAAACTAGATAAGCTAAAATCACAGGTGGACAGATAGGGAAAATTTATATGAAGGGCAACTAACTGGTATCTCTGTAATAACCAGGGATCTCTTACTCCGATCGAGACAGTTCGACAGTCCAGTGGTAAATTGAGGTAAAGGCGTACATCGAATACTATAACCAAGGAGACATTCACACCATTAATTAACGACGCAGACAGGTCAAGTAAACAACAACTTCTATTCAGTATTTATCAAGGTCAACAGTGGGCACACATAATTATTTGTACATAACGCAATAATTGGCACCTCGCTCACTGGAGTATAAACTAACAATAGTATGATAATAAACACTACAATTGCATAAATGGGCAGTAATACGCACAATAATAATTACTTCCGGTTGACAGAATTAACAGCAATGTTTTTCACAATAATTACTAAAGTTGTAAGACTCTATAGTGAAATACACAATGTCCAATAATATACACGCAGCGTAAACACAACAATAACTATAGTGTTATGAAAAATCTCGTTTGATAAATACAACAACAGTTAACAGGTACAACAACTCAATACAATTCCGCATGAACTTGAGTACAACGTGCGGCCTGATAAAACTATACATGCCATGAATATACTAACAGTAAAAGCCCTAGCCCTAGTTAACTGATTACATGTAACCTCTAATTAATATTCACTTCAGACGAGCATCACACAGAAACACACAATCTTTGCTGTCTTGTAGGGCACAACACACGAAATAGCTAACTTTAACAACAAGCCAAACGAAAAACGCCCCTCCAAGTGCAAAGATTCAGACATACAAAAATCATACAGTCGCGCGTGTACATGTGAATAACGGAACTGTTCACTGTTCAAAATCGTATGACAGTTTGCACAAAGTTAACCTTTGTTAGTCAATAACCAGTGTCAAACCTGATCTTCAAGTTCTTTACGGTAGCGACGAGTCCCTCAGTGGCGTACTGGCGTTAATACGGTGACCCATATGTGCCATGGCACAGCTATTGTCTTGTGTCAGTTTTTTATTACCTCATGACAAAACTAGAATCACCAACGACATAACTCTATAATCTCACGACAAGTCATTAATGTCTCTCACACAATTAAACTACCATCACAAACCTATTATCTCTTGACACATTTCTACCATCTCGTGACACAACTTCAATTCCTCGTGACGTAACTTTATAACAACGTGACAAACTATTAACATCTCATGACACAACTAATTAAACTACCAGCACAAACTATTATCTCTTGACACATTTCTACCATCTCGTGACACAACTTTGTATCCTCGTGACGTAACTTTATAACAACGTGACAAACTATTAACATCTCATGACACAACTAATTAAACTACCAACACAAACCTACTATCTCTTGACACATTTCTACCATCTCGTGACACAACTTTGAATCCTCGTGACGTAACTTTATAACTACGTGACAAACTATTAACATCTCATGTCAAAACTTCATTCTCACAAGTTATGACAAATCGTGCTTTATTGTGACGGAAGTTGAATTATATATCCCACAATCCTTCAGTAGTTGTATATAACCGTTTTAGCACGTTCTATTATGAATGGCAAATGCATATGAGAGCATGCAGTTTAACTCGCCATTTGATGAAGGTGTCAGCACGTATGTCGATGACGAGGACGAAGAAAGCCTCATAAAATATTATTTCTTTAGAGAGTTCAAGTACGATGAAATTCTACTCTTTTTGTCGAAGTACTACGACATCAACATCAGCCAACGAACTTTGATAAGAATTATTGTCCAAGAATTATTGCGCGAATTAGATCCCGAGGGCAGCGAACTTAGAAGAACCCATCGTCTCAGGAGGAAACTGTATTCATGCCCTGGCCCTAATTATGCGTGACACGCAGACGGCTACGATAAATTGAAGCAGTTTGGTTTCCCAATCCATGGCTGTATTGATGGCTACAGCAGGAAGATACTTTGGCTGTACGTCACTCGTTCCAACAATTTGCCGGATAATGTAGCTCTATTCTACCTGGACGCTGTACACGAATTTGTCCAATAGAGCTTGATACGGATTTGGGTACTGAAAACGGGACCATGGCAGCCATTCAGTGCTTTTTTAGAGATGACACAGACGCTCGCAGATATGTGAAGTCACCGCGAAACCAACGTATTGAAGGGTGGTGGTCGTTTTTCCACCGAAATCGTACAACTTGGTAGATTAATATATTTAAGGATTTAGAAACACAGGGTCTACTGGATACAAGTGATACGTTGAATAAAGAGCGTCTCTGGTTCAGCTTTGCTCGTATACTGCAGAATGATTTAGACCATGTCAAAGATCACTGGAATACTCATTACATCCGAGCATCCAGACATGATACAGTTCAGGGAAGGCCAGACTCATTGTATTTCCTGCCAGAACATCATGGTGGTGTAGAAGATTTATGTGTACCTGAAGACGAGGTGAGCTATGCCAAGACCCAGATAGTTGAAGCTGATGAACATAATGAATATCAGGATTATTTTCAGTATGTGATGGACAACTCTGACCTATCAGAACCAAATGACTGGCGTGACGCACTGGCATGATACAACGTTTTACTGGAATGCGCAAAACTTGGCTGTTAAATGACATTTAATTCTGATAGATGCATGTCAGAGGTATAGCTTTTGAACAGCATTCATTAAAAAAAATGGCAGCTAGTCGGCCATTTTGAATCAGATCGGAAAAATAAAATCATGTGATTCAAATGATACGTAAAATTTAACAATATTTATTAACTGTAAATATGAAGTGTAAACAAGTGAATGTATGGTAAATTCTCTTTTCTTACAGAAGTATGAATAAAACACTAGTGTAAAATAGTAATAAAGTTGATATAAAAATAATGGAAAGGACAATCCTAGAGCACTACTGTACGATGCACAATATGATACTTGCTAATTCACTGTGTATATATAAAGTGGGTGGTGTGGGTAATCATTCAATCTAGAATATTTTCAATTGTTGATTCATTGATTGATTTGTTGATTTGTGAATTACCCGAAACCCACATTTTCATGAATTTGAAGAAACTGTTAGGATACAAAGGTAACAAGACACAAATGTCTTAGTCCCAGTAAATGAAAGAGCATTTAAAAAATGAAATATTTTACTTTTCTGAAAAATATTATTCAATATTGAATATATGTACCGGTAGGTAGTTTCAAACATGGAATATAGTTCCTGTGGAAGGATGCACTTTTGCCAGCACATACAATTTGCACTTCTAAAAAAACGGATGTTTGCGCTGAACAGTCATCACTATGAAGGGAGAAAAAAATGTCAAGTGTCCAGCTGACCTTCCTCATCCCCTTGTGTGTCAAACAGTTGGTTCCTAAGCAGTACAGTTGCACCTGTTACCAGTGTAAAGCCAGCCGACAATAACACCCAAAAAAAACAATAGAAGCTAGCCGACCATAATGACCCGCCATTATAACATCATAAGATTCGCCCAACTGTGAATTTGCTGTAAACACGAAATAACGGTAGGGTGATTTGAAACAGAAGATATCGCCTATAAAATGTTTCATGAAGACTATGCAATATATGGCATGGCATTCATAAAGTGAAATTTGTGTTGAATAGTATTTAGTGTTGAAGAGTATTGTCAGCGACCTTTACACTGTGCAAAGGTTGACTGATATCTGATGCCGAACTTCTGAGAAAATACTGGTATTGCACAGACACACATGCTCACTTAGAATCTTGATAACGAGTAAGAATAGGATTCTTCCCTGGCTGGGTAAACGTGAGAATACAAGTTCTTAAAAATAATACTGGTTAAACTGGTTAAACTTTAGGTTGAAACAATTTATGACAACAAATTTCAAACTAGAACCTCATTGCATGAATATAATTAACATGTCATACTTTATGTACTGTACACAACCCAACTATCCTTATAGAATCATAAATTATGAATTTTGCAGTACTCCAACTTTTTGCCATAAAATATCATTTATACTACATAATAAAATTAACATCTATGGTTACTGCTCTATTTAAGGGTTTTATTTGTGCCCCAAAGAAAATTGAGGATGTTTTTAGTTTTAGTAAATGGACCCCCCGATTATCCATATATACCTCACCTCACCAGTATGCAAAATGTTAAAATAGTTGATGATTAAAAGTAAAATCTCTATTTTTGGCCTAACAAATCTTGGTTAATATAATAACATCTGGTGTTCATGAAGCAGTTCCTGTGCACTTATTTTTTTGCCCAATAAATGTTTTAGTTTAGTCAAATTTGAACTCATGACAACTATACTGTGTTGAGTTTATAGTGTAACCATAAAGGAGGACAGTTTACCAATATCGTAAAAACTATACATAAAACACTTGACAAAATTGAACTTGCCCAGGATCCCATTGAAAGAGATAGATTAAAACATTTTGAGACAGATGATGACAATAATGATGACAGACTTTTTTGGATCCCTCCCCCTTATCTATGAGCAAGATAAAAAGCTTAAAAAGTACTATGTGCTGAGCCATCTATTTAAAGATAAATAATCAAGGCATGATATAGATACAGGAATTTACAAATTAAAATTAATTAAATGAAATTAAAACTACAATTCCATATACATCTTAAAAACTAATTGTTTTGATCTTGTTGAATCATACATTGCAAACCTATTCTGGATATGGTGAATTAGGCCGATGAACAAAAATTCTGTGTTTCCGGTAACCCTACCTACCCACATTTTAGGTAAAATCAGAAAGTTTATTTTATGCAAATTAGCTGCACAAATTTAATTTTTATGCAAATTAGTTAAGTTTTATCACATTTAGCAGTCACAACTATTCTGTGTACAAAAATGTCCTCATATTATTTTCTAAAAATTACCAAAAGTTGACAGTTGATTCCATCATGTGATAATAATTGTGTAAAATACACCAATGTAAACAGAAGATTTTGGGGGAAAAATAAATAAAAAATAAAATTAATATCCCTACCTACCTACCCAATATTATTTTAGCCCGTTACTGGAAACACAGATTTTTTTCTTGGCTTTAATTCAGTTATGTATGCAAATGAGGTCATTACATATTTTTGACATTGATTACTGTAAAGTCCTAAATTATGCAAATTATAGTAAATAGTCAGGTTTAAACACCTCCTATATTGAATTTGAAGAGTGCTCAAGTAGAAATTAAATTACACCATACAAACAGACAGAGACGGAGACAGACAGGACAGGCAGGCAGACAGACAGACAGACAGACAGACAGACAGACAGACAGACAGACAGACAGACGGGCAGACAGACGGAGACAGACAGGACAGACAGACAGAGACGGAGACGGAGACAAACAGGACAGACAGAGACAAAGTCAGACAGGACAGGACTAGACAGGACCAGACCAAACCAACCAGACCAGACCGGACCAGACCAGACAGAACCAGACGAACGGACCAGACAGACGGACTAGACAGGACAGGACCAGGCAGGACAGAACTAGACAGGACCAGACCAGACAGGACATGACATGACATGACATGATAGGACCAGACGGAACCAGACTAACGAACCAGACAGACGGACTAGACAGGACAGGACCAGACCAGAGAGGACAGGACCAGACCAGACAGAACCAGACGAACGGACCAGACAGCCGGACTAGACAGGACAGGGCAGGACCAGGCAGGACAGGACTTGACAGGACCAGACCAGACCGGACAGGACATGACATGACATGATAGGACCAGACGGAACCAGACTAATGAACCAGACAGACGGACTAGACAGGACAGGACAGGACCAGACCAGACAGGACAGAACCAGACCAGACAGAACCAGACGAACGGACCAGACAGACGGACTAGACAGGACAGGGCAGGACCAGGCAGGACAGGACTTGACAGGACCAGACCAGACCGGACAGGACATGACACATGACATGACATGACATGACATGACATGACATGACATGGCATGACATGACATGACAGGACAGGACAGGACAGGACAGGACCAGACGAACGAACCAGACAGACAGACTAGACAGGACAGGACCAGACCGGACCAGACCAGACGGAACCAGATGAACGGACCAGACAGACGGACTAGACAGGAAGGACCAGACAGGACAGGACTAGACCGGACCAGACCAGACCAGACTGGACCGGACCAGACCAGACCAGACCAGACCAGACCAGACAGACCAGACCAGACCAGACCAGACCAGACAGGACAGGACAGGACATGACATGACATGACAGGACAGAACCAGACGGAACCAGACGAACGAACCAGACAGACGGACTAGACAGGACAGGACAGGACAGAACAGGACAGACAGGACAGGACCAGACCAGACAGAACCAGACGAACGGACCAGACAGACGGACTAGACAGGACAGGGCAGGACCAGGCAGGACATGACTTGACAGGACCAGACCGGACATGACATGACATGACATGACATGATAGGACCAGACGTAACCAGATGAACGAACCAGACAGACGGACTAGACAGAACAGAACAGGACCGGACCAGACCGGACCAGACCAGACAGAACCAGACGAACGGACCAGACAGACGGACTAGACAGGACAGGGCAGGACCAGACAGGACAGGACAGGACAGGACGGAACCAGACGAACGAACCAGACAGACGGACTAGACAGGACAGGACCAGACCAGACAGAACAGAACCAGACCGGACCAGACCAGACGGAACCAGATGAACGGACCAGACAGACGGACTAGACAGGACAGGACCAGACAGGACCAGACAGGACCAGACCAGACCAGACGGAACCAGATGAACGGACCAGACAGACGGACTAGACAGGACAGGACCAGACAGGACCAGACAGGACAGAACTAGACAGGACCAGACCAGACCAGACCAGACCAGACCGGACCGGAGTAGACCAGACCAGACCAGACAGGACATGACATGACATGACAGGACAGGACCAGACAGAACCAGACGAACGAACCAGACAGACGGACTAGACAGGACAGAACAGAACAGGACAGGACAGAACAGGACCATACCAGACAGGACAGGACCAGACCGGACCAGACCAGACGGAACCAGACGAATGGACTAGACAGACCGGACCAGACGGGACAGACAGACAGACGGACCAGACAGGCAGGACAGATGGACCAGACAGACGGGACAGATGGACGGATCAGACCAAATTGAAATAGAGTGAATCTGCTCTAACCTGATCTTTGACACATAAAGCATAAATTTAAGTTACTTTATGCATAGCCAAAACCTTTGGCATGAACAATTCCAAACACCATATCCTGAATAAAGTTCTCATAAGACCTATATACAACAGGCAAATGTAGGATACAGCTGCACGTATTGGCCTTTGGAAATCGAGAGAGCTCTCCCTCTGCACCATCTTTGCCTAGCTCTTTATCATGCAGGAACTGAATTTCTAGCCGTGTTCCATATACCCATTCCTTTAATCCTGTGCTAAACATCAGTATTTGACTTAGTGTTATATTCAGTTCTTCTTCTGCAGCCTGAAGAAAATCAGCAAAATATCCTAATATGTTGCTCTCAAGGTTGTATTTATTCGAGCCAATTTCACTTCTGGTATACAATACAGTCTCTTTGTTTTCAAACATAGCAGCCGTAAGGGGAAGAGCAGCCTCACAGAAAACAGCTTTGAAACTCCCAGGGTACTGCTGGATTGCTTTGAGAACACCTAGTGTCGATAGTCCATCTCGGAATTGGTCAAATGCTGGTCGGTTCCTTCCATACATATACCATTTAACTGTGGCAAGAATCATATCTTCCTTGTCTTCTTCATGTGAAACCAATCTCCAGGTCCCAGCCAATTCAATAAGGTTCTCCAGGCTAGTATTTTGATTCAATACATCATGCACCTTGTCAAGGTCAGAATTCTTTAGTTTCAGCAAATCATCTTTAACAGTTTAGTTTTCAGGAATGTAGGTTTCACATCCAACGGACCAACCACTAAAGCGTTGAAAAACTGTTCTTAGAAACAGTGAGGGGCTGGATCTCCATGTACAATCGAAATGGCTAACATTTGCCCTGCCATATAGTACTCATTCTCATCAACACATTTGGTAATACCAGAAATTGATTTGCTGCCAGTGGCACCATCTAGAAGTTGTGAATTTACAATATGTTCAGTGCAAAGGGTTAGTAGTTCCTTAATAGGACCTCCAGCATCAACTGCTCCTTCAGCATAGCCATCATCATCCATAAACTTAACAGACATCTTATTACTTGCACAGAAGGATTTTCGCTTCAAAGCTCTTTTAACTCCATCAAAAGTTTGGCTTCTTGATATATTAAATTTGGAAGTTTTATCATAATTTATTTGGGTTGCCAAGTTACTAAATATATCTTCAATTGGTATTTCACCGCAAGTTGATCCTACAATGGGTGATGAGGTTGGGTGCTCTTCCTCTGAGTCTGTGAATTGACTACCATTATATTCATTGGAAAATAATCTGGCATATGCCTCATCTGAATGGATTTGTGCGTCATCAACTGTGGATGGATCTAGAGATTTTTCTTTTGTGAATGAACTACATTGTTGATTAGGTCCAGACCTTACTTCTGATTGAATGGTATTCTCATTTCTAATCTTCTGTCTTTTCTGTGGAATTGTCTCACTTTCTAAGCATGTGGTTGATGTGCGAGACCAATGGAAATCATCATCAGGCATACATCGTTCATCATCATCATTCCTGTTGCCATCATCATCAGTATTTAGTATAGTGTTGAGACCTTCCATTATGTCAACATCACTCTCTTCACATAAAAACAGGCATATCCTTCTGTAGTCCTTATCTAGCTCTTCTTTATAGCGAGACAATGTGAAGAACTCGCTATTCCCAGTTCCTGGAATAAACTGTGCATTAGACCCGTCAACTAGCAAAAGTAAATAGGTGACATCTTCATTTATGGAATTTTTCTTGAAAGCCTTCCATTTGATGAGAACTTTTTCAAGAATTGTAAGATGCATTTGCAGTACGTTCTATTTTTAACGGCAACCGTTTCCCCTATTGCTGCTTCAACTGATGTGTTTTCTCGTCAAAAAACATGATACCAATATTTATTGTCACTTTTTCATTATCATCCTCTTCCTCCTTACCTCTCTTGTTTCTTCCTGTGTTAGATAGCTTTCGGTAAGCAGCAGCAGTTTTTTCCTCTTTATAAGCTTGACAACTTTTGACTTTAGGTTTGTCTGGTTCCTTTACTTCTGAAAAAAATACAAAGGAACAATTTAATCCACTGGAACCACTGTTTACTTTCATAGCTGGGGCTAAGTTGTAGTTACATCCTCTAAAGAGGTTATGGTTTTGACGACACGTTTAGAAAGAATTCCTGAGTTCTGAGGGTATTCGAGGCTTATGAATTAGAAATAAAGAATATATAAAATTAATCCACATTTAAGAATAAACTGCAAGCAGTGATCAGAGATTATATTACAGAGTTATATTATACCACTGTATCAGTGTCAATAATACATTATTGTGATTGGAACAGACCATGTTTTAATTTATGCAAGCCATGGTTAAATGGAGCATAATGCACTGTTACCCATATGTTATTGTTTTGAAGTTGTGCCCCGGTATATAAATAGCAATTATTGATACTAAACCAAAAACATTTTAAAAATTCGCTTAAATTTTTTTCATGCTGGTAAAACAAACTCAATTTATGAACATTATTGTGTATAGACAGTTTAATACCCTTTATTAAACTGTCTATACACAATAATGTTCATAAATTGAGTTTGTTTTACCAGCATGAAAAAAATTTAAGCGAATGTCATTATACCAAAAAGAAAGAGTTTGCTCGAGCAAACATCACAGTTGTCAAAAAATTGCCATGCCTGTGCAATGTAGTAGTGTGTACCATCATGTCAGTCAGTCATACTCCTGCCCAATTCCTACAATATTGCACATGAGATATTGCAATATTGCATACTTATTAGGTCACATGGTATATGGTCATCTGACATGACAGTAATATCTTGTGTTCAATGGCTTCAATATTGAACTGGTTATATGTCCAGTTATATACAACAATACTCTAGATATGCTTATTATTTAAATCACATGACCTTATATGGTCATCTGATATGTAAAGCGTATCTAGTTGTCAAATAGCTTCATTGCTGCACTGTTGCATTGTCCCATTTGCTGGAGTGTTTGATATATTACAGTTATGTAGATTAATGAGGTCACATGAGCTCAAACCGTTATTGTTGATGACTATTTGTCCCGAAAACTAGTTAAAACTAAACCCCAAACTAATCAGGTTTGCGCATTATTCCTGGGCATTCATGTACCAATTTTCATTGCAATACGATGATAAGTTCTCATGTAGTTGGTGAAAAAGATGAAAATTGCTAATATGTAAATTAGGTGATTAATATGCACATATTTCAACCCAAACCTAATCAACTCTATACATCATTCCATTCCATAGCATCTGTGTACCAAGTTTCATCGAAATGAAAAAAGTAGTTCCTGGGAAAGCTGAAAATTGGCTAATTATTATGCAAATTAGGTCATTAAAAAGCACGGATTTAAACAAAAATCAAATCAAATCTGTGCATTAGCCCAGAGCATCTATGAATCAAGTTTCATCAAAAACTAACATATGGTTCTTGAGATATCGGTGGAACGGACAGACACACACTTACATACATACAGACACACTAACTCCAATTGTGTGCTTCACACACAGGAGTAAAAACAGTACTATGTTTATAGCAATAACCAATAGCCCAGACAAAATATTATGTTCAAGGTCACTGCGCATGTCAGTTAGAAAATATAAAAGAAAAATAAATCTCAAAAATCACAAATTTATTGACAATTTCAGAATAAATAAAAAACCAGTGCCGATTTTAAGAAAAAAACAGATCCAGTTACTATTTTTTCTTAGTCTTAGGTACAGTGAATTTCATGAAGGTATACCATTTGTTCATTGAAAGTTTTTTAAATATTTCAAAACTGTATTTCTTGTCGTGATATAAGAATTTCAGATTGGATAACTACAATTATTTGCAATGACAATTATAACTTGTAACAATGACGGCAGAATGTTTATTTTGAAAGAAACTTGCTAAGAACATGAACGTTAATGTTTGTGCCGATTTCGAAAACCACCAGCAGCCGTAACAACTGCTCGTTCAATGAAGAGCTTAAACAGAATGTCTTATTAGCATAAATTAGCATATGATTCGTAAGCGTAGTTCCGTAACATATTGATTTGGCTGTCGTTTTGACACTCTTGGTCGGTCATGTGATAAAAAAGGTTATCGCCTGATATGACTTATTCATAGAGTTGGTTGATTCTCATGGCATCATGGGATGTATGGACAAGTGATATCAGGTGATAACCTCATATTACCCATGAGTTTCCTTCAATCACTTGCCGGTTCACTGCGAAACATCTGTTAATGTGCTGTGAGTGGTCAAGATGTTTTCTACCATGAATTGAAATTGATAAACAATTATAGATACTTTATATAAAAAACAGACATACCATCATGAAATTCACTATATTGTGTGTTAGAAAAGTAAAATAAAAATTCTACAAACCCACGTACCCTCTAAGCCTAATATACATTTGGCAAACATTTTCTCAGTCAGAAATCCAAGATTATTGGTAAAATTTGCCAACATGAAAAACAATCTTCTTTCATTTTGTATTTAAGTACACCTAATTCAAGTTGTTTGTTTTTTAGATGAGATGACTACATTTCTCATTGCCAATTTTGCATAGGTGAACACTGCCCAGGAGCAGTATCTTAGCCTGTTGCTGTTGGAAACATGAATATTTGTTGTTACTTGTTGAGTTATTTTTGCAATGTGTGCACACAGCGTTCATACAGTGTCCATGTGACATATACACACAGCAGATACACCTGGCACAACAAATGCGTTTCCTTCCACTTAATAAATATTTATAAATATCACAATTCAAACTGAATCAAAAAGTTTCAATTGGGCGATGGAGCACTGTCTAATGGTGTAAATGCGCATTGCGCTGATTGATTTGGCTGATTGATTTGGCTGATTGATTCAACCACCGCTGAAATTTATAAATATTTATGAAAAAATGAAGGGAACACCTTTCTTGAAAATAATCTGCTTTTCAAGAAATTCAAACGCGCGCTCTACGGACACAGTGGTGCTTTTTGAAAAAAATAACATAGTCGAGCATTTTTTCTTCAACTTACTCTACGCGGAGAGACAATATCGTTTCCCTGGAAACAGCGATTCTAGTTAATCACAATAGCGTTACACGAGTATTTTGTGAATGACCAAATGTTGAACTTTTGAGTAACTCTGATTTGAAATCTAGAATGGTAACAATTACATTACAGGATGGAGTGATATAGAAGAAACCCACATGACGCAGCTCACCGACATCGCATTTTTTCATTTACGCCCACTTCCGTGAACAACACTTCTGGGTTTGGGGCAACGACTGTGAACTATGTGAACAAGAACGTCAGTACCAACTTACCTGCTTTCGTTGTTCCCTTTTTATCAGCACTATAGACGATCAATAACTTAAGGCCGCGCCACCCACTGTCTGGTGGATATAAAACACCGTGATCCAGTCGGATGTCTCTATACACTGAACCATCACGTTGCTGTACGCTGTATCGCAAACCACATGCACCGGGAAACTGACCAGATACCGTGCTGAGAAGAATCGTACCATCCCTTTCCTTTGGCAGTATACGCACCAGGGAATTGTGGGATACATATCAGACTTCCATCATGAGGATTCAAAGTTGTGTCACGAGATGGTAGAAATGTGTCAAGAGATAATAGGTTTGTGTTGGTAGTTTAATTAGTTGTGTCATGAGATGTTAATAGTTTGTCACGTTGTTATAAAGTTACGTCACGGGGATTCAAAGTTGTGTCACGAGATGGTCGAAATGTGTCAAGAGATAATAGGTTTGTGTTGGTAGTTTAATTAGTTGTGTCATGAGATGTTAATAGTTTGTCACGTTGTTATAAAGTTACGTCATGAGGATTTAAAGTTGTGTCACGAGATAATGGGCTTGCGTTAAGAGATGTTAAAGTTGTGTGAGAGACATTAATGACTTGTCGTGAGATTATAGAGTTATGTCGTTGTTGATTCTAGTTTTGTCATGAGGTAATAAAAACCTGGCACAAGACGATAACTATGCCATTGTACATACGGGCCACCGTATTCTAGTTTTGTCATGAGGTAATAAAAAACTGACACAAGACAATAGCTGTGCCATGGTACATATGGGCCACCGTACTTTAACGAGCAGCCATTGTTCCCCTGTCTTCACTACGCTGACGTCATCCGTTCCATGAAGTGTCAAATGAATTCACTCAGGAGCAAAATAAGTTTTATTGCCCCGTTACGGCTATTCATGTTAGTATAGTGTATGTAAAAAGCACATCCATACAACTCACTGCATGTCATGTCCGTCTGACAATCTATAAAATGTTCTAATTACGAAATAAAATTATAACTCTATGGCGTCAAATTTACTAGGCGACACTGTCAAATAGCACAGCGTCGATTGAGAACGTCCCGAAGCGTTTACGAATTATTGTTTGGTTAATAATGGGCTATAGGCTCACAGAGCTTCACAACCATGCCGAATTTGAAAAGGTGGGTGGGCTAAATCGGGGGTATACATATCGGTGACATTAACCCACGCACAAACATTCGCCGCGCACAAAAATTAGCTTCATCTATGTCCAGGGGCGGTCTATTACAAATTGTAAAAAAGAAAACAAAAAACATGGTTTTGCACCCCAAAACTGTAAATATAGTCATAACTCAGAGCATAACTATATAATAGGTTAAACTAGTGGTAATCAGTGTCGATGAACGGCTATATTTTATATTGATAAGCTTAGGCTCGGGCGTGAATATGCGCTCACAAATTACAATAATTCTGCTAGTTTTACGGATATCTAATGTGTTGCCCTACTACAACAGATTCTTTAAACTTATGTAATAATTTCCCATTGTTCGAAGCCATGAATAAATAGAATAATGAATAAATTTGATAAGTTTTTTTATATATATTTTATTTCATTTTTACGTAACCCACATATAAATACATAAAATCCCATCAAAAGAGTATAATTTCTACACATTCTACACAAAAACCATAATGACGAGATAATTATAAGAATACGAATATAAAGTAAATAGAAAAACGAAAAAGAAAAGGGGGTATGTCAACGTCACAGCATATTAAATTTTTCAGCGTTCTTCGCTAAATTGCCTCCCCCTATCGCTATCTCGTTTTCAATATTATAAACTTGCCTGATGAGATATAGACATCCGTGGAAAGAAGGTTTTATATGTATATATGGTGTTTAGCTAGAAGAATAATATGATTATTTTGTTATATTTGAAAAATCCTTGTTCCCAAGAATAATATCTTGGTTGGACATATTACTAAGGGCGGGCAGATGATCGAAACGCACCGAAATAGTTTGCAGAAAGTCTTCACAATTATACACTCACAACATTCTGTCAGAAAAAAATCTGATATTTAATTTATACCAAATTTATGCAGTATTCTATAGAAAATAGACTTTCCTCTAACCTTATTATTCCACAAGTACATATCAATATCTAAATCAGTTTGGTTATTTAATTCTGACTATGCACTGAAACAATCTATGTAAAATGGTGGCAAATTAACATCGAATAATTCAGAGCTGAAATTACATTTAAAAACAATATCCCCACCTACATTTTTAATTCTCGTTGTAAAAAGATCCTTCCAAACGTGGCTGACACTTTTATCTAGATAACGTATGATCCAGTTTATCTTTTGTGTTTTATAAATTATACCAATGTCTGGTGCCCCAAGACCCCCCATTGTCAATGCCCGATATCATGGTTTTATGAGAAACTTAAAATTGGAACCATTATCAAATTAAAAATATCCTGTAATTTAAAAATACCAATTGCTTTCATAATCTGAACTTTGCCAATAAAAGTAAGGTTGCGTAGTTGCCAAATATTAAACATATTAAGGAGATCAGATTTTGGTTTTAAGAGATAAAACTCCAACGTTTCCTGTTTATTGTATGAAAAATAAATACTAACTAACTTAATTGGAGACGTAGGCCACTTAACATTGTACAATTTATCTCTACGCTTCCGCCACCTACCCAACCATAGGGCCTCAGTTTCTGAATATATAGCTTAGCAAAATTCTAGAGTTTATCATTCGTGTCTGCCGACGTCAACCCGAGAGAAAATATCGTGGGATTATATATAAATATACAATACAAATCGGCCTTGAATGAATGCGTAATTTCTGATATTGATTCAAGGTAGGAAGTAAAAAAAAACCTTCGAAGGCACAGAAGTGTTTTCAATCAATAGTAAAGGAGAAAACATATGTTGATCTGTTAACACAAGTCGCATAGGGAAATTCACAAGTCCGGGAACACAAAACGAATGACACCAAGAACATAACAACTGACAAGTACACTATACAAACGAAACAGTCAAATCAATAAGAGAATAATTTGTGGTATACATGAAGTGGTATATTGAAAAGAGTGAGGATGGTTTCCACTGCATTAAATCTGCTCTACATTTAATCCTGGCCCTGCAGTAATTATACCAGTAACAAATACATCTTTGCTTAAATTGGTATATTTGCGATCCTCTAAGCCTCTATGAAAATGTGCGGGTTATTCACAGCTTCAAATCCATTCGAATGGACAACTGCTATGCTACAGCAACACATATTCATTTTATAAACATATACATTGTGGTGACACATTTTGTGAGAGCAAATACAATCAAGATACGTTTAAGTATTAGCTATATAAGTATGGTAATTTTATTCATCTATCTACCTATCAATCGAACAATGGCGATTCAATAATTAAAACACACAACATTACATTATGAATATATTTTGAGAACATATTATAAGTAGATATTACACATCATATGTACGTATAACATGTCTTTATATTATGAGGTTATTGCGAGGATACTGCAAAGTATGCTCGAAGACAGTACAGCGGAGGTCGATGCGACCGCGTACTGTCTGATGCCGAAATCTAAAAACATTTAGAACATATTTAGCGAACTTCTTTGTGTGGGGTCCGGTCAAACCTTGGGACAGCCATGTTTTTTTTATTATTAGAGGACGCTTACGCGCGTAATCGTTAAATATTTGGAATTTGCGTTTCTTAATATGGTAGGATGAAAAAAACCAGTACAATACCACAACATAACGGCACGCTGTAATTTATGGCGTCACGGTGACAAATGTATAATATTAGTATGTACGTGACATATTTCCTGAATACTGATGACTTATGTATTGTATTGTAGCATTGGATGTTCAGTAAAACATGATGATATACCATAATAATAGATGCACAAACAATTGATATCATAGACGACGCTACTTTGTTATATAAGTTATATAAGTACAAACAAACCTGTGTGATTTAGTTCTATCTATCGGTGACTTGTCCATGTACCATGTACCATTCAAGGTAACACTCGAGCAGTTGGTATGTTGTGGCATATATACCTGTATAAAAACAAAAAAATGCATTGTGGGAACAGAATGTCACAAATTCTAAGTGTAGGTGTTTTTTTCCCGACTGGGATATTTTTACATACATTTGAAGAATCACGTGTTTGGCCCATGTTCTACGTGAAGTACGTTATGCTGCAGTGATACAACATGAGTAGTATGTCCATTGTAATATGATATATATAATATGTAATAAACTATATATTGTAAAAAACGAACAAATACTAATGCTGTTTGTTAATTCAAAATTTTGCTAAATCCAGAAAATTAAAAGGCCAGACACAGTAATTGGACATCCTAAACGTATATATCTTTGAAATGCGGATTTGTTTTTATGAAATGCAAACATTGCCAACTTATGTATGTTGGTTACAGAACATACACTGGTTTAATGCATAAATATATTTCTAGAAATTGTTCATAAAGACACGTATATCTATTCAAAAAAATGGTTCTCAACATGTATGCAAGAAGGATTGCATTACTTAGTAATACGAAGTATGGCTCAAATTGGTTGCAAAAAATAACTGACACCACGAAACATCTGCTCTGGGTTTCTAAAAATACCACAGAGATGTATTTCTAACAGGTTGGTTTCAGACCTGGTATGTAATGTTGACTATACTCGTTTTGTAGACCCTTTCGGCACCTTCACTAATACAGAATAACTGTGAGCTTTTATAAAATAAATGACTTACAGGTAAACCTGGGTCTAAACACTACTTCTTCATTCGTCTGGTAAACTGTGATAATAGAGACTGGAGTGTGATGCCACTAAATAATCTCGGTTTTGTTATTGCGCGTACCAGTAACAATCATAAAATGTGGGTAATTATTCGAAATGAAGAAAAACAGAAAATGCCCGGATGTGTCTGACGTCCTGGCTTTAATTAACGGAAACACTTTTTACTTTCGAATTTGGGAAATAAAATAAAATTATTTACAATGTTAAAGTGCTAAAACTGTAGGCACACGATTTGAATAGAGATATGTTCGAAGTACTATTTGTTGCTACTGACAACATGTGCAAAATATAACAATAGGTGATATAATTTATGCAGCGAGTTGTTTAAAAAACACATATCTTTCTCATAATTATGAATACCCAAATTAGCATATATGTATGTAAATGTGTAAATTAGCATTTTTGAGAACTGCGTAACGTCACTGTCATGATCGTTGTAACTATTCCAAATAGCTAGATTTTTCGAATAACGGATTTTTATCGATAGCATAGAATGTATAAACGTATATGTAGTTCTTAAGAATGTATGAACACATATAAAAACACTTTAAAATGGAATCACTATAGGATTTCACAATTTAATATATATATGTCCACAAGGCACATGAAATGAGTTGAATACTTTGTTTGGGTTGATGCTCTTTGCCAGGAAAACGCATACGCCAGAAATGAAAATATTTGCCCCTAGAATTGAAATGAAGTGAAACCGGTTAAAATGATTTTCGTATCTAGTATGTTGTAGACGTTCAGCAAACCAATCTACTGGTCGACGCGCTGCAGTTTCAAACATTTATCATATGAAAAGCAATAAGCACCATTATTATACATCTGTCACCGTAACAACATAAGTTACAGCGTGCCGCAATTTTGCGGCATTGCGCGGGGTATTTTCATCCTACCATATTAGGAAACGCGAATTCCAATTATGGAACGATTGCGCGCATAAGCATCCTCCAATAATAAAAAGCAAACATGGTTGCCCCCAGGGCTTGACCGGACCTCACACAAAGACGTTCGTAAAATATGTTTCAATCGTTTTGGATTTCGGTATTCCCATGACGTATTCGAGGGAGGAAAAGATGTATAATACTAATGTTATTATGAGGATACTGCAAAGTATGCACTCAGACAGTACGCGGTGGCATCGACCTTCGCTGCGCGTCGATCAATACTCCCGCTGTACTGCCTTCGTGCATATTTGCGGTATTCTCTCGATAATCTCAATATATTTCTGATAAACAACTTACCAGAAACACTTTCTACTTTTAATTTTGTATCTTAAAATAAATAATATATTGTTTTATGTTCGAATAAAATATTCTACTAAACGCTCAATTGTTCTTATACAATGTTGATATATATGTTTTTCTAATTTCAACGACCAAACATAACGATTTTTATTCATTGTACCTTTTCAGCAACATCTTTATTTTTGTCTTCGCAAAATTATAATTTACATTATTATAGTTATATAAACGAGTAATATACACAAATTTGAATTAATTTGCATCAGTATTTCTCAAGTTATGGGTTAAAATCCATTTGTTTGCTTTTTGAAACAATAATTATGATGTATATTTCACCCAATACCCCTTGCTGGAAAATCAGAAATATATTAGAAACATATTATAACGAAATGTTTAATTATGACTGAAAGCAGCTGAATAAAATTACAAAATATGAGCATGTTCAATAACCAATGTATGAACAATAACTTTAATAAATATGATTTTACTTGGTAAAAATACTGTATATCTCCTACATAAAAACGAAAGAATTTCACAATGTTTAAAACGGAAAGTCTTTATCGCAGTTTTCAAGTTAAATCAATGAGTACAATGTATATTAATCAAAGAGATCATTATTCGCTGCTGAAAAAACGGATACAACCGACCAGTTGATATTAGAAGTATTAATTTCGGAGTTACAAATGCTTGACCAACTTCTCCGTGTTGAATTTCTTCAGCGATGGATGCGTGCCATAGGCATAGTGCTTAGACATGTCGGGGGAGTAGCGACTTGCAGGAGGTTGACGACCAAGACTCTCTGCCAGAGATCGAGTGAGAGAAGATGAATTGCCGCAACAAATTCCTACATATTGTAAACCAAGATCTTTACATTGATGTCCAAACTCAATCATGTCGTCTTGGCAACACTGTGTGCAATCTAAATTGATTGGAAACACTCGTTTTCCTGCAATGAAGCAAAATTTGTCAAAATTGTGTTCCAAAAAATGCTTGTCATAAATCTGCTTTCCTTCAAGTACTGTAATAGTGTATACATCCACACTAGTGTGTACGCTACCCGACAGGAGAGTTCCCATGGCGTTGATCAGTGTCTGAATCGGCGCTTTATACAAACAAGACTTGCACTATTACCTGTCTGTGGATCAGTCAGCGACTGAAAACTCGGCTCTTTGTCGGTGGTTCTGTAAGCAACCGGTAGAGCTGCTACTGGAATCTGAAATTTGAATTCAAAGAATATTGGGAAAACAAGCATGACGACTTGAACGTTCACTCTCATTCAATTACCCGTAATGCAATGCAAATCACGCGAGATGTGTCATTTCGCAGACAGGCAATGAGAATGACAACATAGCATAGCCGGCTTTCTTTAACCGGCAATTATGTTGAGTTAAAGGTGCAAGCTAAATCTGATGAGTTACTACAGTCATGTTGTACATTTCAGATGGAAAGTGGTTTATAATGTGATAATCCAACCTAATACACTGTGACTTATGTTCACAATCATGCAAACGCTGCCCCCACAACTTACCGTGCATTTGTTTTTGATACACTGTGCGACAGGTATCATCGTCTTTGGTCCCCTTGTGCAGTTGACACCAACTACTGCAGCACCAGAATCTTGCAGTTGCTTACATGCGTCAGACATCGAAACATTGTCGTTGGTGGCGCACTCGCCTTCTATTTCATACAAGTGCGTAGCTAGTGTAATAACTGCGGGTAATCCTGCGAATAGAATAGAATATATTATAACATTGCTTATACTTTAGAATCGATTGACTAACATTAGTATATATTTACTACAGAGTTTTAGCATTAGCATTTCCCCAATAATCACGCATTGAATATATGGGCATATTATACACACTGGACAAAGTGATAAATGCGGTAATGTAAATGTCTCCTGTTTGTCCAAGAGGACAGCGTCACGTGTCACGTTTTCAGAGTTACGTTTCACGTAGTATCATTGTATTTGTCTAAATCCCATACCTTTTCCATGTTCCTTAATGGACTGTAACGCTAGCATTGCTTCGCCCAATGATCCAAATGTTTCTCCAACGATGTAATCAGCTCCGCCCTCAACGGCCCATTCAATTTGTTCCTTTGTTTGGATACAACGAAAATATCAAAGGTATGTGTTTAATTCGTTGATGTACTCAAAATGAGGCTTCGGCATTCATTTAATCACGTGATTGTCTTAAACACATACATCATGTTTATCTAGACATGACTAGTCAGTGTTGTTTACCAAGCGTCAACTAACAAAACAGTCGTTTCATTGGTTGCGGTGTATGGTGAAAACAACGAACATATACCGACGAGGTGATACATATCCACTACGATTGTGTGCTAGCTAAATGTTGTATTTAAATGTAAAACAAATGAAATTACGTACTTTGAACATTGACTGAACTGTTGATATTGAGTCAGGGTCATCTTTAAGATACAAATTAGTATTACAAATATTTCCCGCCATTAGCGTTCCCGTTTCATCGGCGACCTCGCGTGCCATGCGCAGAGCAGTTTTGTTGAGTTTCTCCAGGTCATCTTCTCGACCAATCAGACGCAGTTTCTCGCGATGAGCGTAATACTGTATGAAATGATCGGAAAAAAGTTCAGTAGTGTAAATCCTAGAAAACTGTAGGAAAATTACCCCGTGTAAAAATAAACTTTGAAACAATGTTGTATTTTTGATGACTTTTGAGGATATTTTGAGACCATTTCTGAACATGTTCAATTAATTTTACTAGTATTGGTTTCATACATTAATTTAACAGTGGAATAGGATATGTCTTTCTTCATTAGTTATAATACATTATCAAACACGTAATGTGTGGTTCCTTCCTCCCAATATTCGACCATCACCAACTATATTTTGTGTACTTGGCATTTTCTTATCCGGTGTTTCACAGTTGACTGAGAGCGAGTGATCAAATAAAAAGCACGGCAGTTTGCGGAGGTTGAAAATTACTCAGGGTCACCAGTAAATATGACACGAAACTTTTTTATTTCTGTTACTTCAACATGTGGATACGACACTTGGTGGCGTAACACATAGTTACATTCACAAGAACAACTTTTGACAAGTGCGTCATTACCACATTGTATTGTGGGTTTTATGTGTACGAGTGATGACGGATTTAAGGGGCGCACCCCCTACGCCTAACTCTAACCCACTATGTCTGTCTATTGTCAAATATAGGTCCTGCTCATTAAAAGTTTCCGACCTTTGTGTGCATACAGAACATTTCATTGGATAGAATCGCCAACTTCCCTAGTGGCGCATCAGCGCAATTCCAAGGCCAGTCTCCTAGACGTTTGCCTCAACGTGATATACCGTGTTGCCATGTCGACCGAGATCAATGTTTATCGTCCTCATCAGTCAAAGCAATTATAATTGCGCGTCAAAAATAACGATATGTTTTGCTTTGAAAGAGATACGGGTAAGGTTTCTGGTTTAGAAATTTTAGAAAATTAATCAAATTGAATTTATTAGCATCAGTAACGACGCAATCTGACGCAATCGTGCATATTTTGCTACTACAAATTAATGTCTTCAACAAGAAGAGGATTTTGGGTGACAGTCTTACTGTTACCCGATTAAAGGTCACGGATCGTCTGACAATGGTGTCATAAAATCAATCGCGTGATTTGAGGCAAACCCAGTGGGTACTCACATTGAAGTGCTATATGTATATGTGCCGCCAAAAGGGGTCCCAAATTCACCACTTCTGTCTGAAAAGGGGGTATGTTATTTTACCCTGTCTGTCTGAAAAACGGTATCCTTTTTTCATTATTTCTGCCTGAAAAAGGGTCCATATTTTGCAAAGACTGTCTCTAGAGTGATCCAACAATCAGGAGAATTCAAGTCCACCTGCTTTTCCCTTTGTACCATTTATGCATTCTGCCTGGAAAGTGGTGTCAAATTTCCACAGTTTGTCTGAAAAGGGGTAGGCAATTTGAGTTTTTTCTTCTGTCTGATAAAGGGTAGGGGTTTCAAACAACCAGCTATACACCCCTAACAGTGTTTCTTGCAAGTACCCCCCCCCCCGCCGGACGGCAAACGTACTTCATTAAACTAAACGCTCTGAAAAGTAACAATACTCATCAATGCGTACCGTGAACGCCAGTACCACGTCACTTCCAGCATGCACGAATTCGCGATACAGATTTTTAACCAAATCCGGATGCTCGAGAACCACTTCTGGAACATAGGCCCCGGCTTTCAGATAACCTCGGCGCTGTAGTTCAAACAGATAACCTTCTGCCACTATGACAGTTTCCCCGTCCTCCAGTCGCTCGACAAGTCCTAAAACGACATAATGGAGTAAAACAAACATGTATAGATTTCTCAGTTAATGCATCGATGCTCTTTGTATACATAACAACATCAAAGGTATTAATTGCAGACTACCGGGGAATAATTATCAACACTGTGTATAAGAGATGATTGAGCGAGTACCTTTGATGCTTCCACTGGTAGGCATTACTGTGCTTTTTAACAGCTCTTTAGAGCGTATACCTAGCACCAACACAGCTCTTCAATAATCCACGCAAATATGATAAAGGCAGTTCGTCAGACAGAGATCATTTACCAGATAAGAAAGGTTAAACTGTGTTGCTCGTTAATCATAACACTGATTATAAGTGTGATACCAAAGTTCAGGGGTCAAGTGTCTGTCAGAAAGGGCAACAGCACCTGGTAAAACATGTAGTCTTAGTCTTTAAAGCCTGTAGCATATCATCCATTCATTTGTCAAATTATGTTCCCCATCGGGCCCAAACTGCTATGACAGAACAACGACGACCACTACTGATTTTCATTATTTAAGAGCGCAACATTCATAAATGGATACACCTTTCACAATATTTGTATTCCCATTTCCAAATTTAATTTTTGTATTTTGATATTAGGAGACTGTTTGACAATTTAACTAAAGTAACAATATAAAAGAAGGTAAATATGAAGAGAGAATTACGAATGGTACAGGAGCATATCTGAGATACAGGTGCATATCTAAGAGACAGGTGCATATCTGAGATACAGGTGCATATCTGAGACAGGTGCATAGCTGAGATACAGGTGTATATCTGAGATACACGGGCATATCTGAAATACAGGTGCATATCTGAGATACAGGTGCATATCTGGGATGCAGAAGCATATCTGAGATACAGGTGCATATGTGAGATACGGATGCATATCTGAGAAACAAGAGCATATCTGAGATACAGGAGCATATCTGAGACACAGGTGCATATCTGAGATACAGGTGCATATCTGAGATACAAGAGCATACCTGAGATACAGAAGCATATCTGAGATACAGGAGCATATCTGAGACACAGGTGCATATCTTAGATACAGAAGCATATCTGAGATACAGAAGCTTATCTGAGTTACAGGAGCATATCTATGATACAGAAGCATATCTGAGATACAAGAGCATATCTGAGATACAGGAGCATATCTGAGATACAGGAGCATATCTGAGATACAGGGGCATATCTGAGATACAGGAGCATATCTGAGATACAGGAGCATATGTGAGATACGGATGCATATCTGAGAAACAAGAGCATATCTGAGATACAGGAGCATATCTGAGACACGGGTGCATATCTGAGATACAGGTGCATATCTGAGATACAGAGGCATATCTGAGATACAGAATTTTATCTGAGATACAGAGGCATATCTAAGATACAGGAGCATATCTGAGATACAGGAGCTTATCTGAGATACAGGAGCATATCTGAGATACAGGAGCTTATCTGAGATACAGGAGCATATCTGAGATACAGGAGCATATCTGGGATACAGGTGCATATCTGTGATACAGAAGAATATCTGGGATACAGGAGCTAATCTGAGATACAGGAGCATATCTGAGATACAGGAGCTAATCTGAGATACAGGAGCATATCTGAGATACAGGAGCATATCTGGGATACAGGAGCATATCTGAGATACAGGAGCATATCTGAGATACAGGAGCGTATCTGGGATACAGGTGCATATCTGAGATATAGATGCATATCTGAGAACGTGAGCATATCTGAGATCCAGGTGCATATCTGAGATACAGGTGCATATCTGTGATACAGAGGCATATCTGAGATACAGAAGAATATCTGGGATACAGGAGCTAATCTGAGATACAGGAGCATATCTGAGATACAGGAGCTAATCTGAGATACAGGAGCATATCTGAGATACAGGAGCTTATCTGAGTTACAAGTGCATATCTGAGATACAGAAGCATATCTGAGATACAGGAGCATATCTGAGATACGAGAGCATATCTGAGATACAGGAGCATATCTGGGATACAGGAGCATATCTGAGATACAGGTGCATATCTGAGATATAGATGCATATCTGAGAACGTGAGCATATCTGAGATACAGGAGATTATCTGAGATACAGGAGCAAATCTGTGATACAGAAGCATATCTGAGATACAGGAGCATATCTGAGATACAGGAGCATATCTGGGATACAGGAGCATATCTGAGATACAGGAGCGTATCTGGGATACAGGTGCATATCTGAGATATAGATGCATATCTGAGAACGTGAGCATATCTGAGATCCAGGTGCATATCTGAGATACAGGTGCATATCTGTGATACAGAGGCATATCTGAGATACAGGAGCATATCTGAGATACAGGAGCATATCTGTGATACAGAAGCATATCTGAAATACAGGAGCCTATCTGAGATACAGGTGCATATCTGAAATACAGGTGTATATCTGAGATACACGGGCATATCTGAGATACAGGTGCATATCTGAGATACAGGTGCATATCTGGGATGCAGAAGCATATCTGAGATACAGGTGCATATGTGAGATACGGATGCATATCTGAGAAACAAGAGCATATCTGAGATACAGGAGCATATCTGAGATACAGGTGCATATCTGAGATACAGGTGCATATCTGAGATACAGGTGCATATCTGAGATACAGGTGTATATCTGAGATACACGGGCATATCTGAGATACAGGTGCATATCTGAGATACAGGTGCATATCTGAGATACAGGAGCATATCTGAGATACAGGTGCATATCTGAGATACAGGAGCATATCTGAGATACATGAGCATATCTGAGATACAGAAGCATATCTGAGATACAGGAGCATATCTGAGATACAGGTGCATATGTGGGATACGGATGCATATCTGAGAAACAAGAGCATATCTGAGATACAGGAGCATATCTGAGACATGGGTGCATATCTGAGATACAGGTGCATATCTGAGATACATGAGCATATCTGGGATACAGGTGCGTATCTGAGATATAGATGCATATCTGAGAACATGAGCATATCTGAGATACAGGTGCATATCTGAGATACAGAAGCATATCTGAGATTCAGGTGCAAACGGATTAATGTAGACACATGCACAGATGTGAAATTATAAGTCTCCATTTTCAGCCTATGCTCAATTGGGAAAAAAAATTGTTAGTTAAAGATCTATAAGAAAGGGTTATGGACAGATGAATATAAAACCAAAATGGCTGAATCACAAAACCAACTGATGTATCAGTCGCCATCATGTTCGATGTTCAGACCAAGATTCACAAAAAGTGACCTAACGGCCGAAATATCTTTGCTGTTTTTGTACAGTGTTCTTATCAAAATAAAGTTGATAACTGTTCTGTATGATGAGATATTAAATATTTATCTTGGTTATCAGTTACTGCCATGGTAGTTTATTTGGTTGTTGCCATGGCAATTACAATTGTTATCTTATTACAAATCTCATAGAGGTCAACCTATAGACCCTACATAACTAAGTACCAAAGCTGTTAAGCTGGTAGGTTTTTAGGAAGAAGTCAATAAAAAGCATTTTTTTACTAAATGGTATCTTGTACATACAAAGAATCAAAGGAATTGAGTTGGTAGATCAAAAATAACAAAAATATTCGCAAAAAAATTAGAATTAAAACTATTACACTGTCGAAAATTTTTTTAATCTACTTTGACTTGATATTTTGTTTGCATATATAATCATTGTTATAATGATAATTTTTAATTTTTTAATTGTTAATATTCATGCTTTTATTTATTTTATTCTTGCAATGTATTTTATATTGATTTGTATTTCTCTTTAAACATGATAAATATAATTTCACAATTACATGGCACAACATTTCCTTATTTAATAAAGACTTTGCTAAATATGGCACAACTTACATTTTTATACACACAATGAAATTTAGAAAACAGAATAGAAATTTAATTGAATGCCTGAGAAAATATTATTTTAATAATATTTATATAAGTCACTGTGTATATAGGTATTCAACTTAAGTAATCCTGGAGACAATTCAAATGCTTTAATTCTGTCCTTAATTTTGCATTACATGAGCCAACGTCTGCATACAAGATTCCAAAACAATGCCAAGAAAATGAAATTCATTTCATTTATAATAAATTATTTATTTGAGAGTATGATCATAATTTGTGTCCAATGTATGTAAAAAAATGCATGATAATTATACGGACAAATGATTGTGCTTTAAATAAATGAAATATTTAGATTTCGTAGAAGATCCTTCCAAACTATTATCGGTTGTGTATTCTCAGGCTTACCATAGTTAATTTTATCTGAATGTGAGTCAATGAACATTTGAATGCCATGCTGCTGTAATAAAGGCTGTTTGACCATGGTGAAAGAGATCAAGTGAAATAATAATTGTTGCCATGTGTATGGTTCTATCAAATTTGTTCTTAGAAGCAGATAACAATTGATTAAAGAGTGGCGGTAGTTGTACAGTATTTGTAACGAATTTGAATTTGACACAATATAATGACCTCTATTTACCCTTTAGGGATCCTCAAACTATTGGATGTATGAAGCATAATTTCTTTCTTTCATAATCCTAAATCCAAATTTCCATCTCCACTGAATAATATATAGTGTTTTAGTGATTAATAAATGTTTAAGAAAAGCAAATAAAAATATAATTTCTAGACAATTATTAGACAAATCAACTTCTCCAAAATGAACTCCCATTTACACTGAAAAGCCACCAACAGCAATGTAAAATGGTTCAGAACTGGACATACACAGAATATAAACATTTAACTCATTAAACCTATCTTTATAACATTATAACAGTGTGATGGATTAAGTAATTCATCACATGGGACCCACATCATACATATTTCATTACAATATTTATGGTACAAATGTTTACAAATTACAATTGAAAACAACTTAAAATACCAATCACAAGACTTAGAGGGAGAATATCGTCTCTACTGTGGTCATGTAACCTTTAACCCCTCATTTGACCCTGACTTGCTTTCGCAATTTAATGTTCGGTGCCAAATGATTATGGTTCTGCTTGTACTTGCATTCTTTTAAATTTGATTCAGCGAAAAAATAACTAATTTCAAGCGTTTTAAACAAATTTGATGGGGTATTGCGTTAAGTTTATCCGCCAATGATTGGAAACTCTGCAAAGATTCACGAAAATGAAAACAAATTCACTTATTGTTTACATTAGTGTGGGGACAAACGTGGCGTGTTGTCCAATACATTGACAAACTTTTAATAAAAAATAATTTAACTATCCATTTATTAATACTATATATGTTTAACCTTTTCACCACCAGACTTTCTTACTCAAGTTTTTCTGCACTTTTTTATTATATTCTTCAATATTTCTGGAAATGAACCCTAATTTTGGAGCCAATAGAGTTTTAACTCAACAATTTTTGCTATTTTTGTCCCAATCTCCTGAAGGAAAGTGCAGACTATAAACAGGACTATTTTGTGAATTTGTGATGAAAAGAGGGAACTGGTGGTGAAAAGGTTAAGAAAAAAACAACAACCATGACTTTTAATTTTATTACATATACCAGTCACGGTCACATAATTCATGATGTATATACTTTTTAAAGTGTTTTTTGGGGATAAATGCACTATTCAAAGGGTCAACACTCATAGTAGTAATTAGCGCTACGAAATCAATAGTAAGGTGAGATGTACAGCTCCCAGTGAATGTTTCACAACAACAGAGCATGCTGGGTAAATAAATGTAAATGATATTGACTTGGTCACAACTATGAAACAAGTCCTGCTTACTTTGTTGCTGTTTATTTTCAATAAATTTGACTGTAATTTTAAAAAATAAAGTCAACTAATTTATTATATTTTCAATTTATTCAGAGAAATAAAAAGGTTTAATAAAGTTCTTATTGATCTTGTATATGATGGAATATAATTAGATGAGTGATTTCCCATGCAAAAAAAATCCCCAAAATTTTAACCCTGGGAGTTATTTAAAAATCTACCACTTGGTGGCGCCCTATACCCAGAAATTGGCAACATACACACTCAGCATAACACCAAATTAGATTATAGGCAATGAATATAAGCCTGATTATTAGATGCAGTACTGTAAGGTATAATGTTCTCATTCACCACATACAAGTACAGACCAACATTTGGCATTATTAGTAATTTTAATTAATTTCTAAAAATAATACATAGAATTATGACAATTAAAGGTAGTTTATCACTATAATTATAAAAAAAAAAATTCTACTGAATCAAAAGTCTCAATTCATCAGCTCATTATTTCTCCAATTAATTAAAAACAAAAAACAATTCCATGGCATCTGCATTTAGGCCAGAGACCTGTGACGGCCAACCTTGGATATACCAAAACACAACAGTGGTTTGATTTACCATGGCCACACATGGAATTTGCTCTACATAAAAAACTTATCAAATCTTATGTAAAAAAAAGTAGTTCAAAGAAACAATTTTAAGATTTAGAAATAAATAAAAATATACCAACCAGAAAAGGATCTAGATATAAAATACTCATATTACACATCCATGATCAAAATAAATTCAAATCAACAGCATTTCTGATTAATTTTTGGGAGGGAGGGTTACAAGCACTGTTCAATAATAAACTCAAGATGGGACTAATTAGCAAACTATTCACAAAAATTCTGAGAATAGAGCAATAATTGTGAAATTGAAAGAGTTGTAGTACTTGGCATACTTGGCTAATATACTGACAGTATGCAAATCTCTTTTCAGTGACAAGATACACAACACAATTTTGTGAATTTATTTGAATATTTAGAAGTTTGACCTCATTAAACTTTGAATAGGGTACATTAGTAATGACCACACTACAAATTGTTAAAATTTTCTGCCATAATGTGAAGAAAATAAGAAAAAATAAACATAAAATGGGGTTAAGCATTTTTCTCAGAATTCCTAGAGCCATTAAAATTAGTGGTGACATGAATAATTCATTGATGAATGAATAAAATTTTTGAACCAGTTTTATAAAAACATTTATATTTACAGACCACAGCCCAATCTAAATCAAATTAATTAGATTAGGGCAAAATATATACAGAATTACAAATTTTCAAAATCTTCAACCAAAATATAAGAGATTGACAGCAATAGGTGAAATACATAGCAAAATATGACACTTCTTGATAAAAAAATACTCCATTGTGTCTAAATAGTTGAATACAAAGCAAGAAAAGTGGTAAAATAAAAATAAAAAAGATTCCCAGTTACTTTGCACAACACCTGCCAAATAAATCGAGCTGATCTCATGAAATGTGTGCTTGAACACACAACCTCATAATTATCAGATCTATGCAAGGTCAGGAGAGGTCAACATTTATAATAAGTAATGTAAGATGAGATCTGCCAAAAATGACTAAATTCCAGTGAATAGAGCCATAATCAGGTGGTCCTAGGCAATCTGTCATTTCAGGGCTCATACCACTAATTGAAACTCCATAGATGACACTGTTAACATATGACGAGATTGCTATATGAAAATGATAAACAAAGTTGAAAACATGGCTCAAAAATGGGAAATCAACATGCCAGTAATCAACCACATGAAAAAAACTAACATGTTGGCCAGCTCAAAGTCTTACAAATCTCAGGTAAACAAGACACACCTACGGTATTTGGATTGCACCTAGAGAAATCACTGGAAAAAAATCATTAGAACATACAAATACACACAGAATAAACCCACAAGTACACAGACGCTAAGTAGTAAACAAAAGACCACATGTTAGTCTCACCTTTGACTCAGGTGATCATGCCCTCAAACAGGGAACATTTGAGAAAAAAAATATTAAAATAATTTCATTGGTTCTTGCAAGGAATTTGTTCTTGCGAGGCATGCAGCGGCCATTGGTTGATTAATGGCATGAGACCTTCTTAAATCACTATACACAAAATAGCACAAACATAATTGACAGAAAATAACTTTTGAAAATATTCAATCTGATTAAAATCTGATGTAGTGTACGGGCTTTAATTATTTTGGCTATAAACTTATTTTAATTTTATTTTTTATTACTTTTGTTATTAATGCCCTTTTATTTTATTTTATTTTATTATTTTACTTTGATTTTGATTTTGTGATTTTTTTAATTCCGCCCTACCTACATCTGAGCTGATGCCTATGTAACGAGATTTCAACGAGAGCCACTATCGACGATTTTAGTCAACGAATCACATACCTCCTTCTATAGCGCACATGATGACGTCACCGGGCGGAGTCGGGTGGCAAACACACTCAAATAAAATGGCGGATTATACCGACGTTAGCGACCGAGAATAACACGGTTTTTCGGTAAGTTTATCATTGTCAAATGCAACGAAAGTCATTTTTATGTTAATATTGTGGCTCGAATGGTTCGACTTTAGATCGTTATTTTGCATAGTTATTCTGGGAGTGACGATTTTGTTTCCGCCGTTTCGACCGAACACCAGTGTCTTTTTCCAGTCGCCTGCCCTGGAGACGGGTGATGTTTTGTTGAAGATCGGGCCAACATCGTCTACTGTATTGAAACCGTAGCTGTAAATATTCATCAAATTGTATCATCATTTTGTACATTATACAATAACTCTTTATTAAAGTAATTGAGCTGATTTGAACTGGAATAAAATATTTTTTATTGGAACACATCGCAATTGATCAGGAAATATTTTTTTGCTCCAATTTTCTGCGTCGATGCCGTGGGCCGGTGACCGTTATACAATTTAAAATCAGTTTGCATTGTTTACTATAGCTGTTTACAGTGTTCTAATCATTACGATTTACTTATTTTTTTGCTTCCATTCTAGATAATTGTGCTCAGTGATGTAAAATTGAAGCGATGACTGAATGAACGAACGATGGTTGGCGAAGATGTATCTGGAAGTGTACACATTTGTTGGAAGTGAAAAAAATATTCAATGTAATGACAAAAATTGTAAAATGCTGTGGAATTTCTTTTGCAAATAAAAATATACTAGCAATTTTCTATTAATGGTTTATTCAAGTGGGCAAAATATAATGTACAGAAAGATTGCCCGTCGAGTATCGCTACACTGAAAAGTAATCAACCGACAGCCTGTATAAAAGGGGGGCTGTGATTGGCCGTTACTTATGCGAGATTTGAACGGGACTTACATAGGCGTCGGATCAGATGTAGGTAGGGCAGAATTAAAACAAATCACAAAATCAAAGTAAAATAATAAAATAAAAGGGCATTAATAACAAAAGTAATAAAAAATAAAATTAAAATAAGTTTATAGCCACAATAATTAAAGCCCGTACACTACATCAGATTTTAATCAGATTGGAAAATATTATATTTTGTCAAGTTTTAAAACAAAATTCTTGGTATCAAGGCGGCCAAGTATGGCTAAAAGATGGAAATCATCCCAATTAGACGAGTTCAATATAGGTAAAAATAGAATGTATTTATACTAGTATATTCCGGGGGGGGGGGGGGGGGGCTACTTGCATAGAAGTGCAATACGGGTATGTGCCGCCCGACTGGGGTGTCATTTCACGTTATTTTGTTTAAAAGTGGGTGGTCATTTATCAATGTTTTGGTTTAGAAGTGTGTAGCATTTATTTACTTTTTCACAGGGCCATATATACAAAGCCTAATACTGGAAAAGGCTGAAAAAATGGTTTAGAAGTGAGTATGGTTTACGAGAGGTGGGCTTCACACCCTTACCCAGTAGCCCCCCCCCCCCGTAGTATATTGCTTGCTTTTGGCCTGATAATATTAGATAAAGTAGTTTTAAACTATAAACTGCCTTTTTCCGGGGTGGCAATGGCAGAATGGAGAAAATGGACAGGAAAAAATCATGGAACAAATCTGCAGGGAACATCAGTCGCAGAAAAAAAAAACATTCTTGACTCCTACATGCAGAGGCTTCATTTAAAAAATTAGCACACAACTAGTTGTAAAAAAAAAAAATATTTTGCATAGTTTTTGTCATCGCCCCCAAAGTTTTTAATAGTCCAACCCTTACGACAACTTGCTCATCCAAATCGTGCTCACCGTTTACCTATACCCACCCCTTACATACATAAATCTTGAGGTTGTGTGATCGGTGACCGCTCAGTGTAGCGCAGCACGATGGCAGGCTTAGTATACTAGTATATCAAAAAAAATATATATATACTATACTATCAACTGAATAGAAAGTGTGGTACATTCCGTATAGTTTCGAAACATAATAGGGTACCAACGGCATCACACCATTCGCATTCGTACCCGCGGTGATATATAAGAAAGGTCAATCCACATTCACTTTTTTCCATTTCACCTTTGACATAACAAATCACGTGACTCCAGTTTGTTGCAATATGACGCATGCGCTCTTTTTATGTCACGAAAGAAAAATAATACAATTTACTAGTTTACAGTCGGGTAACGTAATGTAACGTTACATATGATTATGAAGGTACGATTTTAGACGCGATTGTTATTGTTTTGAATAAATACACGCGCGTATCTAACAACATCGATCAAATATTTAAGTATGTGCCTAGGACAGTTTCATGACCTTTGATTGACATTAGTAACCTTGGACAACGGCGTCAACATGGCCACATTTTTTAACACCCGATGGATCGGTGCTATTGTTATAGCGTGTGTGATCTGTCCAGTCTTCTGCAGCAATATACTCGTCCTCCCAGGTGCTCCGATCGGGAATGTATACATTACTATAACCAGATTTGGGGAACTGCTGGCCATGAGAGGTCACAATGTGACCATTTTGATAAATGACCTCTACTACCACAGATTTGCAGGCTTGATCAAACAACAACGAACATTTATGAATTTTGAAGAGTATAAATCCGGCTTCAACGAATTTCCCGATGCATACAACCAAGTCACAAAAAGTGTACACAATGTACCATCTATTTTCGAAACGCTTAGCGTTTTTGATGCTTTGGCAGATGAGACGGAGGCTTTTATTCAAGACAGTAACATCATAGAACGCTTGAAGGCCACGAACTTTGATCTAATCCTTGCCAATTCCTTTAACCCAGGCTATGCTCTTATTGTTGGTACATTGCGTGTCCCACTCATCGTTTTATCCACTGTGAGATCTTTACCGATGGTAGACGATTTAATTCATGGTTTGACCTCGAACCCTGCATATGTACCAGCGATATTGACGGGATACTCAGATGTGATGACGTTTCCTCAGAGACTGAGCAATACATTTGTATATCTTGCATCGGGTGCAATGTTGGAGTTACTTTTGTTAAAACCTTTCAAAAGTGTGAAACAACGACATAACATTCGACCAGAGCTTTCATACAGGAGTTTATGTGGAAATGCCGAGTTAGTACTTTTCTGTTCTGATTTTGTATTCGATTATCCCCGGCCCATGATGCCTCATGGTATTTACATTGGTTCATTGACGGCAAGACCCCCGGTCCCTCTCAGTCAGGTGAGTATCTTCAAGATTTTGATTGTTTCGATATATATTGATGCAGTAAAAGTCAAAAAATGGTCAGAACTATGTGTCTGTTTTGTTTTGTAAACGAAGCCAAGCGAATTGTACGTACACCAGCGTTGGTCACGTGTCCCATTGTCACCCAACTATTGTCACCCAATCACGGCTCTTAATTCAATAAATTCAATGTATTTATGCTGAATATAAAACTGCAGCTGAATGTACAAGGTGTAAACATGCACTGTATTATTTATTACGGGTACAATAGTACTGGCTACATAACGGTGAACCACTTTCAAACGGGTACATAACCACGCATTACTTGTACCGGGGAGATGCCGAATTGTTCGAGTTACAGTCATCGAGTATCGAGTTACGAAAACATCGAGTAACAAAAATGACCACGCCCATATTTCAGAAATCACGCCCACCTTTCAAATTGTAACTCGATGTTCAATTTACAGTTAACAGAACTTCGAGTTAGGGCAACATATAATTTTTGTTTCGTTTAACGTTGTATATTCCCCGTTATTCGAACTGATAATGAACATTCGAGTTATTAAATTTGAACGTTAAACAGAACAAAAAATCTATGTCAAATCTATCTAAATCTATGGATATCAAATAACAATTTGAGCGTGGTTTTGCTAAAGTGGCCGTGGTTTTCCAAAAGTAGGCGTGTTAATTTTAATTAAACTATGTTTTCGTAACTCGAACAATTCGGTATCTCGTAAACGGGTATTGTATTGGATACATAACCGTGCATCACTTGTAAGCGGGTATCGTACGGGCTAAGGCGGACCCCTTAGCGCGAGAAGGGAAGACACGCCTCAAGCCCGATGACGTCACAGCTAAAGATTGTCTCAATTTCAGGCAGTGATACAGAGTTCAATTTTGAAAAAAAACTAACAAAAATTTAATATATTATATTTTCGACACAAATCAAAACCACGATCAAATCAGGCAAATATTAACCATTTCTTGGTTGGAACACGTTTGAAGGGTTGTCTTTGTATGTCAGGGACCATCACATCAATTGACTTGATGCTGTTTCAAATAAGATCTTAGAATTGTCATCTTTCAAAAACACTTATGTAAAAAATGTGGCTATTAGTGCAATTTTTTATTTAATTTTATTTTGTTTTAATTTGGGTTATGATTTGTTCTTTAATCGAAGTTCAAAGATTAGTAGTACACGGTTTTCAGAGTCTGAACAGCAAAGTGGGCAACCTACGCGAACACCTATCGGTGCTAGAGGGCGCACTAGGTTCCGTGTTTTTGAAAAGTTTCTGCCTATAGTTATTAGTTCTGATTCTGAAAAGTGTACACTACCAGAAAGCGTGGCTTTATATATTTGAGTGGGTTTTATATTGTACGATGTTACTCGTTACTGTGTTTATAAACCGTTTGTCTTTGTCGTAATGTCATGCAAGGTACTCACAAGTGTCGGTGTCACAAATTCTAAATCAATTTAATTGGGTTTCGGCTGGTAGGCTGCATTTTAAATGCTACCTTTTATCAATGTAGAAAAAGCTTCTAACTACAATGTTTGTCATTTTTTGTCTATGCCGTTTTGGTTCCAGTATAAAAGCACGTATTCTTAATGCTGCGCGCGTTCATTGCAAGACTGAAAGTGCCCTGTACGTGTTTACTGATTTATACTCTCCATCGCATTCATGGCATGTATGAATTGAAATGATCGAATGCGGGAATTGACATGATCGAATGCAGGAATTGAAATGATCGAATGCAGGAATTGAAATGATCGAATGCAGGAATTGAAATGATCGAATGCAGGAATTGAAATGATCGAATGCAGGAATTGAAATGATCGAATGCAGGAATTGAAATGATCGAATGCAGGAATTGAAATGATCGAATGCAGGAATTGAAATGATCGAATGCAGGAATTGAAATGATCGAATATAGGAATTGAAATGATCGAATGCAGGTATTGAAATGATCGAATGCAGGAATTGACATGATCGAATGCAGGAATTGAAATGATCGAATGCAGGAATTGAAATGATCGAATGCAGGAATTGAAATGATCGAATGCAGGAATTGAAATGATCGAATGCAGGAATTGAAATGATCGAATGCAGGAATTGAAATGATCGAATGCAGGAATTGAAATGATCGAATGCAGGAATTGAAATGATCGAATGCAGGAATTGAAATGATCGAATGCAGGAAATGAAATGATCGAATGCAGGAATTGAAATGATCGAATGCAGGAATTGAAATGATCGAATGCAGGAATTGAAATAATCGAATGCAGGAATTGAAATGATCGAATGCGGGAATTGAAATGATCGAATGCGGGAATTGAAATGATCGAATGCAGGAATTGACATGATCGAATGCAGGAATTGAAATGATCGAATGCGGGAATTGACATGATCGAATGCAGGAATTGAAATGATCGAATGCAGGAATTGAAATGATCGAATGCAGGAATTGAAATGATCGAATGCAGGAATTGAAATGATCGAATGCAGGAATTGAAATGATCGAATGCAGGAATTGAAATGATCGAATGCGGGAATTGATATGATCGAATGCAGGAATTGAAATGATCGAATGCAGGAATTGAAATGATCGAATGCAGGAATTGAAATGATCGAATGCAGGAATTGAAATGATCGAATGCGGGAATTGAAATGATCGAATGCAGGAATTGAAATGATCGAATGCGGGAATTGACATGATCGAATGCAGGAATTGAAATGATCGAATGCAGGAATTGAAATGATCGAATGCAGGAATTGAAATGATCGAATGCAGGAATTGAAATGATCGAATGCAGGAATTCAAATGATCGAATGCAGGAATTGAAATGATCGAATGCAGGAATTGAAATGATCGAATGCAGGAATTCAAATGATCGAATGCGGGAATTGAAAAGAATCGCATTTTGAAATAGTGAACCTGAAATGATCGCATGCAGGAATTGAAATGATCGAATGCAGGAATTGAAATGATCGAATGCAGGAATTGAAATGATCGAATGCGGGAATTGACATGATCGAATGCGGGAATTGAAATGATCGAATGCAGGAATTGAAATGATCGAATGCAGGAATTGAAATGATCGAATGCAGGAATTGAAATGATCGAATGCGGGAATTGAAATGATCGAATGCAGGAATTGAAATGATCGAATGCGGGAATTGACATGATCGAATGCAGGAATTGAAATGATCGAATGCGGGAATTGACATGATCGAATGCAGGAATTGAAATGATCGAATGCAGGAATTGAAATGATCGAATGCAGGAATTGACATGATCGCATGCAGGAATTGAAATGATCGAATGCAGGAATTGAAATGATCGAATGCAGGAATTGAAATGATCGAATGCGGGAATTGACATGATCGAATGCAGGAATTGAAATGATCAAATGCAGGAATTGAAATGATCGAATGCAGGAAATGAAATGATCGAATGCAGGAATTGAAATGATCGAATGCAGGAATTGAAATGATCGAATGCAGGAATTGAAATGATCGAATGCAGGAATTGAAATGATCGAATATAGGAATTGAAATGATCGAATGCAGGTATTGAAATGATCGAATGCAGGAATTGACATGATCGAATGCAGGAATTGAAATGATCGAATGCAGGAATTGAAATGATCGAATGCAGGAATTGAAATGATCGAATGCAGGAATTGAAATGATCGAATGCAGGAATTGAAATGATCGAACGCAGGAATTGAAATGATCGAATGCAGGAATTGAAATGATCGAATGCAGGAATTGAAATGATCGAATGCAAGAATTGAAATGATCGAATGCAGGAATTGAAATGATCGAATGCGGGAATTGAAATGATCGAATGCGGGAATTGAAATGATCGAATGCAGGAATTGACATGATCGAATGCAGGAATTGAAATGATCGAATGCGGGAATTGACATGATCAAATGCAGGAATTGAAATGATCGAATGCAGGAATTGAAATGATCGAATGCAGGAATTGAAATGATCGAATGCAGGAATTGAAATGATCGAATGCAGGAATTGAAATGATCGAATGCGGGAATTGACATGATCGAATGCAGGAATTGAAATGATCGAATGCAGGAATTGAAATGATCGAATGCAGGAATTGAAATGATCGAATGCAGGAATTGAAATGATCGAATGCGGGAATTGAAATGATCGAATGCAGGAATTGAAATGATCGAATGCGGGAATTGACATGATCGAATGCAGGAATTGAAATAATCGAATGCAGGAATTGAAATGATCGAATGCGGGAATTGAAAAGAATCGCATTTTGAAATAGTGAACCTGAAATGATCGCATGCAGGAATTGAAATGATCGAATGCAGGAATTGAAATGATCGAATGCAGGAATTGAAATGATCGAATGCGGGAATTGACATGATCGAATGCGGGAATTGAAATGATCGAATGCAGGAATTGAAATGATCGAATGCAGGAATTGAAATGATCGAATGCAGGAATTGAAATGATCGAATGCGGGAATTGACATGATCGAATGCAGGAATTGAAATGATCGAATGCGGGAATTGACATGATCGAATGCAGGAATTGAAATGATCGAATGCAGGAATTGAAATGATCGAATGCAGGAATTGACATGATCGCATGCAGGAATTGAAATGATCGAATGCAGGAATTGAAATGATCGAATGCAGGAATTGAAATGATCGAATGCGGGAATTGACATGATCGAATGCAGGAATTGAAATGATCGAATGCAGGAATTGAAATGATCGAATGCAGGAATTGAAATGATCGAATGCAGGAATTGAAATGATCGAATGCTGGAATTGAAATGATCGAATGCAGGAATTGAAATGATCGAATGCGGGAATTGACATGATCGAATGCAGGAATTGAAATGATCGAATGCAGGAATTGAAATGATCGAATTCGAATGCGGAATTGAAATGATCGAATGCAGGAATTGAAATGATCGAATGCAGGAATTGAAATGATCGAATGCGGGAATTGAAATGATCGAATGCGGGAATTGAAATGATCGAATGCGGGAATTGAAATGATCGAATGCAGGAATTGAAATGATCGAATGCAGGAATTGAAATGATCGAATGCAGGAATTGAAATGATCGAATGCAGGAATTGAAATGATCGAATGCAGGAATTGAAATGATCGAATGCAGGAATTGAAATGATCGAATGCAGGAATTGAAATGATCGAATGCAGGAATTGAAATGATCGAATGCAGGAATTGAAATGATCGAATGCAGGAATTGAAATGATCGAATGCAGGAAATGAAATGATCGAATGCAGGAATTGAAATGTTCGAATGCAGGAATTGAAATGATCGAATGCAGGAATTGAAATAATCGAATGCAGGAATTGAAATGATCGAATGCGGGAATTGAAATGATCGAATGCGGGAATTGAAATGATCGAATGCAGGAATTGACATGATCGAATGCAGGAATTGAAATGATCAAATGCGGGAATTGACATGATCGAATGCAGGAATTGAAATGATCGAATGCAGGAATTGAAATGATCGAATGCAGGAATTGAAATGATCGAATGCAGGAATTGAAATGATCGAATGCAGGAATTGAAATGATCGAATGCAGGAATTGAAATGATCGAATGCAGGAATTGAAATGATCGAATGCGGGAATTGAAATGATCGAATGCAGGAATTGAAATGATCGAATGCAGGAATTGAAATGATCGAATGCAGGAATTGAAATGATTGAATGCGGGAATTGACATGATCGAATGCAGGAATTGAAATGATCGAATGCAGGAATTGAAATGATCGAATGCGGGAATTGAAATGATCGAATGCAGGAATTGAAATGATCGAATGCGGGAATTGACATGATCGAATGCAGGAATTGAAATGATCGAATGCAGGAATTGAAATGATCGAATGCAGGAATTGAAAAGAATCGCATTTTGAAATAGTGAACCTGAAATGATCGCATGCAGGAATTGAAATGATCGAATGCAGGAATTGAAATGATCGAATGCAGGAATTGAAATGATCGAATGCGGGAATTGACATGATCGAATGCGGGAATTGAAATGATCGAATGCAGGAATTGAAATTATCGAATGCAGGAATTGAAATGATCGAATGCAGGAATTGAAATGATCGAATGCAAGAATTGAAATGATCGAATGCAGGAATTGAAATGATCGAATGCAGGAATTGAAATGATCGAATGCAGGAATTGACATGATCGCATGCAGGAATTGAAATGATCGAATGCAGGAATTGAAATGATCGAATGCAGGAATTGAAATGATCGAATGCAGGAATTGAAATGATCGAATGCAGGAATTGAAATGATCGAATGCGGGAATTGAAATGATCGAATGCAGGAATTGAAATGATCGAATGCGGGAATTGACATGATCGAATGCAGGAATTGAAATGATCGAATGCAGGAATTGAAATGATCGAATGCAGGAATTGAAATGATCGAATGCAGGAATTGAAATGATCGAATGCAGGAATTGAAATGATCGAATGCAGGAATTGAAATGATCGAATGCAGGAATTGAAATGATCGAATGCAGGAATTCAAATGATCGAATGCGGGAATTGAAAAGAATCGCATTTTGAAATAGTGAACCTGAAATGATCGCATGCAGGAATTGAAATGATCGAATGCAGGAATTGAAATGATCGAATGCAGGAATTGAAATGATCGAATGCGGGAATTGACATAATCGAATGCGGGAATTGAAATGATCGAATGCAGGAATTGAAATGATCGAATGCAGGAATTGAAATGATCGAATGCAGGAATTGAAATGATCGAATGCAAGAATTGAAATGATCGAATGCAGGAATTGAAATGATCGAATGCAGGAATTGAAATGATCGAATGCAGGAATTGACATGATCGCATGCAGGAATTGAAATGATCGAATGCAGGAATTGAAATGATCGAATGCGGGAATTGACATGATCGAATGCAGGAATTGAAATGATCGAATGCAGGAATTGAAATGATCGAATGCAGGAATTGAAATGATCGAATGCAGGAATTGAAATGATCGAATGCTGGAATTGAAATGATCGAATGCAGGAATTGAAATGATCGAATGCGGGAATTGACATGATCGAATGCAGGAATTGAAATGATCGAATGCAGGAATTGAAATGATCGAATGCAGGAATTGAAATGATCGAATGCAGGAATTGACATGATCGCATGCAGGAATTGAAATGATCGAATGCAGGAATTGAAATGATCGAATGCAGGAATTGAAATGATCGAATGCGGGAATTGACATGATCGAATGCAGGAATTGAAATGATCGAATGCAGGAATTGAAATGATCGAATGCAGGAATTGAAATGATCGAATGCAGGAATTGAAATGATCGAATGCTGGAATTGAAATGATCGAATGCAGGAATTGAAATGATCGAATGCGGGAATTGACATGATCGAATGCAGGAATTGAAATGATCGAATGCAGGAATTGAAATGATCGAATTCGAATGCGGAATTGAAATGATCGAATGCAGGAATTGAAATGATCGAATGCAGGAATTGAAATGATCGAATGCGGGAATTGAAATGATCGAATGCGGGAATTGAAATGATCGAATGCGGGAATTGAAATGATCGAATGCAGGAATTGAAATGATCGAATGCAGGAATTGAAATGATCGAATGCAGGAATTGAAATGATCGAATGCAGGAATTGAAATGATCGAATGCAGGAATTGAAATGATCGAATGCAGGAATTGAAATGATCGAATGCAGGAATTGAAATGATCGAATGCAGGAATTGAAATGATCGAATGCAGGAATTGAAATGATCGAATGCAGGAATTGAAATGATCGAATGCAGGAATTGAAATGATCGAATGCAGGAAATGAAATGATCGAATGCAGGAATTGAAATGTTCGAATGCAGGAATTGAAATGATCGAATGCAGGAATTGAAATAATCGAATGCAGGAATTGAAATGATCGAATGCGGGAATTGAAATGATCGAATGCGGGAATTGAAATGATCGAATGCAGGAATTGACATGATCGAATGCAGGAATTGAAATGATCAAATGCGGGAATTGACATGATCGAATGCAGGAATTGAAATGATCGAATGCAGGAATTGAAATGATCGAATGCAGGAATTGAAATGATCGAATGCAGGAATTGAAATGATCGAATGCAGGAATTGAAATGATCGAATGCAGGAATTGAAATGATCGAATGCAGGAATTGAAATGATCGAATGCGGGAATTGAAATGATCGAATGCAGGAATTGAAATGATCGAATGCAGGAATTGAAATGATCGAATGCAGGAATTGAAATGATTGAATGCGGGAATTGACATGATCGAATGCAGGAATTGAAATGATCGAATGCAGGAATTGAAATGATCGAATGCGGGAATTGAAATGATCGAATGCAGGAATTGAAATGATCGAATGCGGGAATTGACATGATCGAATGCAGGAATTGAAATGATCGAATGCAGGAATTGAAATGATCGAATGCAGGAATTGAAAAGAATCGCATTTTGAAATAGTGAACCTGAAATGATCGCATGCAGGAATTGAAATGATCGAATGCAGGAATTGAAATGATCGAATGCAGGAATTGAAATGATCGAATGCGGGAATTGACATGATCGAATGCGGGAATTGAAATGATCGAATGCAGGAATTGAAATTATCGAATGCAGGAATTGAAATGATCGAATGCAGGAATTGAAATGATCGAATGCAAGAATTGAAATGATCGAATGCAGGAATTGAAATGATCGAATGCAGGAATTGAAATGATCGAATGCAGGAATTGACATGATCGCATGCAGGAATTGAAATGATCGAATGCAGGAATTGAAATGATCGAATGCAGGAATTGAAATGATCGAATGCAGGAATTGAAATGATCGAATGCAGGAATTGAAATGATCGAATGCGGGAATTGAAATGATCGAATGCAGGAATTGAAATGATCGAATGCGGGAATTGACATGATCGAATGCAGGAATTGAAATGATCGAATGCAGGAATTGAAATGATCGAATGCAGGAATTGAAATGATCGAATGCAGGAATTGAAATGATCGAATGCAGGAATTGAAATGATCGAATGCAGGAATTGAAATGATCGAATGCAGGAATTGAAATGATCGAATGCAGGAATTCAAATGATCGAATGCGGGAATTGAAAAGAATCGCATTTTGAAATAGTGAACCTGAAATGATCGCATGCAGGAATTGAAATGATCGAATGCAGGAATTGAAATGATCGAATGCAGGAATTGAAATGATCGAATGCGGGAATTGACATAATCGAATGCGGGAATTGAAATGATCGAATGCAGGAATTGAAATGATCGAATGCAGGAATTGAAATGATCGAATGCAGGAATTGAAATGATCGAATGCAAGAATTGAAATGATCGAATGCAGGAATTGAAATGATCGAATGCAGGAATTGAAATGATCGAATGCAGGAATTGACATGATCGCATGCAGGAATTGAAATGATCGAATGCAGGAATTGAAATGATCGAATGCAGGAATTGAAATGATCGAATGCGGGAATTGACATGATCGAATGCAGGAATTGAAATGATCAAATGCAGGAATTGAAATGATCGAATGCAGGAAATGAAATGATCGAATGCAGGAATTGAAATGATCGAATGCAGGAATTGAAATGATCGAATGCAGGAATTGAAATGATCGAATGCAGGAATTGAAATGATCGAATATAGGAATTGAAATGATCGAATGCAGGTATTGAAATGATCGAATGCAGGAATTGACATGATCGAATGCAGGAATTGAAATGATCGAATGCAGGAATTGAAATGATCGAATGCAGGAATTGAAATGATCGAATGCAGGAATTGAAATGATCGAATGCAGGAATTGAAATGATCGAATGCAGGAATTGAAATGATCGAATGCAGGAATTGAAATGATCGAATGCAGGAATTGAAATGATCGAATGCAGGAATTGAAATGATCGAATGCAGGAATTGAAATGATCGAATGCAGGAATTGAAATGATCGAATGCAGGAATTGAAATGATCGAATGCGGGAATTGAAATGATCGAATGCGGGAATTGAAAAGAATCGCATTTTGAAATAGTGAACCTGAAATGATCGTATGTAGGAATCGAAATGACGTATGTGGGAATCAAAATGACGTTTGTAGAAATCGAAATGACGTATGTAGGAATCGAAATGACGTATGTAGAAATTGAAATGACGCATGTAGGAATCGAAATGGCGCATGTAGAAATCGAAATGACGTATGTGGAAATGGAAATGACGTATGTAGGAATCGAAATAAGAAAAATCAAAATATCCAGAAACTATTAGAAATTCACTTGGCCGTCATTAGCCACGGACCATGATTTCATGTAGAAATCGAATGATAGCATGTAAAATATGAATGATCGCATGTGTAGAAATCTGATAATCGCATGTAGGGGAATCGATTGACACGTAAAAATCAAACGATGGCATGTATTTATACATTAAAATTATAAAATGTGATATTATGAGAGGTTAATTTTGACATGGATGGCGCACCATCGGTGTATTTGTGATCACTTACCCTGAAACCTCTTTCTAGTAGCAGGTACAACAGTATATTAACTGTAATATAGTGGTGTTTCCCGATTTGTTTCCTCCTTAGGAATGGACCGAATTCGTCGAATCGGCTGAAGAAGGAGTTGTAGTATTTACATTGGGTTCACAGATTAGCATAGGCGAAGACTTGGAAAAAGCAACAAAGTTTGTTAGAGCTTTTGCTAGATTGCCACAAAAAGTTATTATGAGATACGTAGGGGAGCCACTAAACGGAGTCGGCGAGAACACTAAACTTAGCAGTTGGATTCCACAAAATGACCTGCTAGGTAATAAATAGACTATATTCAACGAGTGAGCCAACAACATCACATATGTCTTACAGGAACTCTTTGATTATTATGGCGGTGCCACACGTGGAGCAGAATGTGATCGCCATTTTCGAAACACCTTACATCGCGTCATGGATACCATGATGTCTCCATGGCTTTGTAGTGTGCTTGTCAATTTTTTTTTTAATTCGTTGTAGGTCATTTGTTATGTGGTGTCAGCCATTTCGCTATGTACTGAGTCGTAGTTGTCATTCTAAACTCGGAATGATGAATAGAGCAGGGTGTGCTAACTCCTTCAAGTTGTTGATTATGTGTCACTTTTTTATGTTTGTTAAATGCTGAAGTTATAACTTGTTTTGTGTTTTGGGATTGTTACATTTAATTTAATGACTATGACTATGGATATCGTTTGGATATATACTGCTACTTCTGCGTTATCATTGGTCCGTTTTTTCAGACTTTGAAATAGTTTTTCAGTTGTTTATAACAAAAAAATTGCACTTTAGAACAATTTAAAATTAATCAATTTGAAATAAACGAACTTGTCACGTGTTATAGTGTAATTAACTATAATTATTCACCTTGATATTTCATCCCAATAGGTCACCCAAATACCAAAGCATTCATAGGTCATGGGGGAATTAATGGAATAAACGAGGCTATCTACCATGGAGTGCCTTTCATTGGCGTGGCGGCACTTGGAGACCAGGCTGAAAATATAGGAAGACTGGTTAACAAAGGAATGGCAATTGCTTTAAATTTACACTCCTTTTCAGAAGATGATGTCTACAACGCTGTGAAAAAGGTGATCGAAGACTCCAGGTAAGGACTTCTTAGTGAGAGATTGACAATTTGCAATGCTAATCAATGGTAATGTTTTGTGAAGGCGGAGGCATTGTCACCTGCGCACGCCCTACTTAGCGACAGTATAACAGCACATGCTAAAAACGCAAAGGCTCTTGGTAGATGCTTGTTTGTAAATAAGGACCCGTCAGGGTTTTTTGCCGTATGCGCAGATGACGACTCCCATCGCTTCTATATATAATTAAAGGGCTGCAGTCGTCCCACCGCGTTCTCTTCGATATGGGACTCATAGCGACGTATACAACGCGTGTAAAATACATTGTTTATTTCCATGAAATTCGAACACACGCTGCGCGACGACCACTGCACTTTAATATCGTGGGTTTAAAAAAAAACAAAGTTTTACTTCAAGGATAAGCACATACTGATTTCTTGTACATATTATCTTTTCTAGGTACAAAGAGAATGCCGCCAGGTTATCCAGTATTCAGAAAGATACTCCAATGTCACCAGGAGATACAGCTGTATTTTGGATTGAACACATATTGAAGTTTGGCGGTGATCACCTCAAACCAGCATCCCTCCAACTGAATTTTGTCCAGTATTTCCTTCTCGACATTGTTGCTTTTGTATTGGTCGTATTTGCCTTTGTAATCATTGTTTCAAAGCTAGTAATACAACAGGTCTGTAAAATGTGTTGCAAACCAACGAAAAAGAAGCAACTGTGATGGGACGAGAAACGTTTCGTGCAAAGAAGTAGTTGTATTGGAGTTTGCGAAAAGCATACACTTTCACTAATTTTAATCAGTATCTATGGGAATGGTTTCGAATAAATATAAATATAAGAGAGTATAAACTTTATTTGCAAATGCCGCCTAGTTCTCAGTGAGAGAGAGCGAACCTACTTATTTTGCCCCCTCTCCCTGCCAATAGTATTCCAATCTCTAACGCCATTGCGCCCGCTATCGCAAATACCATACTTACATTACAAAAAACACTAGTATTGGTTCTTTCACAGTATTTCAACCAATTTTAATATATATTTTTGATCCGATTGTATCTATCCCCGATATTCATCGAGTGTTATTCAATTGTTCAGACCACTGACCAACAACTGTATATTCTGTGTACTTGGAATGTTTTAAGCTGGCGATCATTATTCAGTTTTTACTTCAAAAATGTGGCCTTTTTTGTCCCAATCTTCTGATGTAGACTATAAACAGAACTATTTTGCGAATTTGTAATGAAATGAGAGAACTGGTGGTGAGAAAGTTAATCGCATATCGACTTACGGACAGAGTTGTTTTGTTTCTGACCAATTTAGCACTTTCAAATCCCATCGGTTACTACAATAATTTAACAAACGTCAAACAATTTATCAATTATGAAGTAATCAAAGAACTTTGACTAATTTTGTTACACGTGTCTCAGTGAGAATTCATTTAACTTTCTTGATATGGTCTTTGAGGCTATTTTTACCATAATAACATTCGTGCCGGAACCGATCAGCCAACATTCCCGTGTATGAGCACAAGCCGGCCCCTGGAAACACGCACACACGACCGAAAAGAATGTATTTTAACACTCGCCAAAATATTCACATCTCAATCGAACTCACCAGTGTATGGTGAGACAAATGAATACGTCACGTTAATATCAAAGCGGTGTTAGACTGACTTTAGTCAGGAAATAATTTTTCAATTTAGAAATTATTAACAACCGTTTCTAAATTCTGCGATTTGAATTGTGTGTACCTGTACACCGCCATTTCCCAATTATGTCCCAAATTTCAAGGAACTCAACGTTTCGCTTATTTTTAGTGACATAAAACTAGTCATCCAGACCTCAGACTAGTAATAGTATTACTAGTCTGAGTCCAGACCCACGACTTAGGGATAATCTAATCGTGGACGCGAATCTCAATAGCATGCGACTAACTCAAATTGACCTTTCGATGTGCCGCTTTCTAGCCATTTTTGCAGTAAAAAACAAATATCACAATTTGATGCATCGTCTTAAATCTGCTTTTCCGACGACAGTTGTTGTGAAATGAACAAAATGTCAATGTAAAATCGTTCTTATGTTCGGAACCCGTTACGTATTAGCCCGCATACAGAATGTTCCCGACTTGAACGTTATACACAAAAATAAGACTATTTAAATAAGACGCAGAAGACAAGTTATTTTCTGTTGTAGTATTCGAAAAGGCTATTGGACGTGATCTACAAATTTAAAACTAATATTTTTACTAAACATTTACCGTTTATTTGTTTACATTCGAATAAATTGGTGTTAATAAAATATTATCTCATAGATCATCGATTCTTGATTCATTTTATCTTCAAGAATTGATCATCACGTAGGTAAGTGCTTTCTAACGTTTGATTTTGAATTGCAGATTTTGCTTTTTTGTTCGAGTTTGGGATGTAACAACTGGACCTATTCCCGTACCCTTTTTGCCCTCGTCTGTTTTCACTCATATGCTTTTCAGCGAATTCAATATAAACGCCGCGACTAGTTTACAAACCGTTTACACGAACTACAGTCAGCGATTGCCATACAGTCTCGTCATTTCATCCACAACTTTAAAAAGCCTATAGTCTAAACTATTTCCATACACAATGATGCATGTTCAACATTAAATCAACTACTTTTTGATGATCAAATAATTCGTTCGCGTGTATTCAACCTAGTAAATAAGGTAAAATTATATCACGTTTATTTGTTGTATAAGTATTGTATTTATTGTTTCGGACATTAGTAATCGGGGTTTTCACCACTACTAAATATTTCATAGAAATCCAGTCGGAAAACATGCAGAAATCTTCCATTTTGAATCTATTTTCATAGGTATTGATATTAGAGCATTATTTCATAAATGTTGCTGAAGCTCGTGACATATTATTTGTTCACGTACCTAAACCAAATATTGAAATGTGGCGTAACACTTTTACCATAGTGTTACTAAAGGGGCGTACTGTATATCGTATTTTGACTCGCTTGGCAAGGTATATACCTCTAGTATCTTACGCTTCACAGATACCAGGTTCGACTCAAAAGAGTACACATTAGTTCATTGCAGATAGTCCAGCTTTATTACTATCCAGTCGGACACTAGGGTGCTCGGCTTCCAACTCCCTAACTCTCCTACTCCAATTACAATTGCTGATAGCTCTGTTAAATATCTATGCATACGTTATCTACCAATAGCTGCAAGCCATTGACGAATTACGCAGTTTCTAGATCTCGACTCTCAAGGGTAAATGCAAATACTTATTTATAAATATAATATAATATGTGTATCCATTTGGTAGAATTTACGCCCATAATATGATTTCTGGGAAAGCAACATGTATGTGATTCCCTATTAATATGACGACACAAGGAACCAATGGCAAAATGACAATTTAATATGTATTTGATATGACATATATGTTGTGCGTAAAGTAGTTCGGTGCTCATACATTTTTATGAGATTGTGTGAGTAACAGAATAAAATAAAGCCATATGGTAAAATTCTAAAAAAAAACGGCGATAATTTTTAACTACTCACTATTTACAGTGAAAATGAAAAATTTAATTTGTTGCTCCAAATACCGCATACACATAATTGTTGTTTTGCAAAGAACCCTAAAGAAGGACTATCGAATCGACATTACGCTTAAACGTGAAATTATTGAAAGCATTGTCTATTTCCTGTTGGGAAATCCACCAAAATATCATTAGTATAATAATTAAAAGTCGAACACAACACAGCGAATACCATGATTTAATTTGACTTGTTAAAATATTTTCAAATGCACTGATAAATATTCCAAGGACTATAGAAGTAGGGGCCATTTTGTCTAATTATTGGAACTAAAGTATCGACTGTTCCAACGATACACCAGCTCATCTGCTTTATATTGCATGACAAACAATCTACATGTTAGACCAGACTGTGAATGTTGAATAGTAAAACTTGTACACTGACTGTTAGCTAAACACGCATGCGCACATGACAAAAGCGATGCAAGCTGCATAACCTGGATGGCAGTGTCACCGACCACATCGGCGTTATCTGCGATCAAATAAAACATAGCTGCCCGATTACTCTGAGTGCGACCTATCCCCGGTTGAACGCCTGTGAGACAGAACATGGTTAAATTACAAATAAAACAAACATGTCAAAAACGGATAATAAAGTTGGATGTTCTCGTAGTTGAATTATTCGTGGCTGCAATCACATTTGCATATTCGTTGGATGTTTAACCACGGAATTCCATGCACTGATTTACTCTGTTTATAACATATTCACGTATATTGATGATAAATAGACAAATAGAATCGTTGCCTTGACTTACCTGAAATGCATGTAAATGTTCTTGCATTGTAACCCCAGCTTGTTTCAATACAGCTACATACTCCTGATACACACCGTCCGTTATTGCACGATGTATCAGTTGAGCACACTACGAACAGACAACACATAGCAATTAGCCCACCTATCGAGTATTTATCAACTACACAAGTAAATCGCGATATTTGAGGAAAAAAGACAATGTATGTGTTTTACAATTAATTGTCCAAAATGTTAAACATTTGTCAAATATTTTGAAATTAAGTAAGTAATAAATTTGTTCGTTGCGGAGTCACGTGATATAATTCTGAGTAGGTGAACGACTTGTACCACCACCGTGTAATATATATATTAATATGCCCGTATCATGTGTACTAAGCAGTCATAAAGTGTTTGGGATTTTACGTTGTGTATATTAATTGTAATACACCATTCTTGCAGGACTAGCAACGATATACGATGATCTAAATACCTGCTTTTATGATGTATTTAAACAAACACATCAGATGGTAACACAAATAGCATAGTATATACACATACTAGTCTTTGTGAACGTTCATAATCGTGCTTTTTCATCGCGTGCTTTTAATACCTACTATTATATTTGTAGTTATATCTACCTTTAAAATGTGCACTTCTGTTTTATGTGTTGCTCGCTGCTATATGATGATTGTCAGATGTTATTTTCCTGATGTGTGTTTGGACAAGATTAAAATAATACCTACCGCGGCAAATACTACTTGAATCCAATAACCAGCCATCGTTGCAAATACACTGTCCAGTACTGTTACACGTACCATGAACACAGTCGTCTTCTATGAGACAATCTGCAGTTATGATAAAGAATACTTGTTAAATCGGATTTGTTCTTGATATTGAACATAGCTTTTTGCCAATGTATTGCTGTCTTGGGGCACATGAATGACGACTGGTACGAACATGCAAATGAATACATATAGTATTGTTTGCATATCGACACGCATGTTCTATGCTGCTACTGAAAATAACCTAATTTGGCAGCATTAAAAATAACATCAACAACATGTTAATGCTCGAATGTCAACATACCATAAGTACAGGACGGAATGTCACTATTCCATTCGCCGTCCAGGCAAATTACGTCAGAGTTGCCTATCATGTAGTACCCAATATCGCACGAGAAGTATACCGTATCATTGTGTGCATATGTACCAGAACCACTGTGATAGCCATTTGATGGATGGAGTAATTCTGAACACGGCGCTGAATAGAGGACAAATAAAAAATGTTATCAAGAAAACGATTCTAATATTCGTTATTAAGTCACTATGGTGATTTTCTTATTAGTCATGTATCTAAATTAACGAATTATTCAAAGCTCATATTTGATTCCACGAAGTCCTCTTACTCCGTTGTGATGATTTCATATTTTTATCATTTTATGTTATCGTAAGCAGCGAGGGTAATTACTTAATGAGTGTATACAAGTACTAGGTGACATCTTCTAGAAAATAGAAATTATCGGATTTGTTCTTATCTCGAAGATATATCCATTTTCATCTGGTATGATGAAGATACACTATTATTTTGTTAAACAATGAATTTGCTCAACTCCATTTACATGTATAACATGCCATAGAAAATAAATGCCGTAAAATACCAACACATGATTATATCAACTTGTGCATATATATGTAAAATCAGAATAGTCAATTAAAAACCTACAACGGGATTTGAAGCATAATTCCAGGACAACATTATAAATTATAGGCGTACTAAAAACGAAAGAAACAAACGAACGACGAGATTCAATTCCCGACCACGACATTGCGTTTTGCCACTTTAAGCAGACCCGCACCTCACGAAGCCACCGACTAAAAATGACGCACCCATATTGAAATTTTCAACCTACCATAGCAACTGGGTAACAAGTCACTCCAGAAACCATCAACACATTCGACCGTCAATGATCCATACATTACGTAATCGGTATCACAAGAGAATACGTATGTACTCCCATGAGTATTTCCATCACCTACACGTGATCCACCGTCTGGTGTTCCCGGATCATAACAATCAGCTGCAAATACAAATATTACAAATGATCAAACGAACCAGCAACATATACCATATCCTTGATACAGCCGTCATGTTCGTTGACTTTGTACCGAAAACGCACGTAGCTATCTGCACTAAATCTAATAGATGATTTTCCGTACAATTGCGAGATCTCGCGAGATGCATGTAAGACGCGCGTCGAACGTCTGCCGCAAAAATCGAACGATTTGATTTTGAAATTCGAGTTTCTTTATTTCGTAGCTCACATCGACCAGCCGATCTTCGACAAAGGAATATTGCTTTCGAATACCCTTACTTAATCGAAATTGCCTATCATCAAATGTGTACAGCACATTACTAAGCAAGGAAATGTCCCCAAAATATTTTCGCGTTTGTCGAATCCCACGCGATGTTTGACGACAGAATGATGCTATGACCTTTGTTTGTCCTGTTTTTACGTTCGATTTCACGCATAACGCGTGATTCTCGCAGTGAACGGAAAATGGTCAATTGAATCCATTTCTTGCATTTATGGCAGTAGATCACATCAACCTAAGAAAACTTCATAGAAACATAACTTTTTACAGAATTAATGTAACATTTTTTATAATATATACAGAGAAACTTACCGTGACATGTTGGAATACTTGCTGACCATGTAAATCCAATCAAACACGTTATTTCACTATTCCCTACCATGCTATAACCGGCGTCGCATGAAAACTGCATGGTATCATCGGCAAATTTGGCACTCGCCTCTCCTATCTGGAATCCGTTATCTGGTGTCCCGGGGTCTCCACAGAAACATACTCCAGAACATTCATCTGCAAGAGAAATGTCCATTAGTACATTCAGTATGAATGCAAAGACACGTTAGTCAATTAATTAATTGATGAAGGCTTTTTCCCATTGGTCAACGTTTGACGCAATGACAGCGTACGGCGTGTAAACATTTTTATTTCGCAACTGTTGTATTAATTTAATAAATATACAAACTGTATAATTGCTTGTATGAGTGATACAAACTTCACGGTGCATGCCACATATGATACGTTGGATTACAGTAATGTTGTCGGTGAGTTTTGAATAAATTTATATTCAGCAATGCTGTAAAAACATACGCTTATTTATAATCAACACCGAGATCAATCTTGCACATATCAAAGAAAGAAAATGATATTGATTATTACAAGTGCACCTTTTTTTAAAAGGAAAATAGATTTGATTTCCCAATTTTGTAAAACAACAGTAAAACATTTGTATCACAGTAACATGTCAAGTAGATAGTTGCACCCGTTTTAATTAAATAAAGCTCATCTTTATTCATTTATTAAATAAAGTCCACCATTATGTATTGTAATCTCTGTCAGTAATTAAATTTAGCTTCACACCTAGAATAATAACAATCAACCAATGCATGTCTTATTGAACTAACGAGAACACTCGTGAGGCGCTCATGATCATCCATTTGTTTTCATTATGCAAATATACACGACACTCATACACGTGAATAAAATATGTCGTACTAGTATGAAATGTAAAATACAATTTTATAAACGGCATAACTCAACTTTACTATATAATAAAGTCAAATATCAAATACGAATACGAATATGGATATGAGATGACACAAATTTTGACCTGGACCCGGCACACATTTCTGTGCACCCCATTCCATGAGGTGATTCACTGTCCTATATGGTTAAGAGATTTGTATATTATTCATCCAATTTTAATTGATAATCTTATAGTTTGTATAAACTTACCTGCCGTTCCCGACGTTACTCCATACGCTGGTTCTCGGCTTGGTACTGCGAATTTGATCCAACAAGTAGAAGGCATGAAAGCCCAAGCCATACACGTGTTATTCTGTGCGCATAATTGACAGCAGTCAAACCAGTTAGTTACAGCTGTTCCTTCAATATTACCGCCCACTCTGTTATAGTTAATATCCGGACAAACTGTAGATATACATAGACATGTAACAAAGTAGATGTACGACAACCATCGCATCAATTCAGATTGTTGTACCATGCATCATTTCAGAATGGAAGGACTTGTTATCAATTCAACATGTTTAATATGATTCACGATAAACTATCACACATAGTAATTCTAAATCTCACTAACAAGTCGTAATAAGTGTACTATAACATGAAGTATCGTTGAAGGATCATAAACACATTACCTGCGTAAATATTGCGTGTTTGTAGGAATCCCACAAGTACGGCGATCACTACGTGCTTGTACATTGTAGCCTTTGAGGAATATTCAAGTTGTCCTTTCTGTAAGCAAACAGTATACTAAACTGCTTCGTCTCTGACAAAATGACGTCCACAGATTTAATTTGATTATATTCTTTCTAAATTACATTAGTTTTCATTCTACTATATATTAGAAAACAGTTACGGGGTTGTTTCTTTTTACTAGACAACTATAGTTACAATGTTGTGAATCGATTTTGAAACATTACGAATCGCAGAGCTGGTCTCAATCATAACGTACTTTGTTATCTTACAGCGCGCATTACTTCAAATGTCAGTGTTTTCAGTGTTATTATCCTATGTACATGTTGGCATTGATAACTGCATATGCAGTGTATGTTGTCGTGGAAAGCATATTCTTTGTTCAGAACCTCTTGAAATAAATGTGTGGCCATTCGCATTTCCAAAGTTATGAGTAGGTTATTGTTTGAATTTATAATCGATTCGAACTGAGCAGATGATTTATGCGACATGTAACCAATGGTTACTGCCCTCTGCACAATCAATACTTCATGTTTTAAATCAACAATTGTAAAAATCACAAATTATTTCATTATAATGCGTCACAAATATACACACACATTTGGCGAATGGTGGGAATAGTGTATATTCGAATAGCGAACATTATAACAAATATATAATTGATTATAACAATGCCCTCTTTGGATCTACAAATCTGTATATGAACCGAGGCTGGGGTCAATATAAGTATTATTATACGGAAAAAAACATTTTGTAAAAAGCTCCATTGTAAGATCTCTCTCGCCCAAGTTTTCAATGAAAACATCAAGAATTTTCTCCATTTACAAGTAGCCGTTTCATGACACTTCCAATTGTTCGTACGTATTTATATTTCACAATATTTTTGGAATGTATCGTCGTCATACGGAAGTCATTTCAGAAGCTGCGACGTTTACATATGACTCGCTCACACATCGACAAAAACAGCGCACTGGATTGAACCAAAATAAAACGCAATATGACAACACATTTCTAATTAAATGAACTATTTACGTCGGTATACGGTATGCCCCGTTTAAAGTAGATGACGAAAAAATAACGTTTAATAGTCACAATGTTAAGGTCATGGCAATGTAAAATGCAAAATAAACCAGTGTTTACCCACTACTGTACTAAAATATGATCTGCGAATTAATTAGTATTAGAGAGTCGATCAATTACCTTCAACTTTAGGGCTCAGCGTATATATACCTCCTGAAAACCGCATGCAAAATTGTCCTTACATTCTCTATTCAACCTGTCATAACTGATTATACAGAGACTGATTATACAGACTGAAACACGTGACTTCCAATTCACCCGGTCATATTAAACATGTACACTTGGTCTTTAAAATACGACGTTGTCTTTGCTTGCATTATACGTTGAAAGAAAAATACTGTTCTCGCGATAATATAACTCACGGTGTTCATGTGACAAGATGAACAGACTGCATGTTATTCCTGACTGCGAATGTTGAATGGTCAAACTCGTACAATGACTGTTAGCTACATACGCATGTGAACATAAACTATACGATGCAACCTGCTTGACTTGGACAGCAGTTTCTCCAATCACATCACCGTTACCTGCCACAAAAATAAACGTAGCTTTTCTGAAACTTTGTGTTCTAGTTATTCCTAGTTGAACTCCTGTAAAACAGAACATACATTGATTTACAAAAGAATTTGTCATTGTACCCATACTCATGATATGTTACAAATATTTATTTGCAAGTTGGACGTTCTCGTAGTCCAGAGTTGTAATGTATTTAGACAAGTCAAGCAAGTGAAATTATTTTTTCAATAATTTGACGCGCAAAGGCCGCCGTTACAAGAAGTAGTCAGTGCTACAAATAACTTTCATCACGTGTTAGCGGTTATCTCCAATTAGTAATCACCGTCTTACATGATGACAATGGAACACGTTATAGAAGTAACGTTAGTAACTGTGCAGATTAGTTGTATACGTAGTTGCCTCTACATTCTTCTGATAAACTACACTTAATACCGAGCTTGTATGTAGGATATTTGTTTGCATTCGGTTTACATGTGAAGTAAAATGCCAAGTGTCTGTCTAACATAATCTACATGTTTTGTTTAACAGTGACATAAAAATTAAAGTAAAAAGTAATTATACATATATGATATCAACGTACGTTTTCAGTGTGTGTTCACTCAAATTTAAAGAGCTGTGAACCAGCTGATCATTAAATGGGTATTCTGCAGTATATGCACATGCACCACGAGAATAATCACGGATATAGAAAAAATCACATGTTTCAGCATGTATGGTGGTATAAACTCTAAGCCACGTATAGTTTTGATTGTAGTTATTGCAACCAATTACCATGTTATTTAACTTATATACAACATATATCGAACATATATGATTATGTATAGTATTGTATCTAGTATAACATATCGATATAATGTCACTATGTGTAACTAAAGAGGTGGCAAATTAGATTCCTGCAATAAAAATATAGAAAATATAGGTAGAATAGTACATACCCCGGCACACATTATTTGAATTCAACAACCATTCATCATTGCAAATGTACTGTCCAGTACTGTTACACGTACTGTGTACACAGTCATCATCCATAGTACAGTCTGCGAATAATTCGATTAGCGCAGAACGAGTTCATTTGTTATTTACCATTATTTAACATAACACTTCACGGAATCATTGTTCGGCAATGGTTGATGACAGGCGTGCGTCTCCATCTAACCGGCCACCCAACCAAGATAGCTGCACAGTAGGAAATCTTACCTATATGGCACGAAGGACATGGAGGAGGCGCTAAAACGATTTACACGACATGCATTCATGAAATCATTGAAATAAATATACTGAACATCTTCTACTCATATTCATATTCAAAATGCAATTGACATGGCATCTAGGTAGCAGGTCGCTCCATATACCATCAACGCATTCTATTGTTGACGATCCAATCATTACGTAATCGGTATCACAAGAGAATACGTATATACTCCCATGAGTATTTCCATCACCTACACGTGACCCACATCAGCTGTAAGTATGAATATCACCGTCATTACGCAAAATATGTCATTTATGTGGTGATTTATGGTATATAGTTGCATAGTGTTTTTATATATATGAATACAGCACATAACAAAAATGACAGTGCAAATTGCAATGATTTCACATATAAAATTAATCTTGTGTAGCATTGCGCAATGTTAGATTTACTTGATGTGGATTGAGTGCATGCTAGCATTAATTTGGCGGACGTTGTACATACTAATCACGTAGAAGACTGACTGCATGTGCATTTCACAACACCGAACGCTACCTACGTACCATGGCAATACTTCCTGACCACGTCAATCCCCACTAAGCTATAACCGACATCACATGAAAACTGCATGGTTGATGCATCATTTTACAATAATATGTTTGTTGTTGTAATAACCTACACATAATTTTCATCATAGGATGACCTTGATATCAAACAACTAATTTGAGTAGATTCTACTACGTACATGCGTAAACCTCCATTTAGCAACCACCCTATATGAAATAGTGACATTTTGTTCATTGTTTGAGATAAGAATAAGTCATATGAGTTAGGTGGCTAAAGTAAATCCTTTGTAAGCACTTCATTCTAATCACGAGTCAGGGACAATATTAAGAAATGAATAACGACAATATCGACCGGGTATTGAACGATCCATATAATGATTTACTTAAGCATTTATTATATTCTGAAGTATGTTTATTGCCCACATGGACTGTAAATACAACGATAAAATATGTCAATCAGTTCTACTGTAAATGCAGACATTATTGCAATGATCTGTTATTAAATCACTGTCACGAATGCATGAATTGAAACGTACTATATTTGTAGCATGTTATATAATGGCTCTCAGCATTGTCGTCTGTCGTGCTTTGTTATGCCTAATTTTAATACAAGCGAAATGTGAAACGAATAGTTTATTCATTTCCAAAAGACACAATTGACACGTGGTATAGTGATCGTTCTAGGTTGAGTATTCCCAGAACTTGAAACGCAGTCTACACACTTTATGTAAAATCTACGACACATTGTTTCCGCACATAACGAAGAAACTAGTGAAATAAATAATGTATGTCGCTGTGATTCATTTGTACGCTGATGTACGATACCGACAAATGGTAAATACGGACTCGTCGACAACGTGTTCTATATTCGATTTGTCTGCTCAGAAACAAAGGACGAAACATTTGTAACATTTTAAACAATGATATAATTAGTATTGTCATTTCTACTATATATTCCATGTTCTAATCAATTGATCGTATTTTTAAAATCCCTATATACAGTGACACTATAAAGCAGCGGTGCGAATGTGAGCACACACGAGCCAATCACAAAATGTTTTGAATATGTAATGACGATATTCAATCAGAAAATGATCTACCTAGTTTGAAAATGTTAGTCCGAATTGAAATAGTGATAATGATATTGCCATTTTCAAATTATCTTATTTATCGTGCTTGTTGAGTATATATTTATATAATAATACACTGTTGAAAATATGACTACACTGACAAGGAGAAGTTCACCCTCGTAATCTTGATTACATTTACTAAATTTACCTTGAGTACCTGCGGTCAGTCCATAATACGAGTAAATACTTGGCACGGTGTGCTTGATCCAGAATGTAAACGGTATAAAACCCGCAAGCAACACATTGTTGTGCTGTTTTGTGCGCACCATTGATAACATTCAAACCAACTTGCTAGAGCTGTATGTTCAATGCCAAAACCACCCCTGTTATAGTTCACAATAGGACAATCTGTAGAATATAGATCGACAAAAATATTCAATTTTCAAGAAACGCCAATTACCAATCCTGACACGAAGCTTGAAACATAGCATTACTCAAAGTACTTAATATGTTCACAGCGCACACATGCTAGATACCTGCGAAAAATTATCCATGTACGAAGGCACAGCAGGACACGTGCGGTCACTATGCACATTGCTGACACTTTGTCTTTCGTTGAACAAGAGTGCGTGAAAGTAGCACTATGTCCGACAACTGCGTTTCACAGACTGCAGTTTGATTAAATCAGAAGTAATAAATAATTAGTAATTAACGCGAGCTGAGCAATAATAGATCAGTAACAAGACTTACTGTGGTATAGTGATCTCGGTTGCACATCAACATGCAAATCATATCTAAATTTATTTATTTTATTCTGTAAACTGTATTTTTCTCACAGGACAATCTTAAAATGCATTAAATTTCTACAAACACAATATTGACTTCCGTTGATAGCACAGTATCATGTGTGTGATTCGACACTTGAGCGCCCTCATACGCTCCTTGATATAAGGACTTGCAAAATAACAATTTTACACATAATTTCAACACATAATTCAACAAGATAATAATGGGTAAACAACATTTGTTAAGTGTTCATGATAACATTACAGGTTATATTCATTCATTGTTTTCCACATAGGAGTATATCGATTGTTCAATATTGATATATTTCATTCTTATCAGTCAGTCATCACTTAGCAAAATATTTTTGACATTAGTGCCTACGCATATTCGTATGGCTAGTGTGCAATCGTGATATTAATTCATCGTTTCGGGGAACAATTATAGAGATACATCTCACAGAGTAAAAAACGAAAGAGAAAATTTATTCCGATGACAAATGCGTTGGCACCTACTGGACTGTTTTTGTAAAAAAAATTTAAAGTGAAATACTCTGTGTTCGAATTGTTTTGGTATATCAACGTTAAATTGCATGGATCTCTGAATTCAAAATCGTCATCGAACATCGCAACAACGAAACAATGTAAACTGTTTAGATAAATAATAGCATTGTAATCGTGTATCGCCATTGTGATACCAAACTTGTCGAGGCAATGGGAATGAACGATACAGCATGATATAGATTAGTATTACGTCTCAATGTTAAAGGTAGACTAGAACGGTCGCTTAAGTTACCAATATAATCGGAAACAAAGGTGATCATCGTAAATTCCACTGAATAAAATAAAACCGTTATTTACCACAACTATGAAGTGTGAACGATAATGTAATCGATTTGAGATACGACCCAGAGTAACAGCGAACAGTTGGAGTAACATCATGGATAATATAATCCGACATACATAGAATTCGATTGATGTGAAGTTTTCAGTTGATATATTTGTTCCATTATGAACACTATTTTCTTATTGTGGAAACGTTTGCAGGAAATGGGTTTTTCTCCACAGCAACGTGAATTAAGAGAACTGAAAGTTGCCCGGCGTTTGGACACTTATATATTCTTGTTTATATAAATACTGTTTCCAGATTATGTCTACTGGACAATGTCATTCCTAGATTACCCACCGCCGAGACAATATTTTTAATTAATTCGGAATCATTTGTGAAAATTAAATGCATGACATAACCATGAACAATAACCTAAATTATATTATTAAATTACACGAATAGTCAACACTTTCACACGATTTGCATTAAGTATATTTTTGAGGTAATTATAAATATCACTGTTGTATTTGGTGTATCACTAATCACGTATTCCATGTCTTCGTTTGGTCACCAATATACGTTACTAGTATATATGTTAGTTCCTCGTGAAATATTATGAATTGTTTGCATCGCAAAGTCCTTCGAGGGAAGAGACACAAATATCAACACCCCATTGCCATAGAATATATGTATACTAATATCAATGAACTTCTATCCTAGTTTCAGTTGTTTGCATGTAAATAGAATGACAGTGGACAAGGTAACATGTGCAATAGCTTTCCCACAATCAGTCCTTCTTCATCTCGTCTTCTATTCTTGATTTCACCACTATATATTAACTATCTGTATAATTCCAGTTGGTCCAAGATCAGAAAATTATATTGTTCTACGACCAGAATAAAAAAAAAACAACCAATTATATTTTTTTCCTAATTTAGCCATCTGTTCAAGAAGTAGGATATCCAATACATGTTGATTATGCAAACGGCGCGTTCTCATGAATCGATACATCATAAAATCCAGTTACTATACCATTGACGGACAGTGATGTAGAATGTTTGCTGGCGTCTCTCTACCTCTGATCTTGCATAGATCGCTTGTTAGATAACCTATATGTAATACCGGGCACTGCTTATCATCCGAACGGTGTCTTGTTATTTATTCCTCGTGAAGTCTGGTTATCATACGATTAGCAACTGTTATGGGTTAACTTTTCAGTTCCCTAATTACTCGCATTGAGGAGATACTTACCGTGCATATTCATAACTACCTTTTTAAACTTGCCAATAAAACAGCCTGAACTTTATTTGTGTACGTGATATGTGCGACTGAAATGCAAACATCTTTCTGAACCTTCCACGTGTGTTCCATTGCGTATGTTTCTCTTTCCCTGTATGCATGCATTATAATTATGTGAGCGTTATCAGACTACAACTAGGCAATGCTTGGAGTCAATGAACGCACGCAAAATTATATTGTGCGGGAATTACTAATACCCATACCTGCTCAAAATCATTTAAACAACAAACCTATTTCGCTTCGTTCAGGTTCATGTTCAGAGATTAAATTTACCTGTAAGATTTTATATTTGCATACATCATATTATCTTATTACCATATTATATCAGGATATTATAATTGAAATAAAAACGAAGCCAACTATATTATCACGACTAGATCCCTCTACTAAAACATGACGATGTGGAGATTCAATATTAAACTGGTTTAATTACATTTTGGGGCTTTTTGTTTACTAGATTTTCAGTGCGTCTTCTTTCATTCCATGATAAATGAGTTGCGCGTCGCACTTCAGTAGTGCTTTATATTGCAACTGTCAAGAATAAGTTAGTTTGCTAAAAAGTGATAGTGTGAATAAAGACGCATGTTCTATTTAAATTTGATGGTAGATTAATGAAACTGACATAAATGCAATGCAATGGAAGAACTTTAATACAATTAATATCCTGTCAGGAAAATCACTATTCTCGAAGATGGAAATTATAGTCGTCATTTAAACCTTTTGTAAAGGTTTATTCAAGTTCGCACACATGAATGCAGTCCACACTAAAACTCTATCTATGTTTATGTGCAGCTTCCTCCCAGTTTCACAAAACATGTAAACACTGAATTTATTATACAGTGAATGATATATACCTGTAGCCATTCTCACAATGCATATATGAAAAGGCGTGCTTATTTTTTTATTACAAATCAAAACTATATGTTTGACCCAGCCACCATGTTCAAAAACCTACAAAATGCGTGCGCAAGCCTTTAATGAAAAAATCATGTTTACTACCGGATGATCAAACCCATATACATTTTTTTCCCGGTTTTGTTTTCCAAAATACAGAATAAATACATTTTATGTAACTGTTGATTTCATTCACAGGTCAAAGTTTGTGAATGTTTGATGTGATGTAGCCTAACGGTTTTGCTGACAATTGAACTATTATATATTAACAAAAACAACATGCACTCACAGAAAATTGAGGTTAATATAAATCGACCACTTTCTTCTAAACCAAGGTGGGAGAGATCGTTGGTGGCGACACATTCACTTATTCAAAGTGACGATATCGTCGATTAGTATTCTAACAATCATGTTGATTATAACTGTTATTTAAATAAAATGAATAAACCGTCTGGAAGAGACTTTAACTAATAACAATTGCAATACACATACACCCATAGACCGCGTCAAGTGCGCTTTTCTTTGTAATGTTATCTCTTTTGTTTGGTCCGTTAATGTTATTTATTTGATGATACACATTTATTAACTTAATCAAGCCCTGTCCCCACAATTTGTATTGTTGATATGTGTGATGGAAAGAGCATATTGAACTAGGGAAACCCCCCAAAATGTATACTTCCCTACAGTTGAAAAGTACTTAGCTTAGTAAAATATGCAACTATTGAATATACATCTACATATGATTCAACGCCATTATTATATTGACTTGAGTTCCATTTTTTCTGTGCGAGGAAGTTTAAACGGGAGATCAGACAGGTACCAAGTCTTTTGTGACAATGAGGCAGAATTCTCCATAAATAAAGCATTAACCATGGCAATCCAGGTTTATCGCAAAAGAAGTCAGATTGTTTCTTTTCTAATAGGCAGCTTCAATTTTGTTTCATTTGACGTTGCAGAATCATTCAAATGTCAGCCAGACTGATTATAGGATAACATGTTTTTTTTTTATTGCATACTAAATCAGGGTAGTTGAAAGTTTTTTTCTGTTTCGGTCGCAAAGTCTTCGTGTCTCAAATGATAGAATTACGCGTAATAAATACACCATTTATATACACGATCTGTATCATTATCATTCTCCATTGTCGGATTGTGTGGTTTCGACGGCCGAGGGCGTAGTTTACAAACTTCAACTATTTCCAATCGACACGCAGTTGAAATTAGGTCTTGTATAAGGCATATTACATTTCTCTAGCTGCATGTTAAGATTTGGATTTCTCAGGAAATTAGAATTATTTTGATATTAACTCTCCGTCGAAGCGTTCGGAGTGTATGGATCAATATTTGTTATAAACGAATGATGGCGTATTCAAACATAGAACGGCATTTAATTTCAGTCACGTTTAAAATGAGTTAAAGGTCTAGCTAGCAACGCACATATTACAACGTAACCATGGCATTGTGGATTTTTACCATTACATGTGTTCTAACGGTTCTGACTGTGTTTGCTGCAGCAGGTAAGAATTGTTATATAATTCGTGTCCCATCTCTGCACTACAAATTGGAATTATCTTTCCCAAATTCAGAGAATATATTGAGCAGTGAAAACATACACTAACATGCAGTATGTATATGTATACATCTTACTTTCAGCTTGTCCCGAATTACTTACTGATCGTGTTGGAAGTGATATAGACGTTACGATATTGTCACCCAATTACTGGCCGTCTTGTTGTCAATATTGTGATGCAGATGAAAACTGTATTGCATGGGCCCACGTACGTATCACAGGGAGCTGTTGGCTGAAAAATACCGCGCCACTGGCTAGCTTTAGTCCCGGTGTTGTATCCGGTGTTAAAGGTAAGACAAACACACAAGCGTATTCATTGCTTTAATAACATGTTACTAACTAATTTGACGTTTGCTCTGCCAGTACATTTCAATTGTAATAAATATACGTTAAATACAGATATACCCCAAATCATTAAGTCATCAAAATTCCCATTGAACAGAGTAAAATACGCTCAATGTTATAGTAAATAAGTCATCTGTCAAACTTGATAAATCTATCAATCTTTTGTAAACTAATTGAACGCATTTAGTTCCACACGGTACAGTATTGATAATATGTCTAATTTGTAACATTGTATATGACACAACTACTTTGTATTGTATTATCAATTGAAGCGGTTTGTTCAGAAATGGTAAAACAGTTATTAAAGAACAATATATTAATGAATACGCGTGTAGAGTAATGTTTAGAACTGTTTTAAATTATGTTTTACATTCTAATTACATCACAACCTTAGAGGAATATTTATTTTCAATCAAGTCTCTACTCAAGTCTAATATGACAAAAACCGTATACTTAAGTTGTTTCCATCAATTGGTGTACCACTGATATTGTTGCCGTTAGTTGGATTCAATAGAAAACAACCTTGAATAAACAAGAATGAATTTTCATTGACAAAGTGCAACAACGGCGCTTGTTAGCACAAGCTTATTATGTCAACATAAATTTGCATGGGAATGTTAATTGACTGAGGCACACTGGGGAATGATTTTTAACTATATGTAAAGCCCCCAGGCTCAAATGAATATATTTGAACTATAAATTTCGTTATTATATATTCTTAACCGGATATAGATCAAATTTGAATTTAAATTCTTCAGCCATATAACATATGTTCTGCATTTAACAGCTGACTGTGATTGCTACTGCCATGACCCCGGTACACCAACCAATGGTTATCAGATCTCACCTTTAGACAAATATATTGCCGATGACATTCTGAGCTTCTCCTGCAATTCCGGATACACATTGGTAGGAGACAGTAGTATTACATGCAACTCTGATCTTCTGTGGTCTGGGGACGTACCAACGTGTAATGGTAAGTATATATGTATATATATATATATATATATATATATATATATATATATATATATATATATATATATATATATATATATATATATATATATATATATATATATATATATAATATATATATATATATATATATATATATATCTGATATATATATATATATATATATATATATATATATATATATATATATATATATATATATATATGACACAGTTTACATGAATATCTATAGGCTGTTGGCTGATAAAAGTTTCATTACAGACTGAACAAAAGTACAAAAGTTTCAGGGAAGTTTGATATTGCCATACACACAGATAATACATTGTTTGTGGTTCAGACATATACACATTAGCTACTTAGCAGATTGTATGTTCTGTGCCGAACTTTCTACTACCAAATATGTTTAGCATATCTGATATTGCAAGTAAATATGTTTCTATGAAATAAAGCCAAAAAAAATAAGGTGATTAACGTATTCAATACTTGAGTTTGTCAATACTTTGAAAAATCATATCGCCCAGTTGTCTTCATCGCAGTACAGGTAGGATTTCTTATGTTTTTCAGATGCGTGTTTTTAATGTGGAAATTGTTGCACATTTTTGTAACATCACGGAGTAAACATACATACATGTTAGCTAGGGTGAACTTACTTCATATAAATAATTGAATAAACCAGCCAGCATGGAGACGCATTAAGTTTTCATTAGAATGCTGATGCTTTGTTGGGTGAAACTCGACTAATATTTTGTCAATGAAACGTTCTATCATACTGACAATGTCATCTCAATGTACAAAGAAGTTGCATCATTCTTGTTCTTAGCTAAGTTAATATAAATATAATATAAAAAGTTATAATTGTATAATAAAGTAGATAGAATCAAAATAACTTATAGATCAATACAATATTTTTTTTTACAAAATGTCCATTGCAATGAAGCACAATTACATATTTTACAGCTGATTGTATCGATCCAGGAATACCCGTACACGGATCACGCAATGGTAGTGGTAACATTCACGGTAGTGTGTATAATCTAGCCTGTAACTCTGGATACACACTGGTTGGAAGCTCGTCAATAAGCTGTTCCGATGGGGCGTGGAGTGATGAACTGCCTAATTGCGATGGTATATAAACACAAACCATATGACGTATTTACATTGACCTTTATCTACACTGACCTATATATACACTGTAATTTCACTGGACTGGAAATGCATATAAATTGGCTAGCTAAATTTGAGCTTACACCTACCATCTACAATTGCAACTGAACTTGTATTTACACCAACACTTTAAACGTTTATTGTTGGCACTACATTGCATTATAGCGTTATTCTTTAACTGAAAGTTCACAGTTTCAATAGTAGCACTAAGCTACAGCAGATAAAATTCTGGATATTTTCATTGTATTTAACCTCTTTTAGCCTTATTTAATATTTATTAATTTTATTTATTATGGATTGACCTCTTAGTTTTTCGTGCGTCCCGAGCATGCGTTCGGATCTATATATGAGACATGTCTGGACCAATTACAATCAAACGTCCCACATACATTATACATAGCTTTATACATATGCACTTCAATTTGTTTCTTGATCTGATTCAAGATGGTCGGAATGGTGACCATTTTAGCACTGAATAATCATCGAAATCTAGCATTTCCTGTATTCAGGGCCCGGATCTGTTTACATATGGATTTTGTTTAAACTTTGTAAATATATTATGGCTCCCCGATGCACGACATTTTGTTTTTCAGATCGGATTCAAAATGGCTGACCAGTGGGCATTTTGTTTTAATGAATGTCTCTTAATATGAACTTGTTTGGCGATTAGATACAAGATGACTGAATGGCAAAAATGTTAATGTTACAAAATCATCATAATCAAGCATCAGCTTCTGGAATCATATATCTGACATGTATATATTTCAAATAACGTACAAAAAGCACAAAATGTTCCGGCCTATAAGTACAAAATCATCAAAGTACAAAGTAATAGAATACAGATCACTGGATACATGTCCTGTAAAATACCTGTCTTGGCCAAAGGTTTTGAATTTACAGTAGGTAGATGATATCCTTGTATTAAATTGGTAAATATATTCATGAACATTTCAACTGAATCTGCTTAAAATAACAGTTATATTTTCATGCCCAACATAACTTGTCTTAGTCTTTTCTTAGACTAACTTGTTTTAGCCAACCTCGTCTTTCACACAGATACAATAATACCGAGCTAGGCGATGTAAAATCATAGTAACAATCATTTATGAATATGTGTACAGTATTTCTTTTTCAACCTTACAGTTAACTGCACAAAATCGTAGACTAATTCTGTGACAATTAAATTTAATTCTCAACTTTCAATATAATTAATAACACCCATCTAATCATTTAGGGTGATTTTTATACAATTTGCAAGGTTGAAAATTATTTCAGCTGATCAAAGCTGTATTCACATTCAAGCACAGGTCACATGACTTCCAATTGTCGATTGCAATCCAATGATTATTTCAAATAAATCATCTCAGCCTGGGCAGGACGTTGTGTAAATTCATTGCATAATGATTACATATTACAGATTTTCTACAGTAAATTTCTATTGTTTTGTTTTTGCGTCGTATATGTATATAGCATATGCAAATAAAAATATAGTATTACATATTATAGTAGTTCAAATAATACGTTATGGTCGAGCACAAAGTCAAATTATTTGTCCACTTGTAATGTACTTTCAAGAAAATTAAAAAAAGATAGTATTACATGTTCTATATATCAATAAAAAAACAATAAAAAACGCATTAATATTGTTTGTTCTCCTCTTCGTTTTCTACTCAGCATGTACAACTGATACAGAGTGCAATACCGGACAGTGTATATCAGGCGTATGTAACTGTACACAAACAAGCTGGAGTTTCAATGCAAGAACATCGAAATGCACGTCAGGTAAATCGATGTTATTACACCACGTCATCATTAAGTAAATGTACTTTCGATGGCTCAACTATCTTATGCTAATAATGTCTCTCTGCCAAGTTGTTTTGTTAATTGACTGTAAAACCAATTGCTATGCCAACATTCTCTGCTGCCTCGGACTCCTCCTTACTCTTCCTGTGTTAGCTAGAAAATCTTAGAATAATACCGTAATCACTTTGCTTTTCTGTGCTTTACTATTGAGAGTAGTCTTTACATATTCCAAGATTTATTAACAATTTCACTAAAATTGTGTGGTAGTCTGTGGGAGCACTCTATCTTGAATCCTTCAAAAATGGGTTTGAGCTTTTGCAGATTAATATCAATTAAGCAAGACAGCAGTAACTCATACGTATATGTTGTGACTGATCCTACGTCCTTGATATTTAAAGTTTTCTACTTGTTCAAGTTTTTGGCGTGCACTAACCGCTTCACTCTCAAGTTGTTTTTTAACTTACCACGATTCAACTCTTCTCACGAATCGATCTCTATTTCATGTTTTGCACATGTAATATATAATTTGTCTTGTGTCCTGAAATAAGTCATTTCTGTTCTCGAACCTTAACAACTCCATCTAAATCCTGTAAGCTTTTTTTAAATCTAAATGACCCCAGAGAGGTCAGATTTTGTCCACTTATTATGAGTAGTTCCGTCAGTGATAGAAAACTGTAAAGTAAAACATTGCCATGTGGATGGTCTTTGGCAATGGAGTTGTATACACTCTTACTCAATTCTCCTGTTTGTATTATTTGATTCCGAATATTTTCAACAAATTGGCTCTTTGATATTAAAATTCTAATGTATGTTTCCGGCCATTTGTTCAACTGTAGATGCTTAACGGACCTTCATTCACATTCTCTTACATTAGCGTGTTATCATTCTTGACATTACTCTTTCCTTTTTTTCCGTTTGTCAGGTTACTTCCATCAACATTCAATTTGCGGCTTCAATATATATTCCAGATTGATAAACAATCTTAACGGTTATAAATATAAGGCGTTAAAACAGACACTGAAGCTTACGACAAGACAGCTAACACAGCGTTAATCCAAACACCTGAAAACATCTTCCTTTAACACATTTAACATCGTCAGTATGACGATATTTGCATAGAATAATGATTTTCCTATACATCTAGCGGTTTTAGAAAATGTAAAATCACATTTTGTTATATTTTACAGGCGTCCAAAAGGGAATAAGTCGCACATCGAGTTACCGACGTGGTATGTTCTATTTAGTCGCGGATAACGCCGATGTGATCACGGATACTGCTATCCAGGTCGCCCATGTTAAGTCTCATATTTCGTGTGCACATAAATGTCTAGCTAGTTATCAGTGTACAAGTTTCACCATTCAACATTCACAGTCTGGTATAATATGTAGTATTTACGTCATGTCATATGAAGCAGATGAGCTGGTATATCGCGAGAACATCCAGTATTATAGTTCCAGTGGTAACTAGAATTAGTGACGTTGTTATCACCATAAACGTTTTTCAATGAACGTTTTTCCCATCGTGTTTCAGTTAAATTGACAGAAAATTAAATAAACGAAAATCAGTTAACTTTTTTCACACAATAATATCAGTATTGTAACAATGTAAAAATATTGTGATATTCCCAATATTGTGACCTTGTAAATATTATGTTATTTTATTTGACAATTTGGATCCGTATGAAGGTCCAATAAATAAATAAACTTATCCCAGTATTTTGTGTTTTATTCATAACAAAGAGCTATTTACCAACATTACTCATTAGCTAGATTATAGCTTATGACCAACTCCAATGATGTGACGTCGTTTACATAATGGCTAATGTTACCAGTTCTGTCTGTCATTTAAATTTACATCTGTTCAAAAAAATATAGTAATGGTGACATTAATTCTCAATACCGACCACTGTGTGTAAATAATAATACTTATCGGTATGCCAAATATGGTGTGATTGTTTATTTTGACCCATTAAACATTAATATTTTCCCAATCAATGAACTAACCATTTATCATACTGTTGTGTTATGATACAATTATGTACATCGTATGTAATAATATATATTCTTGTTTTTTTTTTCAAAACTGCATTTATGTTCTTTTTTTCAAAATTGTAAAACATCATCTTTTTAACCAGCTAAAACGTAGAATGTGTGAATGTTTATGTTAAAACTATTGTTATAAAATATTAAAAGTAAATGTCCTGTCCTTACTTCTTTGCCAATTCCATTTTGGGAAAATTATGAGGTTTGGCGAACATAGTTACAATGTCACTGACTTTCAAGGAAAAATACTCCTAACTGAGTAAATGTCTACGTTTACACATCTAACTTATATTATAAGGCCCGCTTAAATTAGTTCATTTTTCATCCACGATCGCAAACATGTTATGTTGTTTGACTTGGTCAAATGTTTGCACAGTTTGAATGTATAGGCATATAAAAGGTCTAGTTGTTGTATATGTATTATATTACATATAAACATTATATCTGATGGGTAATGCGATACTTTTAGTTATAAATGTATATACATCAAAAAATATTAAAGCAGCATTTAATTTAAGTTAAATAAAATCACAATATGATATTTACTGTCAAGGTAATTGTTATTAGATTCTGATTAATACGAATAACATTATTGGCTAGTATTGTTCACACACCGAAGGTGAGTGGATAAAATACTCCATAATGCCGTTGGTTGTGCTGCATTTTAAAAGTTAGCCAAATTGAACGCTTATAACAGCTGACTGAAATTACTATTTATTAGGCTGCCTGTATGTAATTTAAAATTCAGAGCTTTTGCAATATTTGACATCGAAGTGTAAATAATCTATGCGCTTGATTGGTATAATTACCTAATTCAATACAACACCCGTACGAAATATTATTAACTTCCATGGCTTCTATGCTGTTGTACTAGTGCTTACTCGATAACGGTAAAACAGCTCATATTATAGATATAGACAGACAAATGTTGCTTGGTAACCGAGCGTTTTACACCTGATATCTGATTTCAACAGATACAATGAGTATCATTTGGGTAGATGGAGATGTAATTGCAGCACTCTGTAGTCACGAGATGCAAATAATATATGCATATGTATTACATACTTCACACTTCAACGTTTAAAAGCATTTTATTTGTCAGTGACAATATTGTCAAAATTCGTATTTTATATTAGAAACAAAACATGACAATACTGACGAGATGAGAATCAAGTATTAGTGCAAAACGTGCTTAATTTATGTGCAAGTCTGTGCAGCCTATTGTCGTGCGAATATGTTAGACATTGTAATGCGAACAATATGTTGAAAAGTCAAATGAAGACACGTTTTAAAACGTACAACCCTTTTAAACACACACGAATAATATATGCTAACCTAACTCCACGATATTTTCATTAAATGGTGAGCGAATAGCCGAGTATTGATTGATCGCCCTATTGTAAAAATGCACAATGAAATAAAGCTGTTTTAGTTATTTTGACTTTCCTGTGAAATGTAATATTAAACTTGTTATGATAGTATATTGCTAAATGTTACACAGACAACAGCGTTGTTTGACAAGTTAGTATTATGAGCATAATAATAACGCTCCGCTGAACTTTAATTTGAGTATTGAGTCCACAATTGGTAAACATACCTGATGACGTATCCAAGTCACGTGGCAAGGCGTCTATATTTTATTTATTGACATTCTTGCCTGGGTTAGCATGTCAAGATACTTTCGCACATATCACAACATTACAATCGGACTGTAGCTAACCGAAACTGCATTCGTGTTTACTCTTGTAACCACGGTTTCTGGGCTGGTATGGATTATTTGCACCTCCTCACCTGGGTCTCATATATTTGCAAAACTTTTAACATGTTGTAATTTTTGATCGACCTCAAACTGATATATTCGTCAATTATGTAAAATGAATCCCCTTCATCGTTTGGTTTCATATTAAAAAAACGCTTTCGTACGTAAATAGTTTTGGCAGTTAAATTGTGGACACCTTGGAATATTTTCGAGCAGGTTTAAATATATTGTTTTATGTTGCATTTTGATAACAACATTGATCTAGTAGGATCTATCTTGTTTTGGCGCCAAATATAGCATGAACTAAACGTACATATGAATAAAACTCGTAGTTTCAGTACATTACGGAGCAAATACCGCAATGCCTATATCCATGATGATATTATTTTATGATAAATTATGCCTTAATGTTGTTAACACTATCAAATAAAATACTTAAACGTCCTAAAATACAAAACGTTTCCATTTTAATTAATGTTACTGTTACTAAGTTATTGTCAATCATTTATTGAATTTATTTTTTGGATGTACACAACATGACAGTGAAAGTTGAATTCAAATGAACATTCGATTTTTTGGATTATAAAACAGATACGTCTAGAAACCACAAAGAGCAATTAGTGTGTATGGAAAAAACAACAAGCATGAAAACCTGTTTTCCTGATCATGTCAACATGAGAAATAAAGTCTTTGTTTGAACGACGAAGGTTCTATGGATTCCGCAATAATTACACTATTGATTACATCCAACACAATAGATAACATGTTGTACAAATCGTTATTGTTCTTATTTACAATATACCACAACTTACCATAATTTCAGCTTGTTCAGAATTTGATTCTAGTGTACTTGGCGACTTGAACAATTACTCTTCTGTTAATTCCCGCACCTAGCACCCACTACAATACTATTCTTAATTCGTACAATTTTTTTCACACTTACAAGGGTCACTGATATTTGTAGTACTGTAATTGATCACGTGCATACGAATGCAGCCGGCTATTTTATACAATGCGGAACTATTCACACAGATTTTAGCGACTATTATCCTTTTTTTGTAATTTAAAAAAAAGCCCGCACGCTTTTAAAAAAAGAGGATACGGATATGGCTATACAAATTACAACCGAATTCCTCAAGAAACGCTATTATTGAAATTAATTCCGCGCATGGCAATACAAACAAAACATGGCAAGTGATCTTGACAGAAATAACATATATTGTTGAAGAGTTTAACCACTTTTTCACCAATATCCGATCTAAACTCGCGTATAACATTACTGCCCGGGCGACTCTACTCAACATTTAACTGGCAATTATCCTGACTTTCGACATGTGAATGAGAGCGATATAATCAAAGAAATCAGTGCCCTAGATCCTAAGCATCAATTGGACATGATGACGTCCCCCTAAAATATTCAAGCAATACATATCACCTCTCATCCCCTTGTCCACATTATCAATTGTTCACTTCGCACAGATATAATTCCCAATGCCGCCCAATATTCATTTTACTATCTTGAGCAAAGCATGCAAATCAATCGTTAATAAGCAATTAATTACATTTCTTGGGAAAAAATCCACACTCATTGATATTCAATTTGGCGTGCGAAAAAACAACAACAAAGTTTTCCTTGACTGACCTGGTGTCAGACATAGCTGACAAACCTCGGCCATATCACTTTTGGTATTTTTATCGATCTCAAAAAAAGCCTTCAATACTATCAAACCTGAAATAGAACACTATTTTCTCTATTTCAGTTTAAAAACATTTGTAATCGCCAGCAATGTTTCTGTATATAAAACATTTCATCATTCCTCCGACCTATAATCTGCGTAGTTCCACAAGGATCAATATTATTATTAATATTATCAATATTATTTTTAATCTATATATAGCCAATTCTACCAATTCCTTTTATTTTCGACTGTTTGCAGATGATACCAACCTATTTAAATTTATTCAAAACAATAAAATCAATCTCTCTGAAATTGATAATGACTTTCAAAGGATTCATGAATGGTGCAGTGCTAACTTACTATTAATCCTGAAAAATAACAAATTACATGATAATTAAAACAACACAAAGATCGGTCACTACTAAGGGCAGCCTGGATATGAACGGGTCACCGATAGAGGGCGTATGTGTCTTAAATTACCTTGGCGACTCTATAGTTCAGAATATGTCATGGAAAACTCACATTGATAAAATTATTGCACCAAAAATTGGATTAATTTCACAACTACGTCATTTTGTACATAAACATATCCTTATTCACCTATACATCTTCTTAATATTTCCACACATTACATATTGCCTCGAAATCTGGGGTAATACATATGCAAATCTACTTCAACCAATATATCTCTTACAACAAAAAATAGTACGCATCATCACTTTCTCTGATTCGTATTCCCATGCTGTTCCTTTTCTCCAACAATTCTGCAAATTACAAACCTGTTCATTTGTCTTTGAACTCAGAAAAAAACTATTTGGACCCATCGTCCCATAAATGTCAAACCCGTTTAGCATGTAGCTTGAATTATTATACTCCAAAATTGAATCTTACACTCAACCAACACAGTTTAAAACACTCTGCAACAAAATATTGGAACTCGTTGCCTGATGCATTTAAAACCATCACTATGAGACACATATTTAAAGCAAAGTTAAAAAAACTATCTCTTCAATATTTGATTTGTAATATTTTTCTTTCATTCTTTATTTGAAGATGGAAAGATATGAAATTATATATACAAGGGTTTCGGACCCGACTAGTTCTGATGAACTATATCTGTAATCCCCACAAAAAGGTAAGTGTACTAAGTAAAATTAATTAATTAATTAATTAATTAATTAATTAATAATTTTAATAATTAATTAATTAATTAATCAATGGATTATTTATTTATTTATTTATTTATTTATTTATTTATTTATGTTTCAACACTTTTTTGGTTAAATAAATTTCATTCACTCATTCAACAACAACAAAGGGATAATGTCACCAAAAATGACTGACCGCCTTGCTGTCAGTATTGTGATATTAGTGACGATTTTATTACATGGGTTTACGTTCTCAGTGTTTTAGAACTGCTATGTTTGAATTACTCACAGAAAGCAGCGATGTTGTCGGATAAATGTCTATCCACGTCACACATTGTTTGCGCACATAAATGTTTGACTAATACTCAATGTTGTACCATTCACAATTCACAGTCTGGTGTTCGAAATGTGATGCATCCTCATAATAATTAAACTATTATACAGCGACCTCTATCGCCAGACAATTGTATGGAGCTATATGCAACATAAACTTATATAGGAATACGAAGTCGTTCACGGAATTTAAAAAAAATTCATATCACTCTGTAAAACGATATTTGAATAGCAACAGGAACATTTGCATGGTAACGGGGACGTACATGCAACTGAGGTAATATTTGTAACGTTTTACGTGAATGGTAATGATTATACACATACTGTTGCGCCAATGCTCACGTTACATTTTTTTTAACAATATTCTGCGCGTGGAGCATGGAGCAAGCCGAGAAGTGCCTCATGAACTGTTGACCATCATTGAATCTCATTGTCTCATTCTCCTGTTGAAAAGTCACTCACCTAATTGGGCCAGGAAATGCAAGACATAATAAATAATAAGTATTTACCAGTGGATGAGAAAGCCAATATATGCAAGTGTTAGTGTGCCTAAAACAATGCAATTAGAGGTAAAGCTGCTTTCGAACAAAGTGAAACAGAGGAGTACTGCTATACAATGGGATCAAAGCCCAATGGATGCGTGTAAAAGTTACAGAACCGTGCAGACTAATGTGATTGAACCTCGCATACGCGCATAGGCGATGATCAACATCGGATGAGAACATGCCATCGAAGTAGTAAAATATGAGGTCATCATTGGAAACCCTAAAAACGAATATATCAATTTTTCTATGAAGGCTTTGAAATATTTGCTGTTTGTGAATTGTTAAACTTATGGTTTATGTATTCGATACTAGAAGTTCTGCTACTATTACTTCACGTTTTGAGTGTAGGCACTCTAAGGAGTTCGACATAGTTTCTATTGTTAGCACTCAATTTCATTTTTGCCATAGCAAAAACATCGAAGCATTGGTCACCGGACACCTTGCAACACAAGAAAGTATTTCCCTTATTGTAGATAGTGGTAGATAATCAACTGTTACAACATCTAAAATAACCACCATGATTTGTGTTCTACTGATTTGCGAGACACACTCTTTGCACTCTATTTTAGTAGATTGCTTATATTAAATCTTGTAATCAGACATAATTTTATTTCCACATAGTCTTTCATTATCTATCACACTGTCCAAGAGTATTACACACTATTCCGCGTATTACAAAAGCAAACATTGTTTGTAATACAATAAACTGTATATAATAAAATACGCATTCAGTAATTAAAATAAGTGTAGTAATTTGCAATAAAAAAATACCCTGCAATTAAATATACAATATAACTGTTGCGCCCACACAGATATAACTTCAAACGTAGTTTATTACATAAAAAAGGGTAAAACAAGCTTTGTAGATATTTCGTTGATTTAAGGTTGCAAGACTATTATTTGCATACTTGTGACCAAATGACTACAAAAAGACTCAGGAAAGTATATATGTTTGGAATCGTCAGCCTTCAAGCTTTCCAAAGTGTGTCTACGACGCGTTACTCAATCAAAGGTAAAAAAAAAACATGTTCTGTAAAAAGAAATAATTACGCATTTATGCTTGTGATAAGACGTTTTTTTCACTTTTCCTAGTTGTTCGATAGTCTGGTAAATTGAATGTGTCTTGCCAGTTTTATTTAAGCAACGCGTTTTAAAAAGTAGTGAATTAACTTTAGTTTTTATCGCATTGCCCTAACTCAAACAACGACACTTTGGTAAATAGTCTACGAAATTGTTTGTCTGGACACGTTCAAGTTCAACTGTGAAAATTTGGTGTTAATCCGACGACAATAAGTATACGTTATATGTTGTTAAAGACCTTGTATTTTGAACAACATAAACTCCCAGAAAACGTCCATGAAGTCACAGCAAAGATTTTCAAGCTTGTTTATCGGCACAGGTAATTTGTTTTTACATCAAGGTCTATTTCAACATGTATAGGGGCATCCAAATGTATAAGGCTATTGGAAACCAAAAAATAAAGGAATGGGACACATTTATATGCAAATGAATAATCTGCGAAACAAACAGGGGCGGAGACCAACCACTCATTCTTAGTCATATAGCTTCTGATAACACATCATAACTGTAATGATTACACAAGCTCGCGAAAAAGTGCAAAAGTTAATTCGGTTAAGGGTACGAAACAATCAATCAGTCGGCAATGTTAACCCAAGGCTAAAGCAGTCACAGTGCAATGAGGTGTACAATAGACGCTCCCAGAACTTCGATTGATTTTGAAAAACTGCATCAGTTGTTCGGGGCTCAGACTACTATAGCATGGACGCACTAACACGTCTATGACTGTATATAGTAGACCGATTTCAGAATGAGAACAATAACATTCATACTTAACAGAACTTAGCAATATTTACAGCCGGGTATGTTTGTGGGATTAAAACTTCTAGTATGTCAGACCTTTCATGCCGTAGTAAGCAGCAAGAAAAATTAATCATGAATCATGAAGGTCACATTTTCGCATTGACTGAACTCCGTCTCAATGTGGGAAAACCCCGTTTCCTATAATTGTTTCGCTCACTCAAACAACAATGAATGCACATATCAACGAGAGATGGCGAATAAACATTGCATTGTCTTGAGTTAATCTATAAAACTTATAGGCACACAGATTAAACCTGTATTGTTGATTTTGGAAAACACTACTGAGGCTGCCTTGCTTCCATTCAAAAAATCTACATTTTAACCAACTTACGTGACATTATATGTTATGTTGACTTTGTCATATGAAAGTTTATAGTGCATTTTATCAATTAATAAATAAATGTGAAAAAAATAATTTTCAACACAAATAATAGTCTCGCTACCTTGTCTTTCAATTATCGCTTACTATTGTTAATATTAAAATTATTACAATATTAATAATATCATTTTATGTTACTCAGTTTCTAATCCATTTATCTTATTTACTCCAAAAAGAAGAAATATTTAACCACGTTATATATTTATAATCCGTGTAACTGATTTCATTCAGTTTTACCATTCTTTTATGTAATAAACTCCGTTAGTTTGCAGAGCACTTTGTATTCATTAATGTAAGCAGTGTGAATGGTTGTGCGTGCGTGTATGTGAGCGCCCTCTACCGTTCATTCAGAAAATTCATTCGGGATGTCACGACGTTGCTCGCACGATTTAAAAATTAAAAAAGTATGCCAATTTATTCACGCCGACCTCGTTAGTCCCTCGATTTAAACATATTTAGTTTCGGCAAATTTATTCACACCAATCCATTGCAACATCATCATTAATCGAATTCCCCTTCACGGTCATTTATGATAATTTATGGAAGTTTATGCACATAATCCCATTGTGATGTTATATTTATACTTCCTTTGATGGACATTATCATAATTTATACTAATTTATGCATAATCTATTGTAACGTAATAATTATACCCAAGCGTAAAATGATGAAGTAAGTGTTTACAAAGTTGTGAAAAGCTAGTGAAAAGTTGACAGATTTACATGGAAATGTTACCTATGTTTTAAATTATCGAGACCTGTAGTTGAAAGTTCGGAAAAGTGAATAAGTATCTCGTAAAATGCTGTTTGAATATCGTATTGGCTCCCGAACAATGTAGAATTTTAAAACATTTCCAAACATTAAATAGTTTCCAATTTAAAAAAAAATCAAATGATTATCATAGGTGAGTGGTCAGGTGATCAACCGATCATAAAAGTAAATATCAATTGGTCGTGGTTAGCACTTGCATGGGAGAACATCTAAAAAACAGCAAGTGAATTGTTTTGTGGTTTTGCCTTACACATTGAGAAGACAATTAAACAATTTGTGTGCATTATTTTCTACCATAATGTCGACTAATTATTGTAGAAAGGGGTGGAAATTATTAGAAATAGTCAAGTTCATAGAAAGTTTTAGAATTTGCTTGTATTTTCAATGAAAAAACATTTTTTTTCAGTCTGCACCTAATCGCTCTAAAGGTCCTAAAACAACGGGCAACGTTGTGCAAAGCGATTGCAAAGTTGGTAGATTTGCGTGTGTATTTGACCTAATTTTATATCGAACGCTGCCGTTATAAAGTATGAATAATGAATAAAATCCATTCAAAGCCTCCTATGTTAGCAGACTGTCATTTGAGCCGGCTGGAAAATGTAAAAACAGTCTAAAATTGTGAAAAACCATAGAAAAGTTGGTGGATTTGCGTGTATATTTCCACTAAGTCATTTCATATATTTTAAATTTAGTAAACAAATATGTTATAGTGTAAAAACGTCATTTATTTTCGCAGATTGAGTAGTGGACTCAAGCGTAAAATGATGAACTAAGTGCTTACAACGTTGTGAAAAATAGAGTGCAAATTTGTCAGATTTACATGAGTAGTTTAGCATACACTATAGGAACGACCATGAGGGCGCGGTTCTTAGTTCGGATACGATGACGTCATACGGGGATGGATGACGTCACAATGGGGGGTGCATAGATGAGCATAAATAATGACGTCACAATAGGAATTCGTGCATGAATTAGCATGAATGAGCGTTCATGGCCGTAAAGAGGTTAATTTGAATGAGGATGACGTCACAATGGGATATTGTGAATACATTTGCATACACGGAATTGATTTGAATACGAGGTCGTCATGTGGTCATCGTGAATAAAATTTGCATAAATTACCATCATTTTTTTAAATTATGTTTTAATTGGATTTTTAATTGGACGAGCATGGACGACACGAAAGATTTTTCTGAATGCTTCGTAGAGGGCGCAATACACTCAATAGAATAACATGTTCTCTTTTTTGCATACTAAATCAGGGTAGTTGAAAGATGTTTCTGTTTCTGTGGCAAAGTCTCCATACAAGTGTGTCTTAAATGATAGAATTACATGTAATAAATACTGCATTTCTATATACGATCTGTATCATTATCATTATCCAATGTCGGAGTGCGTGGTTTCGACGGCCTGGGGCGTAGTTTACCAATTATAACTATTTCCAGTCGACACGCAGGAAATTAAGAACTATTTGATATTAACTCTCCATCGAAGCGTATGAAGTGTATTGATTCTATATTTGTTATAAACGAATGATGGCGTATTCAAACATAAATAATTGAGAACGGCATTTAATTCCAGTCACGTGCCAAATGCGTATATTCCACTTGAGTTAAAGACCTCGTTAGCTACGCACATATTAGAACGTAACCATGACATTGTGGATTTTTACCATCACATGTGTTCTAACGGTTCTGACTGTGTTTGCTGCAGCAGGTAAGAATTGTTATCTAATTCGTATCCCATCTCTGCACTACAAATTCGAATTTATCTTTCCCAAATCCAGAGCATATATTTGCACTCTCACAATATATTGAGAAGAGTAAACATACTCTAACATGCAGTATGTATATGTATATATCTTAATTCCAGCTTGTCCCGAATTACTCACTAATCGCATTGGAAGTGATATAGACGTTACGACATTGTCACCCAATTACTGGCCGTCTTGTTGTCAGTATTGTGATGCAGATGAAAACTGTGTTGCATGGGCTTACGTACGTATTACAGGGAGCTGTTTTGTTAAAAATACCGTGCCAATGGCTAGCTTCAGTCTCGGTGTTGTAGCCGGTGTTAAAGGTAAGACTAACACACAAGCGTATTCATTACTCTAATATCATGTTACTAACTAATGTGACGTTTTCCCTACCAGTGCGTTCCAATTGTAGTAAATTTACATTAAATACAGATATACTCCAAACCAATTTGGTATTGATATTTTCCATATAATTAAGTCACCAAAAGTCCCATTGAACAGAGAAAAATACGTTCAGTGTTATAGTGAATAAGTCATCTGTCAAACTTGATAAATCTATCAATCTTTTGCAAACTAATTGAGCGCATTTAGTTCCACACTGTACAGTATTGATAATCTGTCTAATTTGTAACATTGTATATAACACAACTACTTTGTATTGTATTGTCAATTCAACCGATTTGTTCAGAAACGGTAAAACAGGTTTTTATTAAAGAACAACAAAAATGAATACGCGTGTAGAGTAATGTTTTGAACTGTTGTAAATTCTTTTATATTCTAATTACATCACAGCCTTTGAGTATTATTTATTTTCAGTCTATATTCAAGTCAAATATGACAAGAACCGTATAGTTAAGTTGTTTCCATCAATCAGTGTACCCGTTTTTGAGAAATGTATGGGTCTGTCAAACACGCTCACGAAAAGAAAATACACAAAGCTTTTATGATTTTTTGAATTGAATTGAATTGAATACACATGTAACGTAACACTGTTATGCCAAATAGAAATAACATTACACACAAACAACATCGAAAGATTATATGACTGATATATTTGTATCAATGTGTCAATTAACAGTTAAAGTTCAATTGACGTTATTGCCGTTAGTTTGATTCAATACAAAACAACCTTGAATAATCAAGACAAAGCGCAACGTCGGTGCTTTGTTAGCACAAGCTTATTATGTCAACATAAATTTGCATGGGAATGTTAATTGAGTGAGGCATAATGGGGAATGATTTTTAACTATATGTAAAGCCCCCAGGCTCAAATGAATATATTTAAACTATAACTTTTGTTATTATAAATTCTTCAGCTATATAACATATGTTCTGCATTTAATAGCCGACTGTGATTGCTACTGCCATGACCCCGGTACACCAACCAATGGTTATCAGATCTCACCTTTAGACAAATATATTGCCGATGACATTCTGAGCTTCTCCTGCAATTCCGGGTACACATTGGTAGGAGACAGTAGTATTACATGCAACTCTGATCTTCTGTGGTCTGGGGATGTACCAACGTGTAATGGTAAGTATATATGTATACGACACAGTTTACTGTGGCTTGGCGAAAAATTTCATTACAGACTGAACAAAACTGCAAAAGTTTCAGGAAAGTTTGGTATTGCCAAACACAAATATAATATATTGTTTGTGGTTCAGACATATGCAAACAAGACAAATGCAAATAACAAGAAACGTCTAGCAAATCTGACATTGCAAATAAATATGAGGTGATTAACGTATTCAATACTGGATGTCATATCGAGTGTTATTCTACGAGTGTGTCTATACTTTGAAAAACATATCGCCCCTTTGTCTTCATCGCAGTACAGGTATGATTTCTTATGTTTTTCAGATGTGTTTTTTATTGCTTTTAATTTTGTAACATTACCTGCAACATCACGGGGTATACACACATACATGTTAGCTAGGGTGAACTTACTTCATATAAATAATTAAATAAATCAGCCAGCAAGGAGACGCATTTTGTTTCCATTGGAATGCCGATGCTTTGTTGGAGGAAACTCGACTAATATGTTGTCAATGAAACGTTCTATTATACTGACAATGTCATCTCAATGTACAAATATGTTGCATCATTCTTGTTCTTAGCTAAGTTAATATAAAAGTTTAAGTTATAAATGTATAACAAAGTAGATAGAATCAATGTAGCTCATAGGTCAATACAATATTTTTTACAAAATGCAATAAAGCACAATCACAAATTTTACAGCTGATTGTATCGATCCAGGAATACCCATACACGGATCACGCAATGGTAGTGGCAACATTCACGGCAGTGTGTATAATCTAGCCTGTAACTCTGGATACACACTGGTTGGAAGCTCGTCAATAAGCTGTTCTGATGGGGCGTGGAGTGATGAACTGCCTAATTGTGATGGTATGTATACTCACGGCCTATATGTCGTATTTACATTGACTTTTATCTACACTGAACTACATATACACAAAATTTAAATAACAGTTCTTGCACATGTCTGTTCTACCGGCAAGTCATTGCATTACATTGTCGTTCTTTAATTTCACGTGCGCATATAGTAGTTTATAACTGGATATACATATACACTCGTTAGCTAAAGTTGAGCTTACAACCAACACCTCATACGTAACACCTACAATTACAACACTTTAAACGTTTATTGTTGGCACCACATTGCATTATAGTGTTATTCTTTAACTGCAAGTTCACAGTTTCAATAGTAGCACTAAGCTTCAGCAGATAACAATTCTGGGTTGCTTCATTGTATTTAACCTCTTTTAGCCTTATTTATTAGTCCCCATTCGGACGCACTCCGGAGCCGGGAACTTAATGATTGACCTCTGTGCGTCCGTGTGCCCGTCCGCATGCGTCTGGATCTGTATCTTAGACATGCCTTAACCGTTTACAGTCAAACTTTACACATACATCATACATGATATTATACATATAATGAGATGGACATTTTTGTGCTGAAAAATCATCAAAATGAAAGATTTCTGGCATTTAATTGTTTGTTTTTTTGTTTTTTTTTACATAAGATTGGTTTTCAATACTCGATATATATTTTTTTCAATCGAGATTGATTTATTTAGGTTAATTAATTAATTGCACAAGAGAGCGATTCAAATGAATGTTGTTAAACTTTCAAGTTGCTATCATTTTTTAACTTCATTTGTCTTAAATAAGCATATATGTATTTAAAACACAAATTGTTCCGGCCTATAAGTACAAAATCATCAAGAGTACAACATAATAGAATGAGGATTGCTGGATACATGTCCAGTAAAATATCTGTTTCGACCAAAGGTTTTGAATCCACAGTAGGTAGATTGTGGTAGTATACTCTGGCATTCCTCATTGTCAATATTATGATATTCTTATTTTAAATTGATAACATTTCAACGAAACCTGCTTAACATATATATATATAACTTTCACATATTACAGATTGTCTACAGTAAATTGACATTGTTTTGTTTTGCGTAATATATGTCTTATAGCATTTGAAAATCAAAAATATATTATTACATATTATATTAGTTCAAATAATACGTTATGGTAAACGTAATGGTAGAGCACAAAGTCAAAATATCAGTCCACTTGTAAGGTACTTTCTTGACAATGACTTAAGGAAAAAGATAGAATTACATTTTATACATAACAATAAAAAAACATATAACAAAAACGCATTAATATTGTTTGTTCTACTCAGCATGTACAACTGATACAGAGTGCAATACCGGACAGTGTATATCAGGCGTATGTAACTGTACACAAACAAGCTGGAGTTTCAATGCAAGAACATTGAAATGCACGTCAGGTAAATCGATGTTATTACACCACGTCATCATTATTTAACAGCTACTGGAGGCCGTAGAAGCACTTATTCTAATTCTAATAATGGCTCTTTGCCAAGTTCTTTTGTTAATTGACTGTAAAATCTGTTTGCTGAAGTTTTTATGCCAACATTCCCTGCTGCCTCGGACTCTTCCTTCCTCTTCTGGTGTTAGCTAGAACAATTTTAAAATAACTTTGCTTTTTTGTGCTTTACTGTTGAGAGTAGTTTTTACACATTCCAAGATATATTAACACTTTCACTAAAATCTGAAATGATAACTCTTTCAGAGCATGAGTTTGCAAATTATATTCAATTAAGCAAGACAGCAGTAACTCATACGTATATAATGTGACTGATCGTACGTCCTTGATATTTAAAGTTTTCTACTTGTTCAGGTTTTTGACCTGCACTAAAATTTTAACTCTGAAGTTGTTTTTTAACTTACCACGATTAAACTCTTCTCCATGTTTTCTATACCATGTTTTGTACATGTAATATCTATTTTTCTTGTCCTGGAGTAGGTAATTTCTGTCCTCAAATCTGAACTGCTCCATCTAATTCCTGTAGGCTTCTTTTTATCCTGATCACCTGGAAAAACAGGTCTGACTAATAAGATTCGATACACCCCTGCGTTAAGCCAACTTAAACTGTTTTTTCCCAGCTTTAAAATTGTGTATTGTTGTTTTTGCAGGAGACCTTAAATTGTGTTGCACTAGTTTATTCCAAACTTTATAAAATGTCTGTAAAAATCCATAGAGCTGTGAAAGATATTAGCTTAATGTTCTATTTTGTCCACTTATTATGAGTAGTTCCGTCAGTGATAGAAAACTGTAAAGTAAAACATTGCCATGTGGATGGTCTTTGGCAATGGAGTTGTATACATTCTTACTCAATTCTCCTGTTTGTATTATTTGATTCTCCTAAAATGGCGTGTTATCATTTTTGAACTTATTCTTTACTTTTTCTGTGTGTCGGGTTACTTCCATCAACATTCATTTTGTGGATTAAATATAGATTCCAGATTGATAAAAAATCTTTACGATTATAAATATAAGGAGTTAAAACGACCACTAAAGCGTACGACAAGACAGCTAATATAGCGTTAATCCAACACCTTTAACATCTTCTTTAATACTATCAGGGGGGAATTCTTCTCCTCTGGGTTCTCCACACGTGTCAGGGGGAATCTCGTCTCGTCTCTATATCTCGTCCCCTTGAGGTATGGGATCGGGAAAGTCACTTAAGCTTTACAGTCAAATAAGACACACACAACGAAATACGTTTCAACTCTCGTCTTAGTCGATCCTTTGAGCACTCTATAAGACACAGAGCTCTGGGGAAAAATCCCCAAGACTATCGCAAGGCTGACCCGAGACTCGCCCAAGACTCTCCAGGACTGGACTCTCCACCGCGTCTATCGTGGTGTACTCGCCAAGACCAACTCAAACTCTCTCTATTCATTTTCAAAACTCTAACCAATTACAAAGCAGAAAAAAGACTCTAGGGCGTAACCTTCAATCATAAAGCCAATCACACTAAGTACTGAATACGTCATATATTTTGATTAATCGTTCACTACATTAATAACTACGAATACCAACTGTCAGAATTAATAGTCAGAATAGCGACGGTTATCTTGTAATTAGTTCCAAATCACTGAGCCAAGTTCCGTCCAAAACTTCAAATAGGCCTAAACGATGACAGACATAACACAGCAATTCGCTCGTAATCAGCTATTTAAGTCGGTCAACAGATACGCGAAAACTAATTCATGACAATACAATTAACATCGTCAGTATGACGGTATTGGCATAGGATAATGATTTTCCTACAAATCTGGCGGTTTTATAAAATGTAAAATTACATGTTGTTATATTTTACAGGCGTCCAAAAGGGAATGAGTCGCACATCGAGTTATCGACGTGGTATGTTTTATTTAGTCGCAGATAACGCCGATGTGATCGCGGATACTGCTATCCAAGTCGCCCATGTTAAGTCTTATATTTCGTGTGCACATAAATGTCTAGCTAGATATCAGTGTACAAGTTTCACCATTCAACATTCACAGTCTGGTATAAGGTGTAGTATGTACGTTATGCCATACGAAGCAGATGAGCTGGTATATCGCGAGAACAGCCAGTATTATAGTTCCAGTAGTAACTAGAATTAACGACGTCATGATCACCATAAACGTTTTTCAATGAACGTTGTTACGATCGTGTTTCAGTGAAATTGACAGATAATGCAATAAATGAATACGATCGGTTTATTATTTACACACAATAATAACAATATTGTAATAATATAAAAATATTCATTTGACAAATTGGATCCGTATGAAGGTCCAATAAATAAATTAATTTACCCCAGTATTTTGTGTTTTATTCGCAACAAAAAGCTATTTACTGCTCATTTATATGTTTATTTTGACCATTGAATATTAATATTTTCCCAATCAATGAACCAACCATTTATCATACTATTGTGTTATGATACAATTATGTACATCTTATGTAATAATATATATTCTTGTTTTTTTCTTCAAAGTTGCACTTATGTTATTTTTTTCAAAATTCTAAAACATCAGATTTCAACCAGCTAAAACATAGGATGTGTGAACATTTTTGTTAAATCTATATGTGTGAAATATTAAAGGTAAATGTCTTGCCCTTACTACTTTGCCCATTCCATTTTGGGAAAATTATGAGGTTTGGCGAACATAGTTACAATGTCACTGACCGGCAAGGAAAAATACTCCTAACTCAGTAGATGTCTACGTTCACACATCTAACTTATATTATAAGGCCCGCTTAAATTAGTTCATTTATCATTACCCATCCGCAATCGCAAACATTTTTTGGTATTTGTATTGGTAATATATTTTCACAGTTTGAATGTATAGGCATATAAAAGGATTCAGTGTTGTATATGTATTACATTATATAAAACCTAGGTGATGCGATACTTTTACTCATAAATGTGTACACGTAAAAATATTAAAGCAGTATTTAATTGAAGTTAAATAAAATAAAATTATGATATTTACTGTCAAGGTAATTGTGTGATTATTTGATGGCATATGCGCTCGTATGAGAGAGTACGTATTTATCCTAGGACATGACACCTGTATAATATATAAGGTTGTAGTCGAAAGTAAACGTTTTATACAAACCTATTGTTGTTTGCCTTTCAAATAATTGAAGTGAACTCAAAACCCATTACAAAGAACACCAAATTTGACAAGACCATTTTCAACTTGTATGACGCAGGTTTGTAATCCTTGTAATACAAAGTCGGAACAAACTTGTTGTGTACAATAAAACTATCCCATATATTTGCATTGAGATTGGATGCTGAGAAAGTGGATTATTCTTAGTAAACATTGATTGTTTTGACGATGTGTATACACGTTGCTGATTATTGTCATAGGGTTATTTTTGAGCTAGTAATTGCTCGAAAAAAATAAATTAATTTTATATACATTATTTGTACGCAGATGATATTTCTTTTTACTCAGTGAGATTTTTTGCTGCAAAAAAGAATTTTGACAAATCGCCTTTTATCATGTAAATTTATTAAAGTGAGGGCAGTTTACTGTGCTGCCCAAAGTATAAAAGAGTATATGATAGGTTTTGAAAGCAGTCGTGACATTTCAATGGCCATCACGCTAAACTTATAAAATGACTCTATGAACATAAAGACTACTATAACTATATATCATAAATATATCACAACTCATGTGATGTCTAGGGTATTACGAACGAAATTAGTAATGCTCTCTCGCCATTTTGATGTGTATTTCATAGTAAGCATTTTAACAAAGGGCTTCTATACACATGTTAAAATATCAAATTTACATATTGTAAGCGTGTCAAAACGTATCACATAAATACTGTTTTTTTTTAAATGTCTCAGTTATCTGCATTATATGTTATTATCACCTGATATTGTTTGTCTCATATCTTCTGAATAATACGAATGCTATTACGGGCTATTATTATACATCTGTCACCGTAACGCCATAAGTTACAGCGTGTCGTAATTTGGCGGTTACAATGCGAATCCAAATATGGAACGATTACGCGCGTAAGCATTCTCTAGGTTATTACGAAAATAGTGTGGTCGTTACTTTCGCTGTACTGTCTTCGTGCATACTTTGCAATATCCTAGTAACAACGTCATATTATTGTTTACATACCGAAGATGAGTGGATAAAATACTCCATGATGCCGTGGGCAGTGTTGCATTTAAGAGGTAACCAAATAGAACGAGTTTATAACAGTTGACTGAAATTACTATTCACTAGACTGTATGTATTTTAAAATTCTGAGCTTTTGCAATATTTGGCACTGAAATGTGAATAAGCTATATGCTTGATTTGTCTAATCACCTCATTGAAATACAACATCCCTACGCACAATGACGGTCTATGTGATTTTGACGGAGAAGAGAAGTTCCTAACTCTAGACGAGCATTTGAAATTGTGTTTTTTGTTATGTATATTACGTTTCTACACCCACAAAAATGTTCACCGTGTATTGAAAAAACCTATGAGCATGTCTACATATACATATATTTCACTTGACTACTCTTGTGACGACACGCATTGATTAAAATCCCATATATAGATTCCCTTATATTTACATTATTGATAACAAAAATATTAGGTTTGTCGAAACTATTAGGCCTAAATTTATATCGAAGATTTCATAATCATTGCATAAAGATTTTATACAAACATTAATTAAAACACTGAAAAGTGTTTGTTTGTGAGAATAAATTACCATTTTGGGAATAATTGCGAAAATTGGTATCTCATCTTAAAGTCAGTTTTTGCTTTTTGATATTGCTTCACACTTCAGTCGCGACCTTTTTTCAAGCGGACGGGTTACAATGTCAGTTCAATCTGTGTCTTTTAAGCAATCCGAAAGAAACGCCTACTGGTAAAACTAAATGAAATTCACACAATTTCAGACAAAACAGATAGATTTATTGATGTGCATGTTTTCCTTACTGTCATACGATTTTAGCTTATCTAGAATTTGATATCGTTTGATTTGAAAGTGACATCAGCTATACGACATTGTTACTTGGATACTGATTATTTTGCTGTCAGCATTGTGATACCATTAGATATTGTGTTGCTAGGGTTTTCAATTCTAGTACAAAATATCACTGGAATTGATAAATATAATCACTAATTGAATCACTAATTGAATGATTGTGTGTGTGTTACAGTACATTGGTATATTTGGTGATGGTTGAATTGTTGTGATAAAACATGTTAAGACAATTTCTAGCTTCATTTTTTTGAAATTTAAATAAATGTTGAACAACTAAACCTGGTGATTACTGACAGTAACGCAAACGCTGAGTGTTTCAAATACGTAACACGCGACGCCTGTCCGCCTTCATAACAATTCTGCACAACAAGAATCCAGACATATACTCGTCAGCAATGACGTCAGAATACAGGGAAAATATGCGAAATATTAGCTTCTATGACTTTAATAGTGTTGTTACTGTACTCGTGCTAACTTGATAGCGGTAAAACTACTCATGTTAAAGCTACATACAGCCAGACATATCTTGCTTGGTAACCGAGCGTTTTACACCTGATATCTGATTTCAACAGATACAATGAAGCTCATTCCCGGTTGAAACATTTATTTCTCGAACTTATAAATGTGTCAATCATTTGTAAACTAATATATATATATATATATATATATATATATATATATATATATATATATATATATATATATATATATATATCAAGCCATATCAAGACGGGTAGATGGGGATGCAAATAATATATGCATATGTATTACTTACTCAAAACTTCCAAGTTTACAATCATTTTATTTGTCAGTGATAATATTGTCAAAATTCGCATTTTATATAAGAAACAAAACACGACAATATTGTAAGGGAAACCCACTGGGTTGCAAGGTAACCAACTCCCACGAGACTTCGCGAGCGAGTTCTTGCTGGTTTAGTCTTGGTTTTGTTCTTGCTGATTTAGTCGTAAGATCTCTCTCTTTGACATATCTCTCCTGACATTGGTTCTTTCAGAAGTCGGAACCACTGTAGAATCCTTCTAGGCGACTGTGTTGCTTTCTCTAAGTGAATTTATCCTCTTTTCCTAATCGTATTGATAACCAGCGGCTCTTTGAGTCCACGTGATTCCTGCATGGGCAGGGCATGGCGGTGTTCTTGTTAGGAGATCGTGCCATCACAAAATCGCTACGTATTCAACGATTTCCGTAACATTATTGATGAGACGAGAATCAAATACTAGTGCAAAACGTGCACAATTCATGTTTAGTTAGGTCTGTGCAGCATATTGTTGTGTGAATATGTTAGACATTGTACTGCGAACAATTTGTTGGAAAGCCAAATGAAGACATGTTTTAAAATGTACGACCCTTTTAAATACACACGAATAATATTTGCTAACCTAACTCCACGATACTTTCCTTAAATGGTGTGCGAATAGCCGAGTATTGATTGATCGCCCTATTGTAGAAATGTACAATGAAAGAAAGCTGTTTTAATAAGTTAGTATAATGAGCATAATAATAACGCTCCGCTGAACTTCAATTTGAGTATTGATTCCACAATTGGTAAACATACCTGATGACGTATCCAAGTCACGTGGCAAGGCGTCTATATTTCATTTAATGACATCCCTGCCTGGGTTAACAAGTCATTATACTTACGCACATATTACAACATGACTCTCAGACTGTGGTGTACCGAAACTGCATGTATGTTTACTCCTGTAATCACGGTTTCTCGGCTGGTATGGATTATTTGCACCTCCTCATCCGGGTCTCTTATATTTGAAAAACTTTTAATATGACAACGTAATTTCGGGAGTGTTGTCATTTTTGATTTACCTCAAAATGATATATCCATCAATTATGTAAATTGAATCCTCTTTCTTGTTTGGTTTCATATTAAAAAAACACGACCTAAAAATACAAAAAGTTGCCTTTTTTAAATGTTTAATATAAATAATTAATGTAGAATTTAATGTCAATCATTCACTCAATTTATGTGTGGAACAGTCAAATTTGCATTCATATGAACATTCGATTTTTGATTATAAAATAGATACGTCTAAACACAATCATGAAAATTGGAATTTTACTTTTTACCTGTTATATTTATAATTAGAATAAAGACCCCGATTGAACGACAAAGGGTTTATGAATCCCGCAATAATTACATTATTGATCACATGCAATACAATAGATAACATGTTTACAAATCGTTAGATCTCGTAAAAATCAAGCAAAATTGCCCTATTTTCTAGCACGTTGGATTGAGAAATTATTTACATATTTACATATGCTGAAGATATTATCCTGATTTACAACTTACTGTATCTTACCATAGTTTAAGCTCGTTCTGAATTTGATTATATTATACTTAGCGACTTGAAAAATTACACTTCTGTTAATTCCCCACCTGTCACTCCAACACTATTCTTCATTCGAATATTTTTTTCCAAATTATTAACACACTTACAAGGGTCACTGATATTTCTAGTACTGTAATTGCAGGTCAAATTAATTAAAAGAAAATTAACACATCCATCCAAACCCTGGTTCAAAAGGTATAATTAAATCAGTTCAAACCAAAAATAAATAAATCCATGTGCTCGCATGGCAATACTAACAAAACATGACAAATGATTAGTAATATTTTGAATAAATCAACTAAAAGATCACCACGTACTTCAAATTCTTTTAGTCAGTGGCCCTGTGAAAGAGTGCTGACAGAAACAACGGATATTGTTGAATAACCACTTTTTTTACCAATATCGGATCTAAACTCACTTAATAACATTACTGCCCGGGCGATTTACTCAATATGTAACTGGCAATTATCTCTTCGACCTGTGAATGGGAGTGATATACTCAATGATATCACTGCCCTAGATCCCGGGAAATCAGTAGGACATGATGGTGTCCCCCTAAAATAGTCAAACATGCAAGCCATATTATCTCTCGCCACTTCGCCAAGGTATAGTTCCCAATAGCGAAGGTCATTCTATTTATAAAAAAGGTTTCGCTAATGATGTCATAAGCTACCACCCAATATTCATTTTACTATCTTGAACAAAGTATGCCAATCAATCGTTAATAGGCAATTAATTACATTTCTTTGGCGTCCGAAAAAAACATAGTACTAAACTTGCCTTGGCTGACCAAGTGTCGGACATAGCTGATAAACTGGACCTCGGCTATATCACATTTGGTATTTTTATCGATCTCAAAAATAAAGCATTCGACACTATCAATCTTGAAATGCTATGCTGCAAACTAGAGCACTATGGTATTAGAGGTCTTTTCTCTATTTCGGTTTAATGTGTATGTATGTAAAACATTTCATCATTTCTATAATCTGCGTGTCTGTCTATAATCTAAGTGTCTATACTATGTCCAATCTTATTTTAATCCATATTAATGATATATAGCAAACCCTACCAATTCCTTTTATTTTCGACCCTTTGCAGATGATACAAACCCATTTAAATTTATTCAAAACAATGGAATCAATCTGTCAAAAATTGATAATGACTTTCAAAAAGTTCCCTAATGGTGCAGTGCTAACAAACTTATTATTAATCCTAAAAAATAACAAATTACATGATAGTTAAAACAAAACAACGTTCGGTCACTACTGAGGGCAACCTGGATATTAACGGGTTACCGATAGTCGTCAATTACCTTGGCGTCTCTATTAAGTAGACCAGAATATGTCATGGAAAGCTCAAATTGATAAAATTTACAAAGTTATTGTACCAAAAAATGGATTGATTTCACAACTACGTCATTTTGTACTTAAGGTAGAGATGCAGGTTCGTGGTCACTTGGGAGTGAATAGTGGAACATACTCAATTTTTTTTAACAACTCCTGAATCCTCCACACATTACATTTTGCCTACAAAATTAATGAATACTAGATATTCTTTCACTCTGCGAATAACAAACCTATTTATTTATTTATTTATTTATTTATTTATTTATTTATTTATTTATTTATTTATTTATTTATTTATTTATTTATTTATTTATTTATTTATTTGTTGTTTTGAAACTTTTTTGGTGAAATAAATTTCATTCACTCCTTCAACCTAAAATGACTGACTGCCTAACTGTCATTATTGTGATAGTGGTGACGATTTTTTTACATGTGTTTACGTTATCAGTCCAAGGTGTATGCTGAAAGAAATACGCTACAGATATATTGCGTTCCATAATAGTCTATACATTGCATTTGCTGTTGCCGTGGCAGTTGTGACACATTCGAAGTTTAGCCGTCAATCACTTGATTTACTGTTTTAAAGACGTCTAACCGGGGATAAACCGAACAAAGTGTTTTAGAACTGCTATGTTTGATTTAGTCACATAAAACAGCAATGTGGTCGGATAAATGACTATCCACGTCACGCATTTACATTTCTTGCGTACATAAATGTCTGACTAATAGTCAATGTACATGTTTTACCATTCAAAATGCAAAGTCTGGTGTTCGAAATGTGATGCATCCCCATAATAATTTAACTCATATATAGAGACTTCTATCGTAAAACAATTGTATGGCGCTATATGCAACATAAACTTATACGAAGTCGTTTGGGAATTTAAACAAATTTACATCACTCTGTAAAACGATATTTGAGTAGCAACAGAGACATTTGCATGGCAACGGGGACGTACATGCAACCAAGGTCATATTTTAACGTTTTGTGTGAATTGGTAACGAGTATACATATAATGTTGTGCCAATAATCACGTTTCTACTTTTTGACAGTCTTCTTGGTGTGGGAAAATTGTTTGGTTTGTTCCACACACAATACAAGGCGACAAAGAAGCCATGGCTACTGGTATTGTATAAAATTACAACTGTGTTGTTTTGTATCTTATTACGCCATTTACAAATACTGTACGAATGTTAAGCATATGACTGTCAATCATTCATCAAAATATCGATTGTATATCATTCTAGGTATTGCCAATTTAAATTGTTTTGGCCCGAGCTTTTCGGTAAATGTTATTTCTGGTGATTTTAAAATAAATAGCAATACCAGACTTATACAGCTTTTCTAGTTTGGCTACAAGTATCGTGAACCACCTACGATGAACTGGAATTACAATGTCAAAAATACCATAGAAGTTGATGCTAAAATATAGATCTAAAAAGTAGATACGGACGTGTAATGTTTATCTGTTTGGTTATGTACAATCACAGTTACAATTAAATTTTGCATTACATTACTTTCTATTTCCATGTCGCCAAGCAGTCGTCTGTTATAGATGATTTGTCAATCCGAGAATGTTTGGACACCTTGCATGACAGTTATGCCGATATTTTTTGCAAGCAGTATTATCTTAAATGCCTAATAATGAATTCAATCTTCATTCAGATGGAAATAATAACAACACATAGTACACATTCTCCAGACAACGCCAATTGTTTTGCTCTTTTGGATTCCTTTTTTGTTTCACGTGTTCCCATGACTTGTGATGATTTACGATAGGATATGTAGGGTCATGGAATCGGTAGTTTTTTTTTATATGTAACAATGTGTAAGTATTCATAATGTATCATAATTATCGGGAACAATTATTATTGTGCGTTTTTAACTACTTATAATGGTGAAATCTTATGACATGTGACATATACAGAATTTCAAAAACGGTGTCAAAACGTAAGCAATCAATTGATTTCGATGTGATTTTGTTGTTTTGGTGACGAGTTATAATTTTATTTGCCAATTCAAATTTATTATACAAAGGAAAAGGAAATAACCGACCTGATTAGTATATCAACAATTATGCAAATTATCAGTGCCAATGTAAAGCGATCAGAATGGGAAACGTCGAAGGATGTATAATTTTAAAACATTTCCAAACATTTAATGGTCTCCAATTTCAATAAATTTCAAATCACTCTCTTAGATGAGAGGTCAGGTGATCGATCGATCACAAAAGTAAAGATCAATCGGTCGTGCTTAGTTCTGTATAGGAGAGCAACTGAGAAAACCAGCGATAGAATTTTTTTTTTGCTTTTGTCTTACACATTGAAAAGACAATTACGCAATTTGTGTGCATTATTTCCTACTTTAATGTCAAACATTTATTGTAGAAAGTTGTAGAAATGATTGGAAATTTTCAAGCTCATAGAGAGTTTTATAATATGTTTGTATATTCAATGAAAAAATAGTTTTTGCAGTCTGCACCTAGCTCTAAAGCTATTAAAACGGCGTGCAAAGTTGTGCAAAGTGATTGCAAAGTTGGTAGATTTGCGTGTTTATTTGTTGTTATCGAACCCTGCTGTTACAAAGTATGAAACATTAATAAAATCCATTTAAAGCCTTCTATGTTAGCATATGAGCCAGCCGTAAAATAAAAAACAGCCTAACATGTGAAAAGCGATTGAAAAGTTGGTAGATATGCGTGTATATTTGCGTCTGGAACCCATTTACACCTGTATTTGGCTGAAAAAAGGACCACAACTGGGTTACCGCAACTTGGATACCCCAGTTGTGGCCGGTTTATTCAAAAACCCTAACTTTTTAGGTAAAGTGAACAAATTGCTTTAATAAACGACAAAGTTATAAAAAAATACAATGTAACATATCCAGTTAATTGAATATACCTAACTTGACTAAAAGTAGCAAATCATGTTTGTTGAACAAATGACGAAGTTAACGTCACTGAGTGTGGGGCCAGATCATGCCACCAGTCAGCCCCACCCCAAAACTGTGTAGAAAAATAAATTATTTGCAAAATTGAAAAGATACCCAGGGTTGACATAAGGGCTGCCCATGCTGGCCCAACCAGGATATAGGGAAACATCTACTGCGCATGCTAGTAACTAGACTAAAATTATGCATATTGACGGGTGTACAGTTTAAATGCATCTAATTTCCACCATTCCAGACTTCTGATTTGTGCATCAGACAAGCCAGAATTTGCTGCCCCCGATGCAGCTCCTACACGGAAACTATGACCCTTATAATATTGGGGCTTAAGCCACAAAAATATAGCCCTGCATTGAATTTAAGCATAAAGTAATTATGTTTTATAGGCTGTTGATCAGGCATAAAGAACAGGGGGCCAAGTGTTTGCCCCCAAGGCAACACAATTGGAGACCGCTTCAATTGGACAGTGCGGGACACGTTGACAACCAATAATAACGACCTGAGGGGCATAGATATACTTGTATTTGACGAAAGTTACTTTCAATGAGCTAGCTACAGAGCACCCCGGGCGCAAAATGGCGATGTCGTGTAATTGCAAGATATGTGAAACATTAGCTTTAATGGTAAAAGTTACATCCCCAAAGCGCGTACATGCATAGAACATGAACAGGAAGAGTGCTTTAAACAACAGATGGTCATAGTCTGATCCGACAATGTATGGCAAAGAGTCAAGAAGAGCATGCAATATGGAGCGATATATTGGTAAACGCTTATCTATAGCCGGCGTTCGTTTACGCATGGCTGTTAATAATTTGTTGACAACAACATAATCTGTCGGATTCCTATATTCCCTGTAACTTATGTAAGTAACTAATTGCTGACACAGTTGTGATGATTATATTTGCCGAGAACCCGTGCATGTCTGTTAAAAACATAGCTATCAAGGACTCACTGACTGGCAAAGTTAAAATGCCTGTGTAATGCATGAGATGGAAACTTTGTAACGCCTGCCAAGCTCGTTTGTAGGAACATCGTGTTCATGGGGCTAATGCCTATGTCAGTAATTCTGTCATATACCACTGAACTTCTCCCATGTATATTTTGGAATAAGAGTTGGCCACTGATCTGCCCATGGTGCCAGCTGTTGAAATTTCTTGACCTGAAGTCTGCCAATTCATTATATTTTTCCGGGATGTGTTTTGCATTAAACCTAATGTTTTCTCCTTGACTATGGGACTCCAAATTCATTACATAGACTAAAAAAATCATCAAGATTCTTTTTACAATAATAAAATCCCTGTTAACGAACAAAAAATCATCCAAAATATGTAGAACTGCTCCTGCATGCTTTGACCGTCCAGTCATCCATTCCAAAGCAGTGCTAAAAGCTTGAATAAAATCTTCAGGGTGCAGCCCACTCCATTGGTAAACATTTATCATAATAGAAAAGTTCTTGCAACTTAAACCCCAGCAAATTAGAGCAAGAGCAAGAGCAAGACGGTGTATCAACTGGCTGCTTGTAACTGAGTTAGGATCAAGCAAACAATGTTTATATTAAAGCAGAAACTCCACACTAATAGAATTGAGAAAGAATCAACAAACTGCAACATTTAAAATAAAAGCAGAAACTCCACACTCATGTAATCGAGATAGGGTCAACAGTCTGCAAAATATAAATAAAGCAGAAACTCCACACTCATGTTATCGAGATAGGATCAACAGTCTGCAAACTTTAAAATAAAAATAGAAACTTCACACTCATGTAATAGAGATAGGATCAAAAGTGTACACAATTTTAATTAAAAGCAGAAACTCCATACTCATGTAATCCAGATAGAATCAACAGTCTGCAAAATTTAAAATAAAAGCAGAAACCACACTCATGTAATAGAGATAGGATCAAAAGCCTGCAAAATTTAAAATAAAAGCAGAAACTCCACACTCATATAATTGAGATTGAATCAACATTTTGCAAAATTTAAAATAAAAGCAGAAACTCATTCATGTAACAGTCTACATTAAGTAACTACCTAACCACCACAAGGTAAACATTTACTGACTTTGAAAACCTCCATGCCTGCAAGAGTGCCCCACGAACACTTCGATAATATCTATAATTACCCAATTTGTTCAAGTGAATGCCATCTGGTAACATTATAGCTAGAGAAGCATTCCATAAGCCAATATGTTTCCAAAACATGAAAGTTCATCTAAGGCAGAATTTAAAGCATGATTTAAAGTACCTACCCTAGCATTGTAACTATGAAACATATGAAATGATCTCATCTTCTGCATGACTTGACTGACAATTACTTGTTTCACCCTGAATTCCCTGAATGCGATTTGCAATGGCTTCACACAAAAGACACACAGATCATTGGACACCATCTCTAAAACAAAAATATCCGGCGAAACCCGGCTCATCAAACCAAGGGTAAAGGTTACCAGTGACGATACCGTTCGTCAGCCAACACCATGGAAATAAACATCCATTTGACTCAAATTGAAAGTTGGTGACACATTATATTGCTGGAGGTGCTCATGCACAAAGGCTTTGAGTCGCCTTACAAATGAGTGTCCTTAAATAAGTACCACTGTGATTTTTTTGACCGCGCACATCCTTCACCTTACACGTAATAAAATGGCGGTTGAATTAAACAAATGAACACGCGGCACCCTAAAAATCCAAATCGCATCTAGAAATGAAATTCAAATGATATACCAAACAAATAACCGCCATTCAAATCTTGGATGTATTAAGGTTAAGAAATATACCAGGTGAAGAAGATCAATAAAACATTGAGTATTATTTCAACAATTTACTACACAAAGAAAAAAACACTTACATATTTGTGGTAAATGCCTCCCTACGAGGAGTGACATCACCCTTCACACTAAGCATCGGTGGTGGCACACTATCGCTTGCGTTCCCGACACAAAGCATATTGCTTCGCAATACGTTATTTTCTCTAAGTCGTTTCATAAATGTAAATTGTAAAAGTCGAAAACAGTCATTTATGTTTGCAGATTGCACCACTACCCAAGCGTAAGAAGTTAGTAGATATGCGTGTATATTTCTTCTAAGTCATTCCATATAGAACCTCGCAGTTAAATTGAGAAAAACAATGTGTAATAAAAAAAGCCATTTATTGTCGCAGACTAAACCACTACCCAAGCGTAAGAGGTTAAACAAAGCCTTACAAAGTTGTGAAAAGCTTTTTCAAAGTTGTCAGATTTACATGGAAATGTTAACTATGTTGTTACATTATCGAGACTTGTTGTTAAAAGTCCATAAAAAGTGAAGAAATATATCGTAAAATGCCGTTTGAATATCATAGTGGCTCTCGAAGGACTTAGAATTTTGAAACATTTCCAAACATTAAAAGGTCTTCACTTTCAATAAATTACAAATGATTATCATAGGTGAGTGGTCAGGTGATCGACTATCACAAAAGTAAATATCAATTGGTCGTGGTTAGTATTTGCATGGTAGACCATCAAAGAAAAACAGCCGTCGAAATTTGTTTTAGGTTCTGTTTAACACACGGAAAAGACAATTACGCAATTGTTTGCATTATTTGCTACTCTAATGTCAAACATTTATTGTAGAAATTTGTGGAAATGATTAGACATTTTCAAATTCACAGAAAGTTTTAAAATATGCTAGTACTTTCAATGAAAAAAACAGTTTTCGCAGTCTGCACCTAATTACTCTAAAGCTGATAAAATAGCGCGCAAAGTTGTACAAAGCGATTGCAAAGTTGGTTGATTTGCGTGTTTATTTGACGTAAGTTGTTGTTATATCGAACCCTGCCGTTACAAAGTATGAAACATGAATAAAATCCATTTGAAGCCTTCGATGTTAGCAGCCTGTCATATGAGCCAGCCGTAAAATGTAAAAAACAGCCTAAAATGTTAAAAGCCATTGAAAAGTTGGTAGATATGCGTATATATTTCTCCCAAATCATTTCATATAGAACCTCGTAGTTCAATTGAGAAAAATAATGTGTAAAAGTCTAAAAAAGCCATTTATTGTCACAGACTAAACCACTACCCAAGCGTAAGAGGTTAAACAAAGTGCTTACAAAGTGGAGAAAAGCTATTGCAAAGTTGTCAGATTTACGTGGAAATGTTACCTATGGTGTTACATTATCAAGACATGTGGTTAAAAGTTCGGAAAAGTGAAGAAATATATCGTAAAATGCCATTTGGATGTCGTAGTGGCTCCCGAAGAACGAGACATTTTGAAACATTATCAAACATTAAATAGTCTCCAATTTCAAAACAATTACAAATGATTATTATAGGTGAGTGGTCAGGTGATCGACTGATCACAAAAGTAAATATAAATCGGTCGTGGTTAGGACTTGCACGGGAGACCATCTGAGAAAAACAGACGTCGAATTGCTTTTAGGTTTTGTCTTACACACTGAAAAGACAGATACGCATTTTTTTAGCATTGTTTTCTGCTCTAATGTCAAATAATTCTTATAGAAATTTCTAGAAATTATTAGAAATTTTCAAATTCATAGAAAGTTTTAAAATATGCTAGTATTTTCAATGAAACAACTGTTTTTGCAGTCTGCACCTTATTGCTATAAAGCTGATAAAACAGCGCGCAAAGTTCTGCAAAGCGATTGCAAAGTTGGTGGATTTGCGTGTTTATTTGACGTAAGTTGTTGTTATATCGAACCCTGCCGTTACAAAGTATGAAACATGAATAAAATCCATTTGAAGCCTTCGATGTTACCAGCCTGTCATATTAGCCAGCCGTAAAATGTAAAAAAAAACAGCCGAAAATGTGAAAAGCCATTGAAAAGTTAGTAGATATGCGTGTATATTTCTTCTAAGTCATTCCATATAGAATCTCGCAGTTAAATTGAGAAAAACAATGTGTAAAAGTCTACAAAAGCCATTTATTGTCACAGACTAAACCACTACCCAAGCGTAAGAGGTTAAACAAAGTGCTTACAAAGTTGTGAAAAGCTATTGCAAAGTTGTCAGATTTACGTGGAAATGTTACCTATGGTGTTACATTATCAAGACATGTGGTTAAAAGTTCGGAAAAGTGAAGAAATATATCGTAAAATGCCATTTGGATGTCGTAGTGGCTCCCGAAGAACGTGGAATTTTGAAACATTTCCAAACATTAAATAGTCTCCAATTTCAAAAAAATTACAAATGATTATTATAGGTGAGTGGTCAGGTGATCGACCGATCACAAAAGTAAATATAAATCGGTCGTGGTTAGCACTTGCATGGGAGACCATCTGAGAAAAACAGACGTCGAATTGCTTTTAGGTTTTGTCTTACACACTGAAAAGACAGATACGCAATTTTTTAGCATTGTTTTCTGCTCTAATGTCAAATAATTCTTATAGAAATTTCTAGAAATTATTAGAAATTTTCAAATTCATAGAAAGTTTTAAAATATGCTAGTATTTTCAATGAAACAACTGTTTTTGCAGTCTGCACCTTATTGCTATAAAGCTGATAAAACAGCGCGCAAAGTTCTGCAAAGCGATTGCAAAGTTGGTGGATTTGCGTGTTTATTTGACGTAAGTTGTTGTTATATCGAACCCTGCCGTTACAAAGTATGAAACATGAATAAAATCCATTTGAAGCCTTCGATGTTACCAGCCTGTCATATTAGCCAGCCGTAAAATGTAAAAAAAAAAAAACAGCGGAAAATGTGAAAAGCCATTGAAAAGTTAGTAGATATGCGTGTATATTTCTTCTAAGTCATTCCATATAGAATCTCGCAGTTAAATTGAGAAAAACAATGTGTAAAAGTCTAAAAAAGCCATTTATTGTCACAGACTAAACCACTACCCAAGCGTAAGAGGTTAAACAAAGTGCTTACAAAGTTGTGAAAAGCTATTGCAAAGTTGTCAGATTTACGTGGAAATGTTACCTATGGTGTTACATTATCAAGACATGTGGTTAAAAGTTCGGAAAAGTGAAGAAATATATCGTAAAATGCCATTTGGATGTCGTAGTGGCTCCCGAAGAACGTGGAATTTTGAAACATTTCCAAACATTAAATAGTCTCCAATTTCAAAAAAATTACAAATGATTATTATAGGTGAGTGGTCAGGTGATCGACCGATCACAAAAGTAAATATAAATCGGTCGTGGTTAGCACTTGCATGGGAGACCATCTGAGAAAAACAGACGTCGAATTGCTTTTAGGTTTTGTCTTACACACTGAAAAGACAGATACGCAATTTTTTAGCATTGTTTTCTGCTCTAATGTCAAATAATTCTTATAGAAATTTCTAGAAATTATTAGAAATGTTCAAATTCATAGAAAGTTTTAAAATATGCTAGTATTTTCAATGAAACAACTGTTTTTGCAGTCTGCACCTTATTGCTATAAAGCTGATAAAACAGCGCGCAAAGTTCTGCAAAGCGATTGCAAAGTTGGTGGATTTGCGTGTTTATTTGACGTAAGTTGTTGTTATATCGAACCCTGCCGTTACAAAGTATGAAACATGAATAAAATCCATTTGAAGCCTTCGATGTTACCAGCCTGTCATATTAGCCAGCCGTAAAATGTAAAAAAAAAAAACAGCCGAAAATGTGAAAAGCCATTGAAAAGTTAGTAGATATGCGTGTATATTTCTTCTAAGTCATTCCATATAGAATCTCGCAGTTAAATTGAGAAAAACAATGTGTAAAAGTCTAAAAAAGCCATTTATTGTCACAGACTAAACCACTACCCAAGCGTAAGAGGTTAAACAAAGTGCTTACAAAGTTGTGAAAAGCTATTGCAAAGTTGTCAGATTTACGTGGAAATGTTACCTATGGTGTTACATTATCAAGACATGTGGTTAAAAGTTCGGAAAAGTGAAGAAATATATCGTAAAATGCCATTTGGATGTCGTAGTGGCTCCCGAAGAACGTGGAATTTTGAAACATTTCCAAACATTAAATAGTCTCCAATTTCAAAAAAATTACAAATGATTATTATAGGTGAGTGGTCAGGTGATCGACCGATCACAAAAGTAAATATAAATCGGTCGTGGTTAGCACTTGCATGGGAGACCATCTGAGAAAAACAGACGTCGAATTGCTTTTAGGTTTTGTCTTACACACTGAAAAGACAGATACGCAATTTTTTAGCATTGTTTTCTGCTCTAATGTCAAATAATTCTTATAGAAATTTCTAGAAATTATTAGAAATTTTCAAATTCATAGAAAGTTTTAAAATATGCTAGTATTTTCAATGAAACAACTGTTTTTGCAGTCTGCACCTTATTGCTATAAAGCTGATAAAACAGCGCGCAAAGTTCTGCAAAGCGATTGCAAAGTTGGTGGATTTGCGTGTTTATTTGACGTAAGTTGTTGTTATATCGAACCCTGCCGTTACAAAGTATGAAACATGAATAAAATCCATTTGAAGCCTTCGATGTTACCAGCCTGTCATATTAGCCAGCCGTAAAATGTAAAAAAAAAAAACAGCGGAAAATGTGAAAAGCCATTGAAAAGTTAGTAGATATGCGTGTATATTTCTTCTAAGTCATTCCATATAGAATCTCGCAGTTAAATTGAGAAAAACAATGTGTAAAAGTCTAAAAAAGCCATTTATTGTCACAGACTAAACCACTACCCAAGCGTAAGAGGTTAAACAAAGTGCTTACAAAGTTGTGAAAAGCTATTGCAAAGTTGTCAGATTTACGTGGAAATGTTACCTATGGTGTTACATTATCAAGACATGTGGTTAAAAGTTCGGAAAAGTGAAGAAATATATCGTAAAATGCCATTTGGATGTCGTAGTGGCTCCCGAAGAACGTGGAATTTTGAAACATTTCCAAACATTAAATAGTCTCCAATTTCAAAAAAATTACAAATGATTATTATAGGGGAGTGGTCAGGTGATCGACCGATCACAAAAGTAAATATAAATCGGTCTTGGTTAGCACTTGCATGGGAGACCATCTGAGAAAAACAGACGTCGAATTGCTTTTAGGTTTTGTCTTACACACTGAAAAGACAGATACGCATTTTTTTAGCATTATTTTCTGCTCTAATGTCAAATAATTCTTATAAAAATTTCTAGAAATTATTAGAAATTTTCAAATTCATAGAAAGTTTTAAAATATGATAGTTTTTCAATGAAACACCTGTTTTTACCTTGCCCGTACCATCAAAGATGGAAGGGAAAGGTATATTAAGGGAACATTTTTGTCCGGCGTTGTCGTCGTCGTCGTTGTCGTTGTCGTCGTCGTTAATAATTGTTATTGTGTGCATGATAACTTTACTAATTCTATTCCAAACTTGATCAAACTTGGTCACCTTGTTCATCAGTATAAAGTCTTCCCTGAGTTTGAACAACAGATGTCCTGTATGAAAATATCATGCAAAAATTGAGAAAAACTGATAAAATATTTTGACTGTTTCTACTTGACTGATCACTGGTGATACACATCAAAGGTCACTGATCTCAGTGGAAATATGCATTGTTGTATGTGTTCAATGGAGCAAATGATTTATCTTGTAATAATATCCTTGGTAATGTATCTCAGAATCCCTTACTAGGTTTCAAAACCAACTCATGGAGAGATTGCACAGTCTGATACACATTTGCAAACCTACCAACACATCTTTACAGAAAACAAGAGGTCAGAAAATCAATATAAGCACTCCTATGAACTGGGTGCCAAACTTTGATCACGATCTGAAGCTAATAGAAAATCTGTTTAGTTCAAAGTTATCAAATCAAAAACAATACATAAAAAATACATAAAAAGCAAAACATTTCATCCACATTTTAAAAAGAAAATTGTTCTAAAATATATGTATTATGTATTTGACAAACAGTTCATTCAACAAATGAAAACTCACAGGAATATGTTTCAGCTATTAGAACAGAATGATAGAGTTTTTATAATACTAGTTTAAAAACTCACTTCAAACAAAGATTGCAGTGTTTGAAGATGTAGGTTCTCAGGAGGCAACAGTACTGTTGACTTCTCCTTCCACTGGACACCAACTAACTGTTTAAGTTGATTTGCATACAAAGCAGAGCTTGCAACATGATAGCTATTCATAAAGGGTGTTTTTTTTTACTTTTCATATAATACAGTAGTCACACAATGAGGCAGTTCATATTTGTCTCAGTGAATCATTAATTTTTTACAGACACCTGTACAAAATACTTGGACAAAAGCCAGCTAAGATTTTCTGTTATCTTGCATGTTTTATGAATCTATTCACGTCTAAATGCAGCACTTTTTTTTGCAATGAGGCATTTGTTTTTATACTAAAATATCTGAATTACTTTGAATAAAGCTGGAAATTATAACCCTTAAAATAATTAAACAAATAAGGCACAAATGTTTTTGTAAGATATTTACATCTTTAAAGAACATTCGGTAGACTGATTCCCCACTGTTAGTTCAACTCCAAAACTTTTTTGTATTCAAAATTAATTATGACAATGTATATTTATATTGAAACAAACTATGTTAAAGGGAATTATATTATATAACAAAGGGCAAGGTCACCAGAGTTCAACTATGTTTGCAGTATGCACCTTATTGCTATAAAGCGCGCAAAGTTCTGCAAAGCGATTGCAAAGTTGGTGGATTTGCGTGTTTATTTGACGTAAGTTGTTGTTATATCGAACCCTGCCGTTACAAAGTATGAAACATGAATAAAATCCATTTGAAGCCTTCGATGTTACCAGCCTGTCATATGAGCCAGCCGTAAAATGTTAAAAAAAAACAGCCTAAAATGTGAAAAGCCAGTGAAAAGTTGGTAGATATGCGTGTATATTTCTCCTAAGTCATTTCATATAGAACCCCGCAGTTAAATTGAGAAAAACAATGTGTAATAAAAAAAAGCCATTTATTGTCGCAGACTAAACCACTACCCAAGCGTAAGAGGTTAAACAAAGAGCTTACAAAGTTGAGAAAAGCTATTGCAAAGTTTTCAGATTTACATGGAAATGTTACCTATGTTGTTATATTATCGAGACATGTGGTTGAAAGTTCGGAAAAGTGAAAAAATATATCGTAAAACGCAGTATGAATGTCGTAGTGGCTCCCGAACAACGTGGAGTTTTGAAACATTTCCAAACATTAAATAGTCTCCAATTTCAAAAATTTTCAAATGGTTATTATAGGTTAGTGGTCAGGTGATCAACCTATCACAAAAGTAAATATAAATCGGTCGTGGTTAACACTTGCATGGGAGACAATCTGAAAAAAAACAGCCGTCGAAATTATTTTAGGTTTTGCCTTACACACTGAAAAGACAAATACGCATGTTTTAGCATTATTTGCTACTCTAATGTCAAACATTTCTTATAGAAATTATTAGAAATTTTCAAATTCATAGAAAGTTTTAAAATATGCTAGTATTTTCAATGAAACAACTGTTTTTGCAGTCTGCACCTAATTGCTCTAAAGCTGATAAAACAGCGCGCAAAGTTGTGCAAAGCGATTGCAAAGTTGGTGGATTTGTGTGTTTATTGGACGTAAGTTGTTGTTATATCGAACCCTGCCGTTACAAAGTATGAAACATGAATAAAATCCATTTGAAGCCTTCGATGTTACCAGCCTGTCATATGAGCCAGCCGTAAAATGTAAAAAAAACAGCCTAAAGTGTGAAAAGCCAGTGAAAAGTTGGTGGATATGCGTGTATATTTCTCCTAAGCCATTTCATATAGAACCCCACAGTTAAATTGAGAAAAACAATGTGTAAAAGTCTAAAAAAGCCATTTATTGTCGCAGACTAAACCACTACCCAAGCGTAAGAGGTTAAACAAAGTGCTTACAAAGTTGTGAAAAGCTATTACAAAGTTTTCAGATTTACATGGAAATGTTACCTATGGTGTTACATTATCGAGACATGTGGTTAAAAGTTCGGAAAAGTGAAGAAATATATCGTAAAATGCCATTTGAATGTCGTAGTGGCTCCCGAAGAACGAGAAATTTTGAAACATTTTCAAACATTAAATAGTCTCCAATTTCAAAAAAATTACAAATGATTATTATAGGTGAGTGGTCAGGTGATCGACCGATCACAAAAGTAAATATAAATCGGTCGTGGTTAGCACTTGCATGGGAGACCATCTGAGAAAAACAGACGTCGAATTTTTTTTTAGGTTTTGTCTTGCACACTGAAAAGACAGGTACGCATTTTTTTTTTGGCATTATTTGCTGCTCTAATGTCAAATATTTCTTATAGAAATTTCTAGAAATTATTAGAAATTTTCAAATTCATAGAAAGTTTTAAAATATGATAGTTTTTCAATGAAAGAACTGTTTTTGCAGTCTGCACCTTATTGCTATAAAGCTGATAAAACAGCGCGCAAAGTTCTGCAAAGCGATTGCAAAGTTGGTGGATTTGCGTGTTTATTTGACGTAAGTTGTTGTTATATCGAACCCTGCCGTTACAAAGTATGAAACATGAATAAAATCCATTTGAAGCCTTCGATGTTACCAGCCTGTCATATGAGCCAGCCGTAAAATGTAGAAAAACAGCCTAAAATGTGAAAAGCCAGTGAAAAGTTGGTAGATATGCGTGTATATTTCTCCTAAGTCATTTCATATAGAACTCCGCAGTTAAATTGAGAAAACAATGTGTAAAAGTCTAAAAAAAAAACATTCATTGTCGCAGACTAAACCACTACCCAAGCGTAAGAGGTTAAACAAAGTGCTTACAAAGTTGAGAAAAGTTGAATGTCGTAGTGGCTCCCGAAGAACGAGAAATTTTGAAACATTTTCAAACATTAAATAGTCTCCAATTTCAAAAAAATTACAAATGATTATTATAGGTGAGTGGTCAGGTGATCGACCGATCACAAAAGTAAATATAAATCGGTCGTGGTTAGCACTTGCATGGGAGACCATCTGAGAAAAACAGACGTCGAATTTTTTTTTAGGTTTTGTCTTGCACACTGAAAAGACAGGTACGCATTTTTTTTTTGGCATTATTTGCTGCTCTAATGTCAAATATTTCTTATAGAAATTTCTAGAAATTATTAGAAATTTTCAAATTCATAGAAAGTTTTAAAATATGATAGTTTTTCAATGAAAGAACTGTTTTTGCAGTCTGCACCTTATTGCTATAAAGCTGATAAAACAGCGCGCAAAGTTCTGCAAAGCGATTGCAAAGTTGGTGGATTTGCGTGTTTATTTGACGTAAGTTGTTGTTATATCGAACCCTGCCGTTACAAAGTATGAAACATGAATAAAATCCATTTGAAGCCTTCGATGTTACCAGCCTGTCATATGAGCCAGCCGTAAAATGTAGAAAAACAGCCTAAAATGTGAAAAGCCAGTGAAAAGTTGGTAGATATGCGTGTATATTTCTCCTAAGTCATTTCATATAGAACTCCGCAGTTAAATTGAGAAAACAATGTGTAAAAGTCTAAAAAAAAAACATTCATTGTCGCAGACTAAACCACTACCCAAGCGTAAGAGGTTAAACAAAGTGCTTACAAAGTTGTGAAAAGCTATTGCAAAGTTTTCAGATTTACATGGAAATGTTACCTATGTTGTTATATTATCGAGACATGTGGTTGAAAGTTCGGAAAAGTGAAAAAGTATATCGTAAAATGCAGTTTGAATGTCGTAGTGGCTCTCGAAGAACGTGGAATTTTGAAACATTTCCAAACATTAAATAGTCTCCAATTTCAAAATTTTTCAAATGGTTGTTATAGGTGAGTGGTCAGGTGATCAACCTATCACAAAAGTAAATATAAATCGGTCGTGGTTAACACTTGCATGGGAGACAATCTGAAAAAAACAGCCGTCGAAATTATTTTAGGTTTTGCCTTACACACTGAAAAGACAAATACGCATGTTTTAGCATTATTTGCTACTCTAATGTCAAACATTTCTTATAGAAATTATTAGAAATTTTCAAATTCATAGAAAGTTTTAAAATATGCTAGTATTTTCAATGAAACAACTGTTTTTGCAGTCTGCACCTAATTGCTCTAAAGCTGATAAAACAGCGCGCAAAGTTGTGCAAAGCGATTGCAAAGTTGGTGGATTTGCGTGTTTATTGGACGTAAGTTGTTGTTATATCGAACCCTGCCGTCACAAAGTATGAAACATGAATAAAAACCATTTGAAGCCTTCGATGTTACCAGCCTGTCATATGAGCCAGCCGTAAAATGTAAAAAAAAATAGCCTAAAGTGTGAAAAGCCAGTGAAAAGTTGGTAGATATGCGTGTATATTTCTCCTAAGTCATTTCATATAGAACCCCACAGTTAAATTGAGAAAAATAATGTGTAAAAGTCTAAAAAAGCCATTTATTGTCACAGACTAAACCACTACCCAAGCGTAAGAGGTTAAACAAAGTGCTTACAAAGTTGTGAAAAGCTATTGCAATGTTGTCAGATTTACGTGGAAATGTTACCTATGGTGTTACATTATCAAGACATGTGGTTAAAAGTTCGGAAAAGTGAAGAAATATATCGTAAAATGCCATTTGGATGTCGTAGTGGCTCCCGAAGAACGAGAAATTTTGAAACATTTTCAAACATTAAATAGTCTCCAATTTCAAAACAATTACAAATGATTATTATAGGTGAGTGGTCAGGTGATCGACCGATCACAAAAGTAAATATAAATCGGTCGTGGTTAGGAGTTGCATGAGAGACCATCTGAGAAAAACAGACGTCGAATTGTTTTTAGGTTTTGTCTTACACACTGAAAAGACAGATACGCAATTTTTTAGCATTATTTTCTGCTCTAATGTCAAATAATTCTTATAGAAATTTCTAGAAATTATTAGAAATTTTCAAATTCATAGAAAGTTTTAAAATATGCTAGTATTTTCAATGAAACAACTGTTTTTGCAGTCTGCACCTAATTGCTCTAAAGCTGATAAAACAGCGCGCAAAGTTGTGCAAACCGATTGCAAAGTTGGTGGATTTGCGTGTTTATTTGACGTAAGTTGTTGTTATATCGAACCCTGCCGTTATAAAGCATGAAACATGAATAAAATCCATTTGAAGCCTTCGATGTTACCAGCCTGTCATATGAGCCAGCCGTAAAATGTGAAAACAAAACAGCCGAAAATGTGAAAAGCCATTGAAAAGTTAGTAGATATGCGTGTATATTTCTTCTAAGTCATTCCATATAGAACCTCGCAGTTAAATTGAGAAAAACAATGTGTAATAAAAAAAAGCCATTTATTGTCGCAGACTAAACCACTACCCAAGCGTAAGAGGTTAAACAAAGCATTACAAAGTTGTGAAAAGCTATTGCAAAGTTTTCAGATTTACATGGAAATGTTACCTATGTTGTTACATTATCGAGACATGTGTTTAAAAGTTCGGAAAAGTGAAGAAATATATCGTGAAATGCCGTTTGAATGTCGTAGTGGCTCCCGAAGTACGTGGAATTTTGAAACATTTCCAAACATTAAATAGTCTCCAATTTCAAAAAATTACAAATGATTATTATAGGTGAGTGGTCAGGTGATCGACCGATCACAAAAATAAATATAAATCGGTCGTGATTAGCACTTGCGTGCGAAACCATCTGAGAAAAACAGCCTTCGAAATTTGTTTAGGTTTTGTCTTATACACTGAAAAGACAAATACACAATTTTTTTAGCATTATTTGCTGCTCTAATGTCAAATATTTCTTATAGAAATTTCTAGAAATTATTAGAAATTTTCAAATTCATAGAAAGTTTTAAAATATGCTAGTATTTTCAATGAAACAACTGTTTTTGCAATCTGCACCTAATTGCTCTAAAGCTGATAAAACAGCGCGCAAAGTTGTGCAAAGCGATTGCAAAGTTGGTGGATTTGTGTGTTTATTGGGTGTAAGTTGTTGTGATATCGAACCCTGCCGTTACAAAGTATGAAACATGAATAAAATCCATTTGAAGCCTTCGATGTTACCAGCCTGTCATATTAGCCAGCCGTAAAATGTAAAAAACAGCCGAAAATGTTAAAAACCATTGAAAAGTTGGTAGATATGCGTATATATTTCTCCCAAATCATTTCATATAGAACCTCGTAGTTAAATTGAGAAAAATAATGTGTAATAAAAAAAGCCATTTATTGTCACAGACTAAACCACTACCCAAGCGTAAGAGGTTAAACAAAGTGCTTACAAAGTTGTGAAAAGCTATTGCAAAGTTGTCAGATTTACGTGGAAATGTTACCTATGGTGTTACATTATCAAGACATGTGGTTAAAAGTTCGGAAAAGTGAAGAAATATATCGTAAAATGCCATTTGGATGTCGTAGTGGCTCCCGAAGAACGTGGAATTTTGAAACATTTCCAAACATTAAATAGTCTCCAATTTCAAAAAAATTACAAATGATTATTATAGTTGAGTGGTCAGGTGATCGACCGATCACAAAAGTAAATATAAATCGGTCGTGGTTAGGACTTGCATGGGAGACCATCTGAGAAAAACAGACGTCGAATTGCTTTTAGGTTTTGTCTTACACACTGAAAAGACAGATACGCATTTTTTTAGCATTATTTTCTGCTCTACTGTCAAATAATTCTTATAGAAATTTCTAGAAATTATTAGAAATTTTCAAATTCATAGAAAGCTTTAAAATATGATAGTTTTTCAATGAAACACCTGTTTTTACCTTGCCCGTACCATCAAAGATGGAAGGGAAAGGTATATTAAGGGAAAATTTTTGTCCGGCGTTGTCGTCGTCGTCGTCGTTGTCGTTGTCGTCGTCGTTAATAATTGTTATTGTGTGCATGATAACTTTACTAATTCTATTCCAAACTTCATCAAACTTGGTCACCTTGTTCATCAGTATAAAGTCTTCCCTGAGTTTGAACAACAGATGTCCTGTATGTAAAATATCATGCAAACATTGAGAAAAACTGATAAAATATTTTGACTGTTTCTACTTGACTGATCACTGGTGATACACATCAAAGGTCACTGATCTCAGTGGAAATATGCATTGTTGTATGTGTTCAATGAAGCAAATGATTTATCTTGTAATAATATCCTTGGTAATGTATCTCAGAATCCCTTACTGGGTTTCAAAACCAACTCATGGAGAGATTGCACAGTCTGATACACATTTGCAAACCTACCAACACATCTTTACAGAAAACAAGATGTCAGAAAATCAATATAAGCACTCCTATGAACTGGGTGCCAAACTTTGATCAAGATCTGAAGCTAATAGAAAATCTGTTTAGTTCAAAGTTATCAAATCAAAAACAATACATAAAAAATACATAAAAAGCAAAACATTTCATCCACATTTTAAAAAGAAAATTGTTCTAAAATATATGTATTATGTATTTGACAAACAGTTCATTCAACAAATGAAAACTCACAGGAATATGTTTCAGCTATTAGAACAGAATGATAGAGTTTGTATAATACTAGTTTAAAAACTCACTTCAAACAAAGATTGCAGTGTTTGAAGATGTAGGTTCTCAGGAGGCAACAGTACTGTTGACATCTCCCTCCACTGGACACCAACTAACTGTTTAAGTTGATTTGCATACAAAGCAGAGCTTGCAACATGATAGCTATTCATAAAAGGTGTTTTTATTTTACTTTTCATATAATACAGTAGTCACACAATGAGGCAGTTCATATTTGTCTCAGTGAATCATTAATTTTTGACAGACACCTGTACAAAATACTTGGACAAAAGCCAGCTAAGATTTTCTGTTATCTTGCATGTTTTATGAATCTATTCACGTCTAAATGCAGCACTTTTTTTTGCAATGAGGCATTTGTTTTTATACTAAAATATCTGAATTACTTTGAATAAAGCTGGAAATTATGTCCCTTAAAATAATTAAACAAATAAGGCACAAATGTTTTTGTAAGATATTTACATCTTTAAAGGACATTCGGTAGACTGATTCCCCACTGTTAGTTCAACCCCAAAACTTTTTTGTATTCAAAATTAATTATGACAATGTATATTTATATTGAAATAAACTATGTTAAAGGGAATTATATTATATAACAAAGGGCAAGGTCACCAGAGTTCAACTATGTTTGCAGTATGCACCTTATTGCTATAAAGCTGATAAAACAGCGCGCAAAGTTCTGCAAAGCGATTGCAAAGTTGGTGGATTTGCGTGTTTATTTGACGTAAGTTGTTGTTATATCGAACCCTGCCGTTACAAAGTATGAAACATGAATAAAATCCATTTGAAGCCTTCGATATTACCAGCCTGTCATATGAGCCAGCCGTAAAATGTTAAAAAAAACAGCCTAAAATGTGAAAAGCCAGTGAAAAGTTGGTAGATATGCGTGTATATTTCTCCTAAGTCATTTCATATAGAACCCCGCAGTTAAATTGAGAAAACAATATGTAAAAGCCTAAAAAAACATTCATTGTCGCAGACTAAACCACTACCCAAGCGTAAGAGGTTAAACAAAGTGCTTACAAAGTTGAGAAAAGCTATTGCAAAGTTTTCAGATTTACATGGAAATGTTACCTATGTTGTTATATTATCGAGACATGTGGTTGAAAGTTCGGAATAGTGAAAAAATATATCGTAAAACGCAGTTTGAATGTCGTAGTGGCTCCCGAACAACGTGGAATTTTGAAACATTTCCAAACATTAAATAGTCTCCAATTTCAAAAATTTTCAAATGGTTATTATAGGTGAGTGGTCAGGTGATCAACCTATCACAAAAGTAAATATAAATCGGTCGTGGTTAACACTTGCATGGGAGACAATCTGAAAAAAACAGACGTCGAAATTATTTTAGGTTTTGCCTTACACACTGAAAAGACAAATACGCATGTTTTAGCACTATTTGCTACTCTAATGTCAAACATTTCTTATAGAAATTATTAGAAATTTTCAAATTCATAGAAAGTTTTAAAATATGCTTGTATTTTCAATGAAACAACTGTTTTTGCAGTCTGCACCTAATTGCTCTAAAGCTGATAAAACAGCGCGCAAAGTTGTGCAAAGCGATTGCAAAGTTGGTGGATTTGCGTGTTTATTTGACGTAAGTTGTTGTTATATCGAACCCTGCCGTCACAAAGTATGAAACATGAATAAAAACCATTTGAAGCCTTCTATGATACCAGCCTGTCATATGAGCCAGCCGTAAAATGTAAAAAAAAACAGCCGAAAATGTGAAAAGCCATTGAAAAGTTAGTAGATATGCGTGTATATTTCTTCTAAGTCATTCCATATACAACCTCGCAGTTAAATTGAGAAAAACAATGTGTAATAAAAAAAGCCATTTATTGTCGCAGACTAAACCACTACCCAAGCGTAAGAGGTTAAACAAAGTGCTTACAAAGTTGTGAAAAGCTATTGCAAAGTTGTCAGATTTACGTGGAAATGTTACCTATGGTGTTACATTATCGAGACATGTGGTTAAAAGTTCGGAAAAGTGAAGAAATATATCGTAAAATGCCATTTGAATGTCGTAGTGGCTCCCGAAGAACGAGAAATTTTGAAACATTTTCAAACATTAAATAGTCTCCAATTTCAAAAAATTACAAATGATTATTATAGGTGAGTGGTCAGGTGATCGACCGATCACAAAAGTAAATATAAATCGGTCGTGGTTAGCACTTGCATGGGAGACCATCTGAGAAAAACAGACGTCGAATTTTTTTTAGGTTTTGTCTTACATACTGAAAAGACAGATACGCATTTTTTTTAGCATTATTTGCTGCTCTAATGTCAAATATTTCTTATAGAAATTTCTAGAAATTATTAGAAATTTTCAAATTCATAGAAAGTATTAAAATATGCTAGTATTTTCAATGAAACAACTGTTTTTGCAGTCTGCACCTAATTGCTCTAAAGCTGATAAAACAGCGCGCAAAGTTGTGCAAAGCGATTGCACAGTTGGTGGATTTGTGTGTTTATTGGACGTAAGTTGTTGTTATATCGAACCCTGCCGTTACAAAGTATGAAACATGAATAAAATCCATTTGAAGCCGTCGATGTTACCAGCCTGTCATATGAGCCAGCCGTAAAATGTAAAAAAAAACAGCCTAAAGTGTGAAAAGCCATTGAAAAGTTGATAGATATCCGTGTATATTTCTCCCAAATCATTTCATATAGAACCTCGTAGTTAAATTGAGAAAAACAATGTGTAAAAGTCTAAAAAAGCCATTTATTGTCACAGACTAAACCACTACCCAAGCGTAAGAGGTTAAACAAAGTGCTTACAAAGTTGTGAAAAGCTATTGCAAAGTTGTCAGATTTACGTGGAAATGTTACCTATGGTGTTACATTATCAAGACATGTGGTTAAAAGTTCGGAAAAGTGAAGAAATATATCGTAAAATGCCATTTGAATTTCGTAGTGGCTCCCGAAGAACGAGAAATTTTGAAACATTTTCAAACATTAAATAGTCTCCAATTTCAAAAAAATTACAAATGATTATTATAGGTGAGTGGTCAGGTGATCGACCGATCACAAAAGTAAATATAAATCGGTCGTGGTTAGCACGTGCATGGGAGACCATCTAAGAAAAACAGACGTCGAATTTTTTTTAGGTTTTGTCTTACACACTGAAAAGATAGATACGCATTTTTTTAGCATTATTTGCTGCTCTAATGTCAAATATTTCTTATACAAATTATTAGAAATTTTCAAATTCATAGAAAGTATTAAAATATGATAGTTTTTCAATGAAACAACTGTTTTTGCAGTCTGCACCTTATTGCTATAAAGCTGATAAAACAGCGCGCAAAGTTGTGCAAAGCGATTGCAAAGTTGGTGGATTTGCGTGTTTATTTGACGTAAGTTGTTGTTATATCGAACCCTGCCGTCACAAAGTATGAAACATGAATAAAAACCATTTGAAGCCTTCTATGATACCAGCCTGTCATATGAGCCAGTCGTAAAATGTGAAAACAAAACAGCCTAAAATGTGAAAATCCATTGAAAAGTTGGTAGATATCCGTGAATATTTCTCCTAAGTCATTTCATATAGAACCCCGCAGTTAAATTTTGAAAACAATGTGTAAAAGTCTATAAAAAAGCCATTTATTGTCGCAGACTAAACCACTACCCAAGCGTAAGAGGTTAAACAAAGTGCTTGCAAAGTTGTGAAAAGCTATTGCAAAGTTGTCAGATTTACGTGGAAATGTTACCTATGGTGTTACATTATCAAGACATGTGGTTAAAAGTTCGGAAAAGTGAAGAAATTTATCGTAAAATGCAGTTTGAATGTCGTAGTGGCTCCCGAAGAACGAGAAATTTTGAAAAATTTTCAAACATTAACAGTCTCCAATTTCAAAAAAATTACAAATGATTATTATAGGTGAGTGGTCAGGTGATCGACCGATCACAAAAGTAAATATAAATCGGCCGTGGTTAGCACTTGCATGGGAGACCATCTGAGAAAAACAGCCGTCGACATTTTTTTAGGTTTTGTTAAACACACTGAAAAGACAAATACGCATTTTTTTAGCATTATTTGCTACGCTAATGTCAAACATTTCTTTTAGAAATTTGTAGAAATTATTAGAAATTTTCAAATTCATAGAAAGTTTTAAAATATGCTAGTTTTTTCAATAAAACAACTGTTTTTGCAGTCTGCACCTTATTGCTCTAAAGCTGATAAAACAGCGCGCAAAGTTGTGCAAAGCGATTGCAAAGTTGGTGGATTTGCGTGTTTATTTGACGTAAGTTGTTGTTATATCGAACCCTGCCGTTACAAAGTATGAAACATGAATAAAATCCATTTGAAGCCTTCGATGTTACCAGCCTGTCATATGAGCCAGCCATAAAATGTAAAAAACAGCCTAAAATGTTAAAAGTCATTGAAAAGTTGATAGATATCCGTGTATATTTCTCCCAAATCATTTCATATAGAACCTCGTAGTTAAATTGAGAAAAACAATGTGTAAAAGTCTAAAAAAGCCATTTATTGTCACAGACTAAACCACTACCCAAGCGTAAGAGGTTAAACAAAGTGCTTACAAAGTTGTGAAAAGCTATTGCAAAGTTGTCAGATTTACGTGGAAATGTTACCTATGGTGTTACATTATCAAGACATGTGGTTAAAAGTTCGGAAAAGTGAAGAAATATATCGTAAAATGCCATTTGGATGTCGTAGTGGCTCCCGAAGAACGTGGAATTTTGAAACATTTCCAAACATTAAATAGTCTCCAATTTCAAAAAAATTACAAATGATTATTATAGGTGAGTGGTCAGGTGATCGACCGATCACAAAAGTAAATATAAATCGGTCGTGGTTAGGAGTTGCATGAGAGACCATCTGAGAAAAACAGACGTCGAATTGTTTTTAGGTTTTGTCTTACACACTGAAAAGACAGATACGCAATTTTTTAGCATTATTTTCTGCTCTAATGTCAAATAATTCTTATAGAAATTTCTAGAAATTATTAGAAATTTTCAAATTCATAGAAAGTTTTAAAATATGCTAGTATTTTCAATGAAACAACTGTTTTTGCAGTCTGCACCTAATTGCTCTAAAGCTGATAAAACAGCGCGCAAAGTTGTGCAAACCGATTGCAAAGTTGGTGGATTTGCGTGTTTATTTGACGTAAGTTGTTGTTATATCGAACCCTGCCGTTATAAAGCATGAAACATGAATAAAATCCATTTGAAGCCTTCGATGTTACCAGCCTGTCATATGAGCCAGCCGTAAAATGTGAAAACAAAACAGCCGAAAATGTGAAAAGCCATTGAAAAGTTAGTAGATATGCGTGTATATTTCTTCTAAGTCATTCCATATAGAACCTCGCAGTTAAATTGAGAAAAACAATGTGTAATAAAAAAAAGCCATTTATTGTCGCAGACTAAACCACTACCCAAGCGTAAGAGGTTAAACAAAGCATTACAAAGTTGTGAAAAGCTATTGCAAAGTTTTCAGATTTACATGGAAATGTTACCTATGTTGTTACATTATCGAGACATGTGTTTAAAAGTTCGGAAAAGTGAAGAAATATATCGTGAAATGCCGTTTGAATGTCGTAGTGGCTCCCGAAGTACGTGGAATTTTGAAACATTTCCAAACATTAAATAGTCTCCAATTTCAAAAAATTACAAATGATTATTATAGGTGAGTGGTCAGGTGATCGACCGATCACAAAAATAAATATAAATCGGTCGTGATTAGCACTTGCGTGCGAAACCATCTGAGAAAAACAGCCTTCGAAATTTGTTTAGGTTTTGTCTTATACACTGAAAAGACAAATACACAATTTTTTTAGCATTATTTGCTGCTCTAATGTCAAATATTTCTTATAGAAATTTCTAGAAATTATTAGAAATTTTCAAATTCATAGAAAGTTTTAAAATATGCTAGTATTTTCAATGAAACAACTGTTTTTGCAATCTGCACCTAATTGCTCTAAAGCTGATAAAACAGCGCGCAAAGTTGTGCAAAGCGATTGCAAAGTTGGTGGATTTGTGTGTTTATTGGGTGTAAGTTGTTGTGATATCGAACCCTGCCGTTACAAAGTATGAAACATGAATAAAATCCATTTGAAGCCTTCGATGTTACCAGCCTGTCATATTAGCCAGCCGTAAAATGTAAAAAACAGCCGAAAATGTTAAAAACCATTGAAAAGTTGGTAGATATGCGTATATATTTCTCCCAAATCATTTCATATAGAACCTCGTAGTTAAATTGAGAAAAATAATGTGTAATAAAAAAAGCCATTTATTGTCACAGACTAAACCACTACCCAAGCGTAAGAGGTTAAACAAAGTGCTTACAAAGTTGTGAAAAGCTATTGCAAAGTTGTCAGATTTACGTGGAAATGTTACCTATGGTGTTACATTATCAAGACATGTGGTTAAAAGTTCGGAAAAGTGAAGAAATATATCGTAAAATGCCATTTGGATGTCGTAGTGGCTCCCGAAGAACGTGGAATTTTGAAACATTTCCAAACATTAAATAGTCTCCAATTTCAAAAAAATTACAAATGATTATTATAGTTGAGTGGTCAGGTGATCGACCGATCACAAAAGTAAATATAAATCGGTCGTGGTTAGGACTTGCATGGGAGACCATCTGAGAAAAACAGACGTCGAATTGCTTTTAGGTTTTGTCTTACACACTGAAAAGACAGATACGCATTTTTTTAGCATTATTTTCTGCTCTACTGTCAAATAATTCTTATAGAAATTTCTAGAAATTATTAGAAATTTTCAAATTCATAGAAAGCTTTAAAATATGATAGTTTTTCAATGAAACACCTGTTTTTACCTTGCCCGTACCATCAAAGATGGAAGGGAAAGGTATATTAAGGGAAAATTTTTGTCCGGCGTTGTCGTCGTCGTCGTCGTTGTCGTTGTCGTCGTCGTTAATAATTGTTATTGTGTGCATGATAACTTTACTAATTCTATTCCAAACTTCATCAAACTTGGTCACCTTGTTCATCAGTATAAAGTCTTCCCTGAGTTTGAACAACAGATGTCCTGTATGTAAAATATCATGCAAACATTGAGAAAAACTGATAAAATATTTTGACTGTTTCTACTTGACTGATCACTGGTGATACACATCAAAGGTCACTGATCTCAGTGGAAATATGCATTGTTGTATGTGTTCAATGAAGCAAATGATTTATCTTGTAATAATATCCTTGGTAATGTATCTCAGAATCCCTTACTGGGTTTCAAAACCAACTCATGGAGAGATTGCACAGTCTGATACACATTTGCAAACCTACCAACACATCTTTACAGAAAACAAGATGTCAGAAAATCAATATAAGCACTCCTATGAACTGGGTGCCAAACTTTGATCAAGATCTGAAGCTAATAGAAAATCTGTTTAGTTCAAAGTTATCAAATCAAAAACAATACATAAAAAATACATAAAAAGCAAAACATTTCATCCACATTTTAAAAAGAAAATTGTTCTAAAATATATGTATTATGTATTTGACAAACAGTTCATTCAACAAATGAAAACTCACAGGAATATGTTTCAGCTATTAGAACAGAATGATAGAGTTTGTATAATACTAGTTTAAAAACTCACTTCAAACAAAGATTGCAGTGTTTGAAGATGTAGGTTCTCAGGAGGCAACAGTACTGTTGACATCTCCCTCCACTGGACACCAACTAACTGTTTAAGTTGATTTGCATACAAAGCAGAGCTTGCAACATGATAGCTATTCATAAAAGGTGTTTTTATTTTACTTTTCATATAATACAGTAGTCACACAATGAGGCAGTTCATATTTGTCTCAGTGAATCATTAATTTTTGACAGACACCTGTACAAAATACTTGGACAAAAGCCAGCTAAGATTTTCTGTTATCTTGCATGTTTTATGAATCTATTCACGTCTAAATGCAGCACTTTTTTTTGCAATGAGGCATTTGTTTTTATACTAAAATATCTGAATTACTTTGAATAAAGCTGGAAATTATGTCCCTTAAAATAATTAAACAAATAAGGCACAAATGTTTTTGTAAGATATTTACATCTTTAAAGGACATTCGGTAGACTGATTCCCCACTGTTAGTTCAACCCCAAAACTTTTTTGTATTCAAAATTAATTATGACAATGTATATTTATATTGAAATAAACTATGTTAAAGGGAATTATATTATATAACAAAGGGCAAGGTCACCAGAGTTCAACTATGTTTGCAGTATGCACCTTATTGCTATAAAGCTGATAAAACAGCGCGCAAAGTTCTGCAAAGCGATTGCAAAGTTGGTGGATTTGCGTGTTTATTTGACGTAAGTTGTTGTTATATCGAACCCTGCCGTTACAAAGTATGAAACATGAATAAAATCCATTTGAAGCCTTCGATATTACCAGCCTGTCATATGAGCCAGCCGTAAAATGTAAAAAAAAACAGCCTAAAATGTGAAAAGCCAGTGAAAAGTTGGTAGATATGCGTGTATATTTCTCCTAAGTCATTTCATATAGAACCCCGCAGTTAAATTGAGAAAACAATATGTAAAAGCCTAAAAAAACATTCATTGTCGCAGACTAAACCACTACCCAAGCGTAAGAGGTTAAACAAAGTGCTTACAAAGTTGAGAAAAGCTATTGCAAAGTTTTCAGATTTACATGGAAATGTTACCTATGTTGTTATATTATCGAGACATGTGGTTGAAAGTTCGGAATAGTGAAAAAATATATCGTAAAACGCAGTTTGAATGTCGTAGTGGCTCCCGAACAACGTGGAATTTTGAAACATTTCCAAACATTAAATAGTCTCCAATTTCAAAAATTTTCAAATGGTTATTATAGGTGAGTGGTCAGGTGATCAACCTATCACAAAAGTAAATATAAATCGGTCGTGGTTAACACTTGCATGGGAGACAATCTGAAAAAAACAGACGTCGAAATTATTTTAGGTTTTGCCTTACACACTGAAAAGACAAATACGCATGTTTTAGCACTATTTGCTACTCTAATGTCAAACATTTCTTATAGAAATTATTAGAAATTTTCAAATTCATAGAAAGTTTTAAAATATGCTTGTATTTTCAATGAAACAACTGTTTTTGCAGTCTGCACCTAATTGCTCTAAAGCTGATAAAACAGCGCGCAAAGTTGTGCAAAGCGATTGCAAAGTTGGTGGATTTGCGTGTTTATTTGACGTAAGTTGTTGTTATATCGAACCCTGCCGTCACAAAGTATGAAACATGAATAAAAACCATTTGAAGCCTTCTATGATACCAGCCTGTCATATGAGCCAGCCGTAAAATGTAAAAAAAAACAGCCGAAAATGTGAAAAGCCATTGAAAAGTTAGTAGATATGCGTGTATATTTCTTCTAAGTCATTCCATATACAACCTCGCAGTTAAATTGAGAAAAACAATGTGTAATAAAAAAAGCCATTTATTGTCGCAGACTAAACCACTACCCAAGCGTAAGAGGTTAAACAAAGTGCTTACAAAGTTGTGAAAAGCTATTGCAAAGTTGTCAGATTTACGTGGAAATGTTACCTATGGTGTTACATTATCGAGACATGTGGTTAAAAGTTCGGAAAAGTGAAGAAATATATCGTAAAATGCCATTTGAATGTCGTAGTGGCTCCCGAAGAACGAGAAATTTTGAAACATTTTCAAACATTAAATAGTCTCCAATTTCAAAAAATTACAAATGATTATTATAGGTGAGTGGTCAGGTGATCGACCGATCACAAAAGTAAATATAAATCGGTCGTGGTTAGCACTTGCATGGGAGACCATCTGAGAAAAACAGACGTCGAATTTTTTTTAGGTTTTGTCTTACATACTGAAAAGACAGATACGCATTTTTTTTAGCATTATTTGCTGCTCTAATGTCAAATATTTCTTATAGAAATTTCTAGAAATTATTAGAAATTTTCAAATTCATAGAAAGTATTAAAATATGCTAGTATTTTCAATGAAACAACTGTTTTTGCAGTCTGCACCTAATTGCTCTAAAGCTGATAAAACAGCGCGCAAAGTTGTGCAAAGCGATTGCACAGTTGGTGGATTTGTGTGTTTATTGGACGTAAGTTGTTGTTATATCGAACCCTGCCGTTACAAAGTATGAAACATGAATAAAATCCATTTGAAGCCGTCGATGTTACCAGCCTGTCATATGAGCCAGCCGTAAAATGTAAAAAAAAACAGCCTAAAGTGTGAAAAGCCATTGAAAAGTTGATAGATATCCGTGTATATTTCTCCCAAATCATTTCATATAGAACCTCGTAGTTAAATTGAGAAAAACAATGTGTAAAAGTCTAAAAAAGCCATTTATTGTCACAGACTAAACCACTACCCAAGCGTAAGAGGTTAAACAAAGTGCTTACAAAGTTGTGAAAAGCTATTGCAAAGTTGTCAGATTTACGTGGAAATGTTACCTATGGTGTTACATTATCAAGACATGTGGTTAAAAGTTCGGAAAAGTGAAGAAATATATCGTAAAATGCCATTTGAATTTCGTAGTGGCTCCCGAAGAACGAGAAATTTTGAAACATTTTCAAACATTAAATAGTCTCCAATTTCAAAAAAATTACAAATGATTATTATAGGTGAGTGGTCAGGTGATCGACCGATCACAAAAGTAAATATAAATCGGTCGTGGTTAGCACGTGCATGGGAGACCATCTAAGAAAAACAGACGTCGAATTTTTTTTAGGTTTTGTCTTACACACTGAAAAGATAGATACGCATTTTTTTAGCATTATTTGCTGCTCTAATGTCAAATATTTCTTATACAAATTATTAGAAATTTTCAAATTCATAGAAAGTATTAAAATATGATAGTTTTTCAATGAAACAACTGTTTTTGCAGTCTGCACCTTATTGCTATAAAGCTGATAAAACAGCGCGCAAAGTTGTGCAAAGCGATTGCAAAGTTGGTGGATTTGCGTGTTTATTTGACGTAAGTTGTTGTTATATCGAACCCTGCCGTCACAAAGTATGAAACATGAATAAAAACCATTTGAAGCCTTCTATGATACCAGCCTGTCATATGAGCCAGTCGTAAAATGTGAAAACAAAACAGCCTAAAATGTGAAAATCCATTGAAAAGTTGGTAGATATCCGTGAATATTTCTCCTAAGTCATTTCATATAGAACCCCGCAGTTAAATTTTGAAAACAATGTGTAAAAGTCTATAAAAAAGCCATTTATTGTCGCAGACTAAACCACTACCCAAGCGTAAGAGGTTAAACAAAGTGCTTACAAAGTTGTGAAAAGCTATTGCAAAGTTGTCAGATTTACGTGGAAATGTTACCTATGGTGTTACATTATCAAGACATGTGGTTAAAAGTTCGGAAAAGTGAAGAAATTTATCGTAAAATGCAGTTTGAATGTCGTAGTGGCTCCCGAAGAACGAGAAATTTTGAAAAATTTTCAAACATTAACAGTCTCCAATTTCAAAAAAATTACAAATGATTATTATAGGTGAGTGGTCAGGTGATCGACCGATCACAAAAGTAAATATAAATCGGCCGTGGTTAGCACTTGCATGGGAGACCATCTGAGAAAAACAGCCGTCGACGTTTTTTTAGGTTTTGTTAAACACACTGAAAAGACAAATACGCATTTTTTTAGCATTATTTGCTACGCTAATGTCAAACATTTCTTTTAGAAATTTGTAGAAATTATTAGAAATTTTCAAATTCATAGAAAGTTTTAAAATATGCTAGTTTTTTCAATAAAACAACTGTTTTTGCAGTCTGCACCTTATTGCTCTAAAGCTGATAAAACAGCGCGCAAAGTTGTGCAAAGCGATTGCAAAGTTGGTGGATTTGCGTGTTTATTTGACGTAAGTTGTTGTTATATCGAACCCTGCCGTTACAAAGTATGAAACATGAATAAAATCCATTTGAAGCCTTCGATGTTACCAGCCTGTCATATGAGCCAGCCATAAAATGTAAAAAACAGCCTAAAATGTTAAAAGTCATTGAAAAGTTGATAGATATCCGTGTATATTTCTCCCAAATCATTTCATATAGAACCTCGTAGTTAAATTGAGAAAAACAATGTGTAAAAGTCTAAAAAAGCCATTTATTGTCACAGACTAAACCACTACCCAAGCGTAAGAGGTTAAACAAAGTGCTTACAAAGTTGTGAAAAGCTATTACAAAGTTTTCAGATTTACGTGGAAATGTTACCTATGGTGTTACATTATCAAGACATGTGGTTAAAAGTTCGGAAAAGTGAAGAAATATATCGTAAAATGCCATTTGAATGTCGTAGTGACTCCCGAAGAACGAGAAATTTTGAAACATTTTCAAACATTAAATAGTCTCCAATTTCAAAAAAAATACAAATGATTATTATGGGTGAGTGGTCAGGTGATCGACCGATCACAAAAGTAAATATAAATTGGTCGTGGTTAGGACTTGCATGGGAGACCATCTGAGAAAAACAGACGTCGATTTTTTTTTAGGTTTTGTCTTCCACACTGAAAAGACAAATACACAATTTTTTTAGCATTATTTGCTACTCTAATGTCAAACATTTCTTATAGAAATTTGTAAAAATTATTAGAAATTTTCAAATTCATAGAAAGTTTTAAAAAATGCTAGTATTTTGAATGAAACAACTGTTTTTGCAGTCTGCACCTAATTGCTCTAAAGCTGATAAAACAGAGCGCAAATTTGTGCAAAGCGATTGCCAAGTTGGTGGATTTGCATGTTTATTTGACGTAAGTTGTTGTTATATCGAACCCTGCCGTTACAAAGTATGAAACATGAAAAAATCCATTTGAAGCCTTCGATGTTACCAGCCTGTCATATGAGCCAGCCGTAAAATGTAAAAAAAAAAACAGCCTAGAATGTGAAAAGTCATTGAAAAGTTGGTAGATATGCGTGTATATTTCTCCTAAGTCATTTCATATAGAACCCCGCAGTTAAATTTAGAAAACAATATGTAAAAGTGTAAAAAAGTCATTCATGTTCGCAGATTCTACAACTACCCAAGCGTAAGAGGTTAAATAAAGTGCTTACAGAGTTTTGAAAAGCTATTGCAAAGTTATATAAAGTCTGGAAAATGAATAAAATCCATTTTAAGCATACCGTGTTAGCAAACGAGTCTTCAATATCAAAAAAATGATTCTCATAGATGAGTGGTCAGGTGATCGACCGATCACAAAAAAAAGGTCAATCGGTTGTGGGTCGTACTTGCATGGGAGACCATCTGAGAAAACCAACGGATTATTTTTTTTGTTTTCTTGCCTTACACATTAAGCCATTTTTGTGCATTATTTCCTACCCTAATGTCGAACATTTATTGTAGAAAGTGGTGGAAATTCTTATAAATTTTCAAGTTCATAGAAAGTTTTAAAATATGCTCGTATTTTCAATTAAGAAACAGTTTTTATAGTCTGCACCTAAGCTCTTAAATCAGCATGCAATTTTGTGTGCATTATTTTCTACTCTAATATCGAACATTAGTAGTTAAGTATACAGTATAGGGAGACTAATTATGACGCCACAATAGAGTCCGTGCATAAATTAGCATAAATTATGATAATGTACATGAAAGGACGTCTGGATATGACGTCACATTGCAATTGTGTGCAAAAATTAGCATAAATCATCATAAATGACTGTGAACGGGAATTTGAATAATGATGACGTCACAATGGAATAGTGTGAATAAATTTGCATAAATTAATATGTTTAAATCGAGGGAGTAACGAGAGCGTCGTGAATAAGTTAGCATTCATCAGCATAATGTTTTTATTTTTAAATCGTATGAGCAATGACGTGACACCCCGAATGAATTTTCTGAATGAAGGGAAGAGAGCTCTAACATACTCGCACGCACCCATCCGTGAGAGAATTTGACAATAGATTCGTCGTGGAAGTAGTGACTTGCAATTGCCAATGGCTGCGACACCCTGATGAACGATTATTGTGGAACGGAAGAATTTATGAAAGGCATACCAGCTGTAACGAACGTGTGTGACATTTCTGACTGTCGCGGCAACGTACTGGAATCGAGAATTAGCGACATCCAGTAACGAAAGACCAGAACACAAAATCACCAATATAATTTGGTGTTAAATCTAATCGATCACAAAACGTAAACAGCGAAGTGCGATCGGACCATTCCCATCGATACCAGTCAGTCAGTCAGCCAGTCAGTCAGTCAGTCAGTCAGTCAGTCAGAAACTTTACCAGTGCTCAAGGCGACGTAACAGCGAACTTGATTTATAGAACAATGAGTTGCATTATGGGTGAGGGCGTGCATATAGGCGTTACCCAAACGGTCTAATTGTAGATACAGTGGTACTAGTATTTATTACATGAGTGACACGTGCTCATGATAACCATCGATCGTGTGATTGTGGTAATTGCTCATGAACAATACCGGTACTGTATTTGATTTGAGTGGACTATGCTTCGAATAACTGTACAAAGGGGTATGGACACAGCGAGATGCGTTGTAAGAAGTGCATTGAACTCCAGCCATACAGTATGAGACAAGTAGTAGTATGACAGTGGTTCAGACAGGGGACAGGTGCGCAGCGCCCTCATACCCCGGTCACGCGATAGAGTGAATGCTAGACCTTGTCAAAATGACTAAATCCACGATTTCCAGAAAATGTACTGCAGTATTTCTGGCTGAAATTTACGTGATTATTGTTTCATTCATTTTTAAAAGGTGTGAAAATACAGAAAAAGTCTAGCAACTGCCAAGCTCAAATAATTTGTTCTAATATTTAAACATAAAGATGGCTCATAAAGAACGAAAGCACACTTTGTACGACATAATGTACGAGGCGTAGCCGAGCACAATATATATTGCAAATTGTGCTTGAGTTCATTATGAACCACTGGGGAGTACATTATTGTTATTATTTCGTTGCATTTGCAATGCCAGTGAGTCTTCACACGTTAAAACTAAGATAATTAAGATAATTTGGAAGAAACGACCGAAAACATTCAACAGAATCGCGTCTACATTATATGGGCCTTGTAATCTGTATACTGTATATAACGTAAACGCGTTCACGCAACGATTTCCATTCACACACACACACACAAGCACAACCCGGGGGGCAATACATAGAACTTGCCTAATGGGAACGTGCCCCTGAAATGGGTCTCGTTTTTTGGATTTTAGGTATACGTATCGGTCTTATTTCTGGTCAAGATAGGTATAAATATCGGTAATATTTTTCCGATCTGATATATTATTTCTGGTCAAGATAGAAAGCGAGCTGTTGTTTCTCATTTAACAACCTAAATAATCTGAACATTGTGTTAATATTATGCTCTTATGCAAGTGACAGATGTTTCTATGGTCAAAATACATATTTTAATAAATCAATAAACAATGCAACTGTTGGCTTACTTGTGCTTCTATTGGAGATGCTCTTCTAATAGAGCAAATACGGTAACTGTTTTATTTGGAATAAACAGTGATGACAGAAATTGTACTTTGGTATAAATATGGGTATAGATATTGCCACTGTCCTGGTATAAAAATAGTCACACTTTTGAACACTACCCAGCTATGTATCAACTGCCCCCCCCCCCGGAAACACAATACAGTGTACAGCGGTCATTTCAACATAACACGTATACAAAAAATAGACAAACTTTGAACTCCCTATCCTACACGATGTTAATTTTGCGATGCTAGGGAGGACCAGTGATGTGTAGATGGTTTGAAGCTCGTAAACCAAACAGCGACGGCTTGCTGTACTGCACCCCATCGCCTCCGAGCTGAAGCGTAAAATCCCCGCAGCAAGTCGGCGAGCTCAACGACAGGAAGGTCTTAAAAGTTCGTGGCGCATGTCCCTTGTATTCTATGAAGAAAGCCCGTACTCTTCATTTAGTCTGCTGTGAAGTATTTTTTTTTTTCATTTCTTGCATTTTCGAGCACATTTAACTAGGATTCGTCGACAACGATAAAACGGGCCATCTGTTTGACTTTGTTTGACTACGTTTATTTACGCGGTGGACGTCGGTACCGGGTGTTTCTCGCGAAGTTGGGATTGGCCAGACGACGATTTGTGTTTGTCGTTATAGCGGGAATAAAATTTGTCATGTAAACTAAGAACAAATAATTATTTTTTCATATAGCTCAGAGTTATTCATTTTCAGTTTTGATTTTAATCGTTTTCACCCCATAATTTCCCTTATTATTAAATGCCCGTCTCTTTATTTGTTTTCCGAACTCAACATTCTATTTCTATGCATGGTATTTTTATGCATGGCATGGCTTTGATGCTCAATGCATTATCGCGAATAATCTGTGGCAATGACGTAATAAAATTCGCTGGTATTGACAATGCTGTATAATATAATACAGTATATACTTATAAATTTTGTAATTTTAATTTATTGATACTGTTTCAAAGACCTTCCACCTGTTGCCAGTCACATGATATTATCAATTGTTATGTTAATTTTTCCATCAAGAGATAATCCATTGTCAAACATTACTGTTCCACAACATTCACTGACTGTTTACATATAAGCTACAATTCGAGTGCATATAAGACACAATAAACAATCAAATATACATTTCATCTAGGCCTCTACAAAGGCAAACATTATTCAAAAAATCGCAATGCTAGTTTGCTTAAGGCGCAGGCACACCATGACGTTCTGGCTAGCGTTCTCTGGCGTTTGAGGAAACGTTGGTAGTCGCCCAAAGTCGCTGGGACAGCGCCAGAAGAGCGCCGTGAGAACGCTAGTGAACGTCGGTAATCGTTGCTGATCGTCGGGAATCGGCGGAGAACGCTGATCCAAAAAAAAAGTTTTGAACATGCACAGGGGCGTCGATCCAATCTGAAAAGTGAGGGGAACACTTTTGTGTCCGCGTAAGCGGCCAATGTCCGCGCTTGCGCGAACAGGGGGTGTCTGAGAAGGGGGGACTGCCCTATGTTCCGACATCTCTGTGTTCCGACACCACTATGTTCCGACACCCCTATGTTCCGACACACAGTATACTTGTGTCAAACTTAATCTGACTAGCCGTGCGTGACCTTTACTACCTTGATATAACCAGGATGTCCTGTGGGTTAATACTGGAAATCCAACTGTAGTGTAGTCCGACCATGATGCTCGAAAGTCCGTGAAGGCGGGATATTGCATAATGTTATCGGATAATTATCAAAGAATGATGTTACCCATTGTATCATTCTAATACTTCGACAATTATTTGACAATATCCGTGTCTGTTGAATATGGTTCCAACCTTAAATCCTCCGATTGCCTAACTATCGAAGTTTTAGATCGATAATTATCGGAGAATTATTTTACCTTTTTTATGAAAGTTGTACTTCGATATTCATCAGTCGCGGAATTGCAAGGTTGCCGTTTACATCCGGTAGCACCTTTCCAAGTTTATCTACATATTGATTAAAATCATTTATTTATGTATTTATTTATTATGCGAGAGATGAATAGGCACTGCATTTAGCATTCCGTAGTGTTTGCATAAGTTTTTGAGATTGCCAAAATATACAAAGGTTTCACACTATCTCTTTTCATTCTTATATTGTATGTTTTCGGCCAACATTCCTTGTTTACCTCCACACGTTATACGTTTTCATATCAATCTAAGACATTGATAGGTCTCAGAGAATTCCATGTTTAAAAAAATTAAACCACCACCCAGCTGTAGACCCTGTCTAATATCAATCTAAAACATCGAGAATTATCAGATATTTATCCGATTAATTCAAATGTACAATAGGCCGGCTTCCTCTAATTCGAGGATATTGCACAAGTTTATACTACCTGCAAATTTGATGCATAATTCGTTGTTCAAGGTTAAGGTTCATATTAGACAGATTTCCTTAAGGAAGTCAGAAAGCACTGTTCTATACTATTCTTCGTTGTTCCATTGCATTGTTCTGATGTTCCTCTTTATTCTGAAAATATTCCCATATGACACACTCATAAATTACAGTTTGTATAATACACAATTTAAATCCTTATATCTGCCAAAACATGTATATCCCGTATTTATACTTTATATTATTTCTTTGTTAATATCCTTCGTGTTCTGCAGATGTACTTGAAACTGCCTATTCGCTCCATTGTGCAGTCGTCGATTTTGTATTTTACGTTTGTGTAAATTACCCAAACTTCTTTGCTACATATGTTTAATTTACTTATGTAAATCTTAGGTCAGGCAACGTCTCGCCATCTATTTGAATTCCATTTTTATCTATATGTGATTTCTTGGCAGTGTAATAGCGTTCTCTTAAATAAATAAATAAATAAATAAATAAATAAATAAATAAATAAATAAATAAATTAATTAATTAATTAATTAATTAATTAATTAATTAATTAATTAATTAATTAATAAATTAATTAATTAATTAATTAATTAATTAATTAATTAATTAATAAATAAATAAATAAATAAATAAATAAATAAAATATTTAGAAAACATAAAAAGACTTATTTTCAAATACATGAATATGTCATGACTAATTCATTTAATCATAGACAGGATTTGCCCAGAAAATGCCATTTGATGATTTTGAATAACGTATAATAAAGTTAATGAATTCATAATGTCAATAAGTAATGGATTATACGGTGTAATATCCAACGTAATACTTGTACGCTACACCAATATAGCTTTAGTTCGATATATAACATGATGGTGTTTGTCTGAGGTATTCCTATTTAATATGTGACAGGCTATTACGTAATTATATCTTTGTATAAGGTTGATCCCATAAAATTCCCTTTTTATTTGACGCTGTGTATAATTTTTTAAGGTAGCGAGACTATTATTTGTGTTGAAAATTACGATTTTCACATTTATTTATTAATTGATGAAATGCACTATAAACTTTCATATGATAAAGTCAACATAACATAGAATGTCATGTAAGTTGGTTAAAATGTAGATTTTCTGAAGGAAAGCAAGGCAGCCTCAGTAGTGTTTTCCAAAATCAACAACACAGGTTTAATCTGTGTGCCTATAAGTTTCAAAGATAAACTCAAGACAAAGCAATGTTAGGATGTGTTATCAGTAGCTATCCGACACACAATGAGTGTTTCCAAACATTTGAGTGGTTTGTCTCCGCCCCTGTTTGTTTCACAGATTAGTCATTTGCATATGAATGTGTCAGACACAAGGTCACACAGCCACTGAAAAAAATCATTGATTTTGGTGTTTTCATATGCCGAGTTTATCCAAATATAGCTATCCCATTCCTTTATTTTTTTGGTTTCCAATAGCCTTACACATTTGGATGTCCCTACACATGTTAAAACAGACCTTGATGGGAAAACAAATTGATTGTGCCGATAAACAAGCTTGAAAATCTTTGCTGTTACTTCATGGACGTTTTCTAGGAGTTTATGTTTTTCAAAATACAAGGTCTTTAACAAAAAATAACGTATACTTATTGTCGTCGGATTAACACCAAATTTTCACAGCTTTAAGGTGACAATGAGAGGAACTTGAATGTGTCCAGACAAACTATTTCATCGATTATTTACCAACGAGTTGTGGTTTGAGTTGGGGGCAATGCGACTAAAACAGTAATTGAAATTCAGCACACTATTTTTTAAAACGCGTTGCTTGAATAAAACTGACCAGACACATTCAATTTACCAGACTATTGAACAACTAGGAAAAGTGAAAAAAATACTTCTTACCGCCAGCATAAATGCGTAATTATTTTTTTTACAGAAAAAGTAATTTTTCACTTTTGATTGAGTAACGCGTCGTAGAATGCAGATACGGGCATGCAAAATACACTTGTGAAAAGCTTGAAGTCTGGCGATTCTAAATATATATACATTCCCGGGTCTATTTGTAGTCATTTAGTCACAATTAGAAGATGAAAACAAGTATGCAAATAATAGTCCCGCTACCTTAAAGCTAACATATTTACCCTGATTTTCGGGGGAAAACGGCTCTTATTCTACGGCCAAATTGACCAAATTAATTCCCATGTTTCTGTCTATTTTATGGCATGTAAATTTGACAGCCTTGTCTTAATTTTAATTGTACAGTCAGTATTCTGTAACTAGACTGATCGCGTTGAACAGAGAAAAAACATGTTGCTTTGTTCTACCATTTGGAGAGGTATGTATCCAATTTGGGCTTCCGACCACTAGTACATATTTCCATTGAAAATATGGCACATTCTGACCGGCTCAGAATTTATTGGATGATCGTCGAAAATAAAAGTACTAAACAATGTAATTTAGGTCTCCCCGAGTACAAGTTGTCAGAGGCCCACATGAAGACTGTCAGGTACATAGTTAATTGTTGATTTGAACGTTTGGCAATAATTAAAAAAATAAATATTTTGCGTCTGAAGCTTGATAGAATACATCGCGTCTGAGAATATTGCCGACGATGATCACAAAAACACCTCCATGAAAGCCCATGGCCAGAAGAGTGGCAAGTATTATAATCCGGCATAGTTATTTTTTTAATGTAAAGAAATGTAACATTGTGTTACAAAAGGTGAGCGTAGAATAATATTTGAAGAAGAATAATGATATTTTTTCTTATAGTAAAGAGATAAAAACGCAGTGAAATGTCAAAAACGTTTCTAAAAGGTGTTAGAACCTATTAGCATCTCAACATAGGGGTGTCGGAATATAGGGATGTCGGAACATAGGGGTGTCGGAATATAGGTGTGTAACCCCGAGGAGAGATGTGCCCCCCCCCCCTCAGAAGGTAGAATTTTTTGAAAAATGCAACCAAAATGAAGTCATTTGGTGCATACTTGGGGATTTTCATTCTTGATCATTAAGAATACAGTACATGTACATAGAACCAAAGGCCTTACACAAACGCAGGCTTTGATATAAGCCTATTATTGATATTTGGGTCTGGAAAGTCTGGAAAGTGGAGGGGACAGTTGATATTGTCTCCCCCACCCTTCAGAAAGTGGGGGACGTGTCCCCCTGTCCCCCCATAATCGACGCCCCTGAACATGCACAAAAGTTCTCATTTGAGATCAGCGTTCTTCAACGTTTATTTTTAAACGCTGTTAAACGTTAAATAACGTTCTTCGATCGTTTTGCTAACGTTCGACGCGTTCGACAATCGTTAGTCAGTCGTTGCTCTAGCGTTACTTAGTTGTTACAATCGCTCGCTTTGCAGTGAACGACTTACTAGCGACCTGTCAACGACCGCTGAACGTACCCCTAGCGCACATAAAGCGTGCGACTAACGTCAAATTAACGACCTAACGTTAGATACACGCTCAACACGCTCACTTAACGTTTAAAAGTCGTTCGTCGCGCGCTAGTGACACGTTAGCACACGTCAATGATTTCCAGGGGTATCTTACTTGGTCGCTCATTACACGCTCCTCGTGCGTTAGGAACACGCTAGTCATACGTTAGGCACTCGTTAATCGAACGCTGGATGTGTCTACCTCGTTCCAGAACGCTCGGAAATTGGACGATTGGAACGTTCAGAGAACGCTGACCAAAACGTTATGGTGTGACGGGGCTATTAATGTTACAAATACCCATTTGGGAAGTATCTTGATTGGCTATAGTAATTTATGTTTGAAGAAAGTTTTTATGTGTTTAACAATACATGTATAGTTTTCCCTTCTAGCTACGATAAATCTGCCCAGCTCATCTATGTGTTGTATTTATTTTATTTCTGACGGTCCTTTGTTTGGAATAGGATTTAAAACGGCACTTGATTTATTCGCATTCAAAGTGGTTTTGACATACTAATTCGTCACTGATCATCACACCAAGGGTATACTTCTCTTTAAAAATAACCCGGTACTCAAACATCAACGCCATCAATTTCACTTTTGTTTCAATTGCAGGTGGGCCGATATTAAACACGACTTTGCGTTTGTGGAGTTAGTGTTCATTGCTTTACGTTATAAATAACATTTACCACCGTTCAATTATAACTAAAATTGCATAATAAATGGATATTCAACATCGAGGGTTACTTTTGCTCACAATTATTCTATCCCCATTTCAAAATCGTTTTTTTTTTTTATTCATTTCCATATTAACTTGGAGATATTGTGTCTACGACTCAAAATATAAATTATTTAACATTCCTTCTTCAGTATCGTTCACGTCTCGTAAATTGACTACATGCGGTAAATATACTAGTACCTATATAAATTTTATCTCGACATATTTGTTGTCTACCCACTGTTGCAGTTACACTGTCCGGACGTATTATTACATATGTACTGCAATTTATTTTGTGGATAATATACTAGGTATTTCCATTGTCGATATGCAAATGAGTACATAATCCCGTTTGTTGTTTAGTGTTTGTCTGTATTTCACGTGATACCTCCAAGTCGAAAACTACTAACAATAAATCGGTTTTAGAACAGTGAAATTGTAAGTTTGCTATAGTTGTGACGTAACGAACGACCGGTTATTTCACCTGCGATATGCAAATTAGTATTGTATTCAAAGATATGCAAATCACATGAGCCGAACCTTTGGACGCCTATGTCTCGTGCATTTGTGAGGAATTGTAGTGTATTGTTTTCATTTTGTTAAGCACTAGAATTTTGCTCTGTTATTGTTTCTTTCGTCGCTAACACTGTGAGCGAGCCAGCGCGTCTGCAAATATTGGCATATTAATAGAATGGAGCGCCGGGTTAACTAATAATCACTTATCAGAATTTAATGTAGGTACAACCTCTGTGCTCTCTGCCGAAAAAAGGAGCTGCCGTGATTACGACTTTTTTGACAACTTTTATAAAGTCTCGTGAAAATACGGCCGCATACTTACAAAACGTCAGGATGAGGCCGTTGTGCTCTGTCATAATATTCTAAAGCTGGAGTATATTACAGTCTGTAAATTACGCTCATGAAAAACTTAAAACAATCGTACAGGGGGCGGCATGGTAATGCTGAACTAAAGAAAATTGTGACAGTTGAATCCTACCTCCTAGGATGCCAAATTATCAGCCCATGAAATAGTTAAAATTATAGTAATATTGGCGTCACAAAAGTACAAGCGCAACCGATTCCTATTTACCTTTACAGCTACTAGGTAGTGTGTCATTTCATGTCCCATCGATACAAGTTATTAACGAGTTCCAATCAACGTATAACCATTACTACTGTAAGATATATGTGTCCGTGGAATTGATGCAGTCAGCTGTAATATTACTGACACTATATATTGTAATAATATCAATATATGTTGTGAGATAAAATATGCGAGAAATGCAGTAAGAATAAGATGATGTAGAACATAGTTTCCTTCCATGTGTGTTTATGTAAGTTCGTATATTGCAAACGTTATGAACATACGTTCCAACTTAATATGCAATATCAGCATGATTTCCTTTATCTTATAAGCATCATCTTTATTCCCGTTTAGTAATTGGAAAACACAAAACAATATTCGCCACTACAGGGAGTTAAATTCAGTCATTACTATCTAACATTACATCCTTGTCATTCCACGTTGAAATGTCTGCAGGCCAGCGATTGAATGTAATGCTACTGGCGTTGACCAATGTGTGTCGTTAATGGCATATATGAAAACAGTTGAGGTCTTATATGATATCCATTATCTGGTGCGCCAGGGTCTTGGCAGTAGCAGTCACAGTCAACTACGAAGTTGAATATTTATTGCAACACTCCGTAATTCGAACTAATTTTACTGTTCAACAATCAATTCCACTTTCTACGCGTTACGTACATTTTACCGCCTTCTTAACATTATTAACTGCCAATCTCATGAGCAGCGAGGATTCACGAACCGTCAGAAGTTGTGCAACGTATTTGTTTTATTTTAGTAGGTATTTTAGTCCTTATACCGCCTCTTCCGCGGTTATTTTCCCTTTGTTATGTAACCTCAAACTTTAGTGGCGTATCTTTAATTGCACACAAACCACTGGCTTTTAAGTTAATTACTGAAAATCAATCAGTATTTGTGAGTAAATAATATTATAATTAATTGGATCTCGTTTGTCATATGTTATATTGACATTTAGATTGTGCAAAAACGTCCGTCATAAACATGTTAACACTTTCGACATCATATATTTACAAGAATTTTGGGGTCAAATTTAACATGTGGCATATTTTCATGTATTGATATTGGACCATATGGACATGACTTTCCATTGGTGTCATGTCTTCATCAACAATTTCAATTTTGAGGTTTGTTTTGAGAAAAGTGACAAAACTGTCACTTTGGCATTCACAGCGTCCAATCTGTCATGCTCGCCAACGTAGGTAGAACACATATAAGATGATAACTGGGAACCTATCCATTGTGAATCCAATGCCACAACCACTACGATAGAATATAAGTGTTTTTAGAAATCAGTGTTATAATGTGTCAACAGTAAAAGTATAACTGAAATCCATTATCTTCCTTATTTGATTATGTTTTTTGTTTGTTTATTTTCCGTGTTCTTTGAAACGTTATAATTTCATGGACCGTATGAATTTGCATTGACAAATGACAAATGACAATAAGGATAGTTTGTTATAAAAATTAAATTGATTTTCTGGTTCGAGTTGTCCACACTTCGATTGCAAAACATAAACTTGTTTTGCACTTTAAATACCGACGAGTATTACAACTATCCTAACTTGGAGCGCATGTATAAAAGTCGTGACGGGTAAATGTGTGCCATAAGGTATGTAGTCTAGATATAAAAAATACATAAATTGCCATGCCATGTATTACTATATGTTATAATAGTCCAAAAAGACTGGCCTTCCGGCATAAGGAAGGGAACTGACTGTCGTAAAAAAAATGGATGATCGTCATGGTAATAAAGTTGTGGCAACTGTTTAGATGGTGGAAAATAGAAGAATTGAGAATATAAGAAATTATTTGCAGAATTACATTTTTCCTGCCAAGCGATTCTGTATATAATAGGTCATATAATTGGGTTCAAGTCAGATTGACCTTTATATAGACAAGTAACGCTTAATTGTATGCCATTACACGTCCGGTGCACAGACTACACAAACGTGACGCCTTACAAAATTATGTAGAATAAAATTGATACTTCTCCTTTATCCCAATAACATTCACTAGACACAGTCATAATTTGCATCTGTTGTTACCAATTGTTCAAACTGACATTTTAAAATATTGGTTGTTTTTGTAGAACGGTAGTTGAATTGAACTCTCTCTCCGTCTAAGTTGCAATTCGCCATCTTTGCATTCTTTTAAGAGAAATCTCAACATCCCCTAAACTCGTACAGGTTGTAACACCTGCAAATTATGCATAAACTATGTATTTTTGTAAGGTGTTTATCTAGAGTTTATAGTATATAACGTGTCACGTGTAATGTTTATATTTCATGTACTGGACATAGGTCTGACCACAATTCTTTACTTCCAGTCAGAAATAAGTGAATAAAATAAAAACAAATAAAATATTTATATTATAATAAATAGGTCAATGTGTCATTCGTCGCCCGTTTCTATTATTAGATAATTATTGGAGAAATAAACCTCGTTTAACCACAATACTTTGTTGAAGCACGGTGAATAATAATTGCATATTCACCATGGCTTAAGTGACATTCACATACTTCAGTCGCAAGAAAGAATAATATATGGAAAAACGAATATTTTTATTTAAAAGTCACGCAAGAATGAAAATAATCAAACAAACTCATTGCACCACTCACCAAATACCATAAAGCCCCATTTTAAAATGATATTTGATATCAATTCTTATAACAAAATGCAATAAATTTTGTAAGGATGAAAGAAAATACATTGAGTATACTATCTATATCGATTAGAAAGGCAACTGGTTACTATTTAAACTACAACATACGTAGTTGAACACGAGGTGACAGGTAGTTGAGCACTATGTGACAAGTAGTTGAACACTACGTAACAGGTAGTAGAGCATTACGTGACAGGTAGTTGAGCACTACGTGACAGGAAGTTGAGTACTACGTTACAGGTAGTTGAGCACTACGTGACAGGTAGTTGAGCACTACGTGCAGGAAGTTGAGTACTACGTTACAGGTAGTTGAGCACCACGTGACAGGAAGATGAGTACCACGTGACAGGTACTGAGTACTAGGTGATATGTAGTTGAACACTACGTAACACGTAGTGGAGCACCACGTGACAGGTAGTTGAGCACTACGTGACAGGAAGTTGAGTACCACGTTACAGGTAGTTGAGCACTACGTGACAGGTAGTTGAGCACTACGTGCAGGAAGTTGAGTACTACGTTACTGGTAGTTGAGCACCACGTGACAGGAAGATGAGTACTACGTGACAGGTACTGAGTACTAGGTGATATGTCTAATATATAATATTTAGTAATTGTTATCCTAATTACCTTTCAAAACAGCTAAACCTTTCGGGCAATGACCCTGTATGATAGGTATTTCAGGACTACGTGCTTGGTATTAGTGTACTACGTGATAAGTATATGAGTACTGCGTGATAGGTAGTTGTGTACTACGTGTCGGTACTTGAATAATATGCGGTGGGTAGTTAAAAACTACATGATAGCTCGTTGAGTCCTTCGTGATCGGTGGTGAAGCACATGTCCCGCGTGACGATGATATAGACAAGTAACGCTTAATTGTATGCCATTACACGTCCGGTGCACAGACTACACAAACGTGACGCCTTACAAAATTATGTAGAATAAAATTGATACTTCTCCTTTATCCCAATAACATTCACTAGACACAGTCATAATTTGCATCTGTTGTTACCAATTGTTCAAACTGACATTTTAAAATATTGGTTGTTTCTGTAGAACGGTAGTTGAATTGAACTCTCTCTCCGTCTAAGTTGCAATTCGCCATCTTTGCATTCTTTTAAGAGAAATCTCAACATCCCCTAAACTCGTACAGGTTGTACCACCTGCAAATTATGCATAAACTATGTATTTTTGTAAGGTGTTTATCTAGAGTTTATGGTATATAACGTGTCACGTGTAATGTTTATATTTCATGTACTGGACATAGGTCTGACCACAATTCTTTACTTCCAGTCAGAAATAAGTAAATAAAATAAAAACAAACAAATAAAATATTTATATTATAATAAATAGGTCAATGTGCCATTCGTCGCCCGTTTCTATTATTAGATAATTATTGGAGAAATAAACCTCGTTTAACCACAATACTTTGTTGAAGCACGGCGAATAATAATTGCATTCACATACTTCAGTCGCAAGAAAGAATAATAAATGGAAAAAACGAATATTTTTATTTAAAAGTCACACAAGAATGAAAATAATCAAACAAACTCATTGCACCACTCACCAAATACCATAAAGCCCCATTTTAAAATGATAATTGATATCAATTCTTATAACAAAATGCAATAAATTTTGTAAGGATGAAAGAAAATACATTGAGTATACTATCTATATCGATTAGAAAGGCAACTGGTTACTATTTAAACTACAACATACGTAGTTGAACACTAGGTGACAGGTAGTTGAGCACTATGTGACAAGTAGTTGAACACTACGTAACAGGTAGTAGAACATTACGTGACAGGTAGTTGAGCACTACGTGACAGGAAGTTGAGTACTACGTTACAGGTAGTTGAGCACTACGTGACAGGAAGTTGAGTACTACGTTACAGGTAGTTGAGCACTACGTGACAGGAAGATGAGTACTACGTGACAGGTACTGAGTACTAGGTGATATGTAATTGAACACTACGTAACAGGTAGTGGAGCACCACGTGACAGGTAGTTGAGCACTACGTGACAGGAAGTTGAGTACCACGTTACAGGTAGTTGAGCACTACGTGACAGGTAGTTGAGCACTACGTGCAGGAAGTTGAGTACTACGTTACAGGTAGTTGAGCACCACGTGGCAGGAAGATGAGTACTACGTGACAGGTACTGAGTACTAGGTGATATGTATAATATATAATATTTAGTAATTGTTATCCTAATTACTTTTCAAAACAGCTAAACCTTTCGGGCAATGACCCTGTATGATAGGTATTTCAGGACTACGTGCTTGGTATTAGTGTACTACGTGATAAGTATATGAGTACTGCGTGATAGGTAGTTGTGTACTACGTGTCGGTATTTGAATAATATGCGGTGGGTAGTTAAAAACTACATGATAGCTCGTTGAGTCCTTCGTAAAGCACATGTCCCGCGTGACGATGTAGTACAACGCCTTACGTACACAAATAACCTTGTTCATTCTGCGATTCTGTTTAAATTACTAATCACAAAACCTCACTAGAAATTAAGGTGTGAAAATAATCGAATAAACCGTGGAAAACCCCAACCCATATTTTTACTATCGGTCTACTTATTTACACACGATAACAGGTGCTGCAACATCGCCTGGAGCAACACGTACAGTTAAATAACCAGCCAGACAGACTCACAATTCTTGACCAGCAAAGTTGTATAGACACGGATATCAGAAGCATCCCGGTCACGATGAACAATGCCACGAAGAAATGTCTGGCATCATTATCGTATTCTGGTACATAGTCTCCGAAACCGACGGTAGACAGGGTGATGATGGCGAAATACAGGGAATGTCCATACGGCCAACCTTCCATCGCTGAGAATACAGCGCCACCTACGATAATAAATATGGCGTTAACAATAAGGATAAACACGAACGGAATTTCGATGTTGACCTCGTCGGGAAGGAGGCTGTGGTCTTCTTCGTAGTGGTAATTCGTCCCACCCACGGCCAGTTCTTCCCTGTCGGCTTCGAAACTTACCGAAGCGTCCCGATCTGGCTGCAAGTCGTCGATAGAGGGCTCTTCGAGTTGCTGAAAGCTTGGACTGTTCTTTTCTGCCGATTTCCTTCGCGTTGGAAACATGCGACATCTACTGAAGCTGTTACATAATCTGCAATATGCACGTTTGACGTACACCGCCAGAAGCTGGCTAAGTTTCACTAGATAAATGAAGAACAGCGGAACGCCGATGATTGTGTATATAGTGCACACACACTTACCTACCGCAGTCCTTGGAGTGAGATGGCCATATCCTGAATTAAAAATAGAAAAAGAAAATAGTCTGACTGGATGGTTGTCATAGAGATTGCTTTGGCTAAAAGATAGTATACGTAAACGTGTGTATGATCATTGTAGTCAGGTTTTATCCCATCTTGAAATTAAAAGTTTCAGCAAATGGCTACTCTGAGGTTAATTTGCATATAATATCAATAATAATTATTAATATCAATGTGAAATGTATATTTTATGTCGCTCTGCATTAATAATTCAATGCATACCCAGTGACATCAAAAAGACCATTCTGATACGTCTACTTGCCGACATTTTCCACCGAAATCATCATTTGGTGTGGAAATTATAGGTCATAAAGACAATAGAGAGCAAATTGGTTCTTCTTGACTCAGAAGAAGTCGAAAATGTCACTTTTTACTTTAAAATAACAAAAAATATTCATAAAAATTAGAAAATTGAAGATATCACGAAATGAACAAATCTGGGAGAGGTCCACCTGTAGTACCTACTAGTATATGTATAATGTCAAAGCAATCGAACTTGCGGGTTTTAACAAGAAGTTGAAAATATTACTTTTACCAAAAATTACAAAAATATTCATAAAAATTAGAGAATTAAAGATATAATCACGAAATGAACAAATCTAAGAGAGGTCTACTTAATATACATATACACCAAGTATCAAAGCATTCAGGCTTGTACTGTTCAAGAAGTTGAGTAAAATGTGACACGCCGGACAACGGACGCCGGATGCCGACGGACAATCAGTCATATGATAAAGTCGACGGTGGAACTAATAAAACGGGAAAACATATCAACAATTTTAAAATCAGTGTAGATATTAACAACTTTATTACCATTATGAAAAACAGATATATGGTACTACTCATAGCTCAGTTAGGACCAGTCTTAATCGGCAACTCACTTGCCTACTTACAGACTTTTCACTTGCCTACTTACAGTCTTAGGTAAGAGACGTGTGATTTACATTAGCGGTTTACACAATCTGATTAAAATCTGATGTAGTGTACGGGCTTTACAATTATTTTGGCTATAAACTTATTTTAATTTTATTTTTTATTACTTTTGTTATTAATGCCCTTTTATTTTATTATTTTACTTTGATTTTGATTTTGTGATTTTTTTTTAATTCCGCCCTACCTACATCTGATCCGACGCCTATGTAACGAGATTTCAATGAGACCCACTATCGACGATTTCAGTCAACGAATCACAGACCTCCTTCTATAGCGCACATGATGACGTCACCGGGCGGAGTCGGGTGGCAAACACACTCAAATAAAATGGCGGATTATACTGACGTTAGCGACCGAGAATAACACGGCTTTTCGGTAAGTTTATCATTGTCAAATGCAACGAAAGTCATTTTTATGTTAAAATTGTGGCTCGAATGGTTTGACTTTAGATCGTTATTTTGCATAGTTATTCTGGGAGTGACGATTTTGTTTCCACCGTTTCGACCGAACACCAGTGTTTTTTTCCAGTCGCCTGCCCTGGAGACGGGTGATGTTTTGTTGACGATCGGGCCAACATCGTCTACGGCATTGAAGCAGAGCTGTAAATATTCATCAAATTGTATCAACATTTTGTACATTATGCAATAACTCTTTATTAAAGTAATTGAGCTGATTTGGACTGGAATAAAATATTTTTTATTGGAACACAACGCAATTGATCAGGAAATATTTTTTGCTCCAATTTTCTGCGTCGATGCCGTGGGCCGGTGACCGTTATACAATTTAAAATCAGTTTGCATTGTTTACTATAGCTGTTTACAGTGTTCTAATCATTACGATTTACTTATTCTTTTGCTTCCATTCTAGATAATTATGCTCAGTGATGTAAAATTGAAGCGATGACTGAATGAACGAACCTTGGCTGGCGAAGATGTATCTGGAAGTGTACACATTTGTTGGAAGTGAAAAAAATATTCAATGTAATGACAAAAATTGTAAAATGCTGTGGAATTTCTTTTGCAAATAAAAATATACTAGCAATTTTCTATTAATGGTTTATTCAAGTGGGCAAAATATAGTGTACAAAAAGATTGCCCGTAGAGTGTCGCTACACTGAAAAGTAAGCAACCGACAGCCTGTATAAAAGGAGGGCTGTGATTGGCTGTTACTTACGCGAGATTTGAACGGGACTTACATTGGCGTCGGATCAGATGTAGGTAGGGCGGAATTAAAAAAAATCACAAAATCAAAATCAAAGTAAAATAATAAAATAAAAGGGCATTAATAACAAAAGTAATAAAATTAAAATAAGTTTATAGCTAAAATAATTAAAGCCCGTACACTACATCAGATTTTAATCAGATTGCGGTTTACATTACGTAACTGGTACTATACTGCAAGTTGGATAGCTAACTGAAATAGTGTATGCTGGTTTACAAGTTATGTTCAGTTAATTGTGACGATTACACTCTTCATATAAATACAACAATAGCGGTTTACAATCTACACATAGACAAGGAGACATGTACAGATTTAGCGGAATAAGCGTACGAGAGTGGAGTACTTATATATACGTTCAATTAGTTACTTGGTTAATTTGCGTTTACTGAATGGTATGCCGGAAGGTATCACATTTCCGAGCTCCGTATGACCTGGAGACCTTTCCGTCGAGTTCATTTATTGTGCTAGCTTTTTATAGCGCAGTATATAGGGGTAGCCGCACGTTAGTGCACATGCCGCGGATAGTCCAGTCCACGCTGACTAGATTAGGGATGGACTATTTGAAATCATGGGGAGTGGCTGGAAGATTTGTTGAACAGGGAATTTGCAAGCTAATCACCGAGAGAAAGTAAATGCACGCAAGGTGTTACAGGGAAGAAATGTTTGCACATTCAAGAAAAATTAAAATGTACAGACAGCTCGAAAAAAATGCACTAGTCACAATCTTCTAACCCCACCCCTGACTTCAAATGGTTGACCACCTACCGAGTGAACGAACTGATAGTATTACTAGTGTATTCTTACCGATGCTTGTGACGACCGTTAAACAAAAGAAAGAAGAAGCCCACCAGTTATCGAACCCTGTATAGCTACCGTCGGTACTCCCCGTCTCACGTTCCCGCACTAGTTCAGCTAGTTTTATATTACGGTCGTAATCGAACACAAAATCGGTGGCAACTTTTGTCCAGTTATCCGAACCGCTTTCCCATAGGTCACGCATCGAGTCGATGAGTTGTTGTCGTATTGCCCCGGGACTCGTGGTAATGTCGCTTTCCGATGAATTGTTGGCAGTGTCGCTGTTAGGTACAGGGATAGTAGCCGTCATCGTTTCAGTCAGCTGGAATATCAACCCCCCAATCATGACATAGCCTACGATGACGATCCATGATAGCATGAACGGCTGACACGTAGGTACTGCACAACGTGGTGTGCCAGAGCTTCTCTCTTCTACCGGCTGCTGAGTGTTCACAACATTCGTATTGAACTCTTCGGGACCAGGAACAGGACCAGGACCACTAGAATCTCCCGCGGGTTCATGTGTCTCCATATTGAAGTACTGTTGTATCTCGTGATGTTTCGGATGTTACGTTATAATCAATACCAATACTACAATCAAGTACAGGATGATGAAAGTGATTGGCTTAGTAGAACCGCATTGCGCATGCGCTCGCCTAAGTAACAGCTGCGGAAATCAAATTGTTTATACCATAGCATACATACATACACAACCATTGAGGGCGCTGTGTATGTAGAGTCTATGACGCAACAAATAGGGCGATAGCTTGTCGAAACATCGCTATATTGATCATTTCAATACATTTTGAACATTATATAAAAAATAGTATATACATATATATATAACATAAATGACTTTACACAATCATATTGAACTAATAAATATCAATCACAACACGTGATTACACCCAGGGTGAAAGTTGAAGTTTTCAATTTTTGCTGAATGTAAGTTTATACCAGTTTGGTGAACAATATCGTACATAACGTGCCATATTGATAAGAAATAAATAGTTCCGGTCGCCCAGTAAAAATATTTTCCATGATATTTGACGAGTCGAGATTTTAGGGTTGGGTTAAAACACAGTCCCTCTATCACTGTGGTTAAAAAGACCAAACGTTCTGCATATGTGATAACAAAAATACATCCGACGCATTTAAAAAAAAAAAAACAATACACTTTCAGAGACACTATTCTCAAGATAGCGCACACATCATTTGTACAGTAGTCTATCTATTTAAACTTCAAATGTACCGACACTTTTCTATCCGTATTGAGGTTTGTTTTTCTTCCTCCGAGGTTCACCAACATTTTCCCGAGCACCAACGTCCTCACGCACATAAACCTAGACTATGTATGTACTGCCTAGATAAACAGATAACTGAGATACGCTGGGAAAACACCATATATTTGCAGGGAAGGTAAATTATAATAATTCTTATTCACTTACATGCCGGTACCTTAACGGGAAGTCATTAGAGAAGCACGTCCGACCAGGACAACGAAAGTTCGTTTACTGGTTGCTAGCAGCCGTGGTTTACCGGTACAAAGGCCATGTATTATTTTTTGTCCGACTCTGTCATTAAATCCAGTTTCACAATGGCAGTTGTTTGTTAAGTTTGTTATGGTAAGCATCACGTGGTAGTTTATGTTTTCTTTACATGGCATTTATTCTCGAGTGATGACAGTGTGACTTTGACTTCGGTATCTCACGTTTGATCACAGTGTATATACCATCGCCGTTACTTGTTTAGTAACTGTGATACCATGTGATAATAAGTTGAAACCATTTTCAAAATGTGATTGGGTCTTTATTTATGTATACACCAATTCGGATTATAGTCAGCGAATCCGAATCTTGGCAATTGTTTCGACTTCCCATTTCATTGTCTGGCCAAGTTTCATTTCTCAACGCTTTAAAAAGTGAATTCACAAAGATTCATTTCCGTTCCGAATTACTTTTTTGTAAATTCAGATTTCTAAAATATTTTATTTTAGGTGCCTATGGCACCAGTCTACAACTTTTGAGATGGGTATGGCATAAAGTCACTGCCTTAGGAGTCATGGTATAAGCGTTATAATGATACTGACAAAATAGCTACTAAAAAAATCCACTAAAATACAACTACTATTTTCTCGAAAATTGGGCTGTATATTGTTTAAAGTCAATATCCTTACATTGCCGGGAGTGCATTATTGCAAGATGAAGGTATTTGCATGTATGGGTAGGCCGGCTTCTACCTTGACATTGTTTATTTTTCAGTTGTTCAAGTAATATTGAGTCCTGGTAATTATCGTATTCGTTTGTATCAAATAAAACAATACATCACATATGTTCTTGGGTTGTTTTTAAAGCGGGAGTGCCTTCACCTGCGCACGCGCGAGAATTGAGTCCCTGGCGACGATAATAACACACGCTAAAAACGCTTGGATTTAGAATAGTCGAGGAGTTCGTATAATGCAGGGGTTAGGTTTCAACATTGATCACGTTTACGGGTATAACATTCTAAATGGCAGCTTATATTAAACGTCGAATAACTAATATACAATTTACATTCAAAAACGACTATTTTTTAACAATTAAAATAAAAATGTGTTGGGGATTGTGAAACGCACACTCACACAAAATGCTTATATTTATTTATTGTAAATGTTATTATGATTTTTTGACAGGATAAATTGACATAATTGAAAAAAAAATAAAAGCTTTTTCATTTTTTTTTCTGAATGTTCAAGAAATTGTACAAAACATGTTTTGCTCTTTTTGAGGCAGGAAATATTCATTTACTGTCCACAAAAATATGGCTTTTTCTTAGACACAGCGTATTTTCACTTGTCATCTTCGTCCACATCCCGAATACACGCTCCTACTTTGAAAGAAAATATCAGGGTATCAAGAATAGTTGGATCCGTCTCATACTTGTATCGCGCCCTCTGTCCACATAATAGTTTATAAAATCATAGAGGGCGCTTTTCCAAACGTGCCTATCAAACTCGGTGATACAACAGCATTACCGTAGGGCACGGTTAATAGTAACCGTAAGAAGGGTAAGCATTATGTTTCGGGTCATATTGAAAAGTTAAAAAATAATAATGTTATAATGTTGAATAAAACAACGGTTAAAAATCATTGAAATACATTGGAAATGTTCAAAAACAACCACCAATGGTCAGTTGGTCAAACAGCTAAAAAACAGCGATCAAGGTTTGTAGCTAACGTAATGTGGAATTGTTCCCATTTGTCCAAAAAATTATATATAATGCATAAAAAGTACAAAATGTTGGCGTTCAAACATTAATAACATTGCCAATTGGTTTTGTAACGCTCCTGGATTTACTATATATTTTTCTCTTAGGAAGTATCCCAGTTCTCTGAGTTATTAGATTGCAATGCTTTGATGTGAGGAAAACTGAAAAGCAAGTAAGTATTACAAAATTCGTTCACTGTGCTTTTCATGGGGCTGAGTTTGGAATGAGCATGGAAGGTACTAACGGACCTTCCATGGCATGAGTAAGCCCTATGATTATTTTCCTAAAGGTGATTGATAGTAATTATATAAAAGGCGACGATGGGGGCGCCAGTCACTGTGGCAACATATCGGCTCTTCTGAGATTTACGTGAATACCGTAAATGACAGTGACGTCAGGAATCAAAATCAGAAATTTGCGAAGCTTTGAGATGAAATCGTGTCATGCCAGATTTAGAACTGGGAGAGAATTTCTATACAATGTTTGAGAGCTTATCGTTAGTTGGTATCGGAGATTTTTTTTTCTAATCAGACCTGGTTGCTGGTTATCACTTTTCTAGAAATAGAGAGTGGATTCTTTATATTCAAGTAAGTATTTGTCAAAAGTTACAGTTCATCGGTCTCTTTAATCAGTGCGACGACGTTAACTTGTTAATTTAACGATCGAGGTTTCTAATTGAAGGACATTTAATTTATTACCAAGTTCAAGTAGCTGGATAAGCTAGCCACACACGTGTTCCAAATTATGCATGGTGTCGGAAACAGCATTATAATGTCGTTTTTGTTGGCTACGTGTGCTATTTCAAATAAATTAACAAAATTAATTAAAAAGCGGTTCTATTTATAAACATCGGTATCAACAAATATCATTTACTCTTAAAATAGTAGTTTGCACGTGGTATTAGGCTTAGATTATCAACATTTTATTCAGTAACACACGCCAAATTGCCACTGAATTTGTTTTCTCTGGGAGCTCGCCGGATTCCAAATGAGGCGTATAAAACAAATATTACATGACATGCCGTTGATCAGTGTTACTGTAAAATACTTTATTTTCGCTTGGAACTAATTTTCGCTATTTTCACTGAAGGAATGATTCAGTGCAAATAAAACCCAGCAAATATACATTTTTCCTATATTTACATTCAACTTGTCAAAAATCAGTAAAAATAAATTCCATACAAAACATCCAAAAAGTCTTTTCAGCAAAAAATAATTTCAGCTAAAATAGAGTATTCTACAGTAAGTATGTTATTTTTCAGATTACGAAGTTGATTATCACCTTCCCCGAGTAAACACATCCGACGATCTTCTCAATCACATGGCCACGTAAAATGTATATCAAACTATAGTAGTGATTGGATGGTTCCTAGCCTTCTGGGCACACATGTCTACCATTCATTTTTTAAATAACTGTAACACCCCCACCCCACCCGACACACAAGTACACACTAAGCAATTATCATGGTTATTGGTCTCGTTATGATTGGTCCAAGGCCGGGATGGTGGGTTCGGGCATAGGCCTAAGGGTATAGTGCTCGTCGCCACTGAAGAATACCTTACGGGGTCGTGTGCAGCCGTGCTTCTTACAAAGGCACGTATTATAACGGTAGATAGAACACTGAACCTGAAGACTGAAATTTGCTTAAACAAAGAATTACTCGCCAATCAAACCGCATTAGCAATAACCTTGCTACTTCACGGACGGATTACGTCATTAATTAGTCCGGGTTTTAGAATAATTTTAGAGATTATATGTATTAGTGTGGATGGTCTGTGTTTAGTGCATTTTTATGGGACTTTTAGTCTGAAATACAGAATTAATAATTATTATTTTTATTTCTCTGTTTGCAGACGTTTCTTTATTGCATCCTCTATTTACTGCTTAGTATGTGTTTTTTCTCTTAATTTTCCCCAGCATTAAAGTCCATCTAAACGCGATAGCACACCGAGAACAAGTTGTCAAGTAGATCGTCTCTACTATGATGAGTGAACACATTTTTTTATCTCTGGAAACTATACCAACAACATATCACACTTAACTTACAAATGGCAAACTTTCTAAATCAAGTTCATTTTGTAACTTAAAGTAAAACAATCCGCAATTGAACCACGAAATCTTTGTTTTTTTGTGTGTATTGAACTGGGCTTCATCTAATATTTGAGCCTCGGTTGCGTATATGGAATTACCTCCGCAACTATCGGAAACCCCCACAAGAACGTATCTCAGTGAAGTATATCTAGTGTAATTTTACGAACGACAATAATCTGTTTTTTATTTACTAACAGCTTTTTTGGAGCTTGCTCGATGCTCGGGACCAGCCATAGGGAGATCGACAGAAAGATGTGGCATTACCGACACGACCGTTATACTATTATCTCAGCTGAATTGATACTATCGGGGCTGTAGAAATGTGTGCTATTTCTCATGCTGGTAAATGACGCGACGAGACGACGGAGACCGAATGTTGTAACCATTTACAATATCGCTCATTGCTTCATTCTACCATGGGGAGACATGCTACCACTGCGTATACCTGCAATCCTCGGGGCGGACATCCGGGAATTTTTACCGCCTGGCAACCAGCGGCGGTGAAAACAAAGGCCCAAAACTCGCAGAAAACGGTACTTTGGGATGATTGTTGAGACTCCTCTGAACAGTGTAACAAGATTAGCCCTACGTGTGTAACATATATAAATTTGGTTGTTCGGGATTACTTCAAAAATGAGTTTGTGTTGTTTTCTCGAATTTTCACCGGCTCGACCGGCGTTCCACAGCAGCGCGCACAGCGCCCATAGAAATGCATGTACAGTGGTGCGCGTCGTAGCAACGTGGAACGTCTTGTGACGTAGCTCCGCCCCCGAGGATACCTGCAATACATCGGCCGACAAAAACAAATCTTCCTGGGAATTGCGGGCGAATTGTCGGTTCGTTCCATCATTAGTAGCCTCATCTCCCTCCTCATTCGAATCTCGCATCCATCATCATAGATAAAAAAAGAAATGTAGATTCACATGTTAAGGTAGGGATTGTTATTGTAATACTCCTGTTTCTAAGTTGTTAAAATCTAAATTAACTTAAATAGGACGCAAATTATGAAAACATTCTGAAAGCGGTAAAGCGGCTTTGTGTTTGAGTCTTTTGTGAGCGTCTGTCATTTGAACAGTGTGGACCTAAAATGAAAACAAAACCTCTCCGAAAATCAAAGACAAACTGGTGTATGCTGAAGTGGGTCAGATAAATGGCATTCCCTGAATGGACTTTGTGAGTAGATACGTACGAGGTGAGAATATTGCACAATACGATGTGAAAATATAATTGTGAGTATTGTAATTAGATTAAATAAAAATGTGACCAAAGAAGATAAAGAAGATAAAGTTTTGGACAGTCCAAACTTTACCGCTTCTATGCTGTCAACGTGTCTGCGTTTTTAATCATAGTAAGAGTGATGCGCGAAAAATTAAACAATAAAAAAAAAAACATTTATTGTGTAACGAAACATAATCTACTTCAAGTTGAACGTATGAGTAAATCGTAAATCCGCTTCGTCGAGGTTGCGATGAGTGTCTGGGCTGCATGCGTCGACACTATAACCCAACGTCTAGTGACGATATGCGAAGATGCAGACTCCTCATGCGAAGATGCAGACTCCTCATCTCTTCCCCTCAAAAAAATTGTAACATTGACTTACGTGGCGATTTTATTTTAAATATTTGGCGTGTCGCTGGAACCCAGAGCCTGTTTGTGTCGAGAGCGCGTGGCAAATCGATTAATGAGGCGACTAGGACGGAAGCTTTTCCAGTTTATTTTTGTTTTGGCTTTTGTGGGATAATAGCATTGAAGTTTCTTTATTGTATTGAGAGCAGTAATGCAGAATGAGCGCTGTCAACACGGGTCGCAACACTAGAGGGTCATTTATTGGTCGTGAACTTGAGATCCATGACTTTTAATGGTTGTCATACCGGGTGGGCTGACGCCGAGTATATCGATCAGTGGCCCGACAATGATATCTTGCACAGAGTACTTAAAATCAATAACAGTAACTATCAGTTAACGTTATCGAATTCTATCTTAGAATATATTAAAAAAATACATGTGCACGTGCACGTTGAGGATTATGTACGCATGCTTTGTGTTTATCGTGTATGATTTCTAGTAATATTTTTATAATATACCTCTTAATCTTAACAAAGTTGTGTAGCACAATACCAGATACATTTTAATTTACGATGCTCCAAATGAAGAAAAAATAAAGTTTATTAAACCAAATGTCCCCTTATATTACTTCGCAATGTGGCAGACGCAACAGTTCAAACTCCATAAAATAACCTCCCCTTTTCTTTCGGGCCAATTAAAAATAAATGCCATCATTTAATTGGCCATTAAAAGATTGGGTGTAGACTTTTTTCTTTAGCGTTCTTTCCTTTCATATGTCTGACGTCTTCCGTTTCAATTCTTTTCTCAATGACCATATGGCCAATTTTATGTTCGTTAGTACGCCGCCAATGTGTCACGGACCAGAGCGGCCTGGATCCTAATCGGCGTCGTCTTGTATGGAGATGATAGACTGTCAGATCGACTGAGTTGTTTTGCTATTGAAAGCAATGACATGATTCCCAATAGATTAGTATCTGCGCTCATTTAAAGTCGGTAATGAGTTGTAAATTACGCTTTTTCGGTTTTGTTCTTCGGGTTTTTGTGTGTGCTATGATGATGACAAGAAGTTAATACGAGGAATTGACCTTGAACATACTAGTGTATTTGGGTTCTATAACGACAGGCAACGTATATTATGAGTAATGTAAAGAGTTTGTTGAAATCACTTTCTCTTGAGGGATCTAGATAACATAAAACTAAATTTAAAAGCAAAGAAAATATGTTCTTGGAGAATATAATATAACGCTGGCGAGTAACATACGATACTGAAAGCGTTCAATTCAAAATTTTGAGAAGTCTTAATTAAACTGAAATGCTCGATTTTATTTTTCGGCCGATGCCTATCATATATGCATCCAAGGACAGGGATGGGGATTGTGCTACAGCGCCCAAGACGTGCGTGTCGGGAATATGAAATCCCACATCGTTCTGTCGCGTCCCTTGTGAATGATCCCGGGCTCTTTGACCCTGAAGTGGGGCAAGTTCAGAGAAGATCGTTCGTGGATAAAAAGAAATAGTATTAGATCATTTACATTAATAAAGTTATATATATACTTTGCAAGTTATATATATACTTTGCCGAGATACGTTCTTGTGAGAGCGTCCGATAGTTGCGGACTACGGGGGTAACAGAGCTCCGTGAATCTATGTACGTAACCGAAGCTACAACACGTAACCAGGAAATCCATCCTCTCAAGAACCCCTCGACCCAACGAGCTGTCCATCTGACACGTTTCGGCCTGACACCTGCAACGCCGTGCGCGTGCAGTTTACAATTCACCAAACATGCGAACATGTGCCAGTGCGATAAATTAGCGATTAGCTCAACAGCACTTCGCGTTGTTGTATGAATCAATAAAAGAACCGAACTTCTGGTGGCCGGAAGGCTACACGTGCTGGCTCCTTTAGTAAGAGTCATGGCGTATATGCTGGGCATCTGCATCCAGGATTCTTGGTAGAGGGGATGTAATTTAGTAACACCGCCACGTATGCAGAAACACGTGCATTGTTTTGTATCTAGTGGGTTGGTTAGCCTTCTAGTACGACATTGATAGATCTGAAGATCTGAAATTCCACACCGAGCTAACGCCACGCCGCTCTCCTTCGTTGATTGAGTTGCGAATCGGGGATCACATAAAGCTTCTTATCACAAGGCTCCAGCACCTAGCCGAGTATCAGGTGACAGAAACGAGGTTGCTGTCCATTGCCTCGGGTCAAAACTGTCATTGTGCCAGGAAGATAAATGATTCAACCAGCGATCAGTTAAAACACGGCTTTCAGGTTAGCGTCAATGGACCTAAGCGAAGACAACTGGTAGCCCTATACGAAATGCATCACATTCGCATTATTGTCTATTTAGGCATTAATCTGAGCAGATTGTAGTGGCTCGCACGTGTCGTACGCTCTGTTTTTTAACAAATTTGCATGCACTCTGAGTGAAAGGAATAATACAGTCGTACAGTAATCGCTTGTAGCAGAATCAGTCACGTCTGGGTGGCTCTCGTACGGCGGGAAGCTTTGCCTCGTCATAGTGGCTTTCCAGAAACAATGAAATGTGCACTATTCGTTGATATCACCCATGCACGTTATATTCGACCTAAGTGCACACTCTCTTCAAGTTGACGGCTCCAGTTTGAGTTTTCATGACGAGATCACCAAGTACACCATATTCTTCCCCTATACAAAAACAACTAAGACGATACTTTAAATAAAAAGTTTTAGAACGCATTTTATGCGTCAGTGTTTTACTGAAGGAAACCTGAAACCGTAACGAAAAATGAGAATCGTACGTGATATACACATGATTTATAGCATTTCTCTTGAGGGCGTAGTCCGAAGGGAATGAAAGTACATGGTGTACTGGTTTCTGGACAATATTACGTCTATATCATGGCACTTATCTTATAGGTGAACTTTCCCCCTTTTGGTACTGTTGTATGTTTATTAGAGAATGTGCTACGAGTAATGTCTTTTTCATCTTTGTTGCTTGGCAACTTTGAAACCTCTATCGACGTATGATAGATTGAAACGCATAATATTATCACGACCGGTTCAACCCAAAGGGGTACATAGGCTTTAAATTAGACTATGTTTGCCCTGGAAATGAAAAGCGTGTTTTCTCCCCGCATGGATGCATTCATTATGCGTATGCCTGGTACAGTAATGCTTTGTTTTGTGATATTCAATAAATCGGAGGGGGTTATTCAATATTATAGCTGCGCTAGAGCATGTTTTGCAGATATGCACAAAACCAGATTATAGTCTGAGATGTTTGGAATCTATGTCGCACTCTTGATTCAGCGAGTTCGTAATCCGTTTTATTTTCCTCCCTTTTTATAATTTATCCAATTTTAGAATCAAATTGGATTTATGATGAATGCCGAGCTTGCTCCGCATAACTCAGAGGGATGTATGGGTGTATATGGAGATGCGTGGGTGTTAAAAAAAAACAAACAAAACAATAATACATAATTAATATAATATATCACTGTATTTTATTATAAACATACGTCATCTTAAAACAACGAACATTTGATTGCCATTCTTAATTACAAGTCATTGACAAAGAAGTTAATGACACAGACAATGGGCAGTGGATGCGAGCAATGATAAAGCGAACAACGCCGGACTCAGTGTACTGTTCTAAAACAAACCTATATTGAGAACACTTAATCAATCACCGAGTTACCAGTGAGTTAGTTCTACTCGCATTCTTGGCCAGGTTGCCTTCTCATTGGTATTTTGGCAGGTATTTGAATCAGAATTTGTTTTGCATGAAAGAACGGACATGCGAGTTCTGGTGTTACCATAAACACGCAGAAACTCATCGAAAACAAAACGAAGTTATGCCTGCAGTGTTTGGTCTGAATCAATGTTTGACAAACACGTGAGGGTAACTTCACTTTTTAGCTGAATGAAAAAAAAAAGTTTGGCAAAGATTTTACAAACTATAGTAAACGACACTCCCTTGTTTCTCCACTCAATAAATTACCCATATAAAATGTGTAGAAAATCTTCAAATATATTTACATTTCGTTTTCTTTAAATAATAAAAAATAATTGCATCAAAAACGGTCTACTGTCGGGGAAAAAAAAGTCTGAGATTTTGAAGCAGTTCTGACGTCAGCCACAATTGTGGACCCCGAGTAGCCGCATAAGTAGATAAAATAAAAGTAGGAAAAATATTTACAAAGTTGTTCAAAAGTTCACCTCGGTTCACACTGGCTTACTTGCTGAACCTTGCGATATTTGTGTACGGCGAACGCATGGTTTCCGCTGTACACTGTGAACACGTGCATGGCACGGGCCACCGATTATAAGCGTGGGCATCCACGTGTGCGTGCGGAGATGATATATCCTTTATCTGTGTACTGGCCGCCGTCACGGCGTTGGCAATAACGTCTCTGTGCAGGGCCGAAGACATGACCGGTACCCTTCCCCGGCTGACGCCGATTCCCGGATGATGTACAACTCCCGTACTTCCGCCTTGGTAGATGTCACTAACAAGGCGTTTCATCTCTTCTAAACTGCTTGACAACATCAGTATGTAGTTTTTGGCCAACAGAAGCGTCGCGATCTTCGATAACTTCCGCACAGACGGTCCGTGAGCGTAAGGCATGACTTCCCGGAGACCGTCCAACGCAGAATTCAAATCGTGCATTCGTTTTCTTTCGCGACTATTGATTTTCAGTCTCAGTTCTTGCTGGTCGCCCTCGGATATTGCTTTCAGTCCCTTTTCCGCTTTCCTCTTCATCTTGCCGAAGCGACTCGATGAAAGATGCCCAGTTGGACTGCAAGTGGACGAGAGGCTGTCTAATCGGTCATCGCTCAAGTCGGAGCTGCATTCACTGGCTGTGTCGTCGATGATAATGTCTTGTGGTGATGGAGCCATTTCGCTTCCGCTTGGTGATGAGACCTCAGGAAAGTTAGCCGACATGATCACCGCTACTTGCATTCAGGTCACGCTATGTGATTACGGGACAGTTTGAAAGTGCGTCACCTTTGAGAGTGAATGGAAGTTGAGTAATGCGACGAACAGTTGCTGGTTGCGAGGTTTTAATACGTTCACCGTGGATTAGACACAATGGGGACGTCGGAAGCGACAATGGTGGCCTTTCATGTGCAAACTTCAATCAACGTATGATTGGCTGACTGCCATGCCGCTGCCGTGTACCCAATCAAAGGACGCCCCTTTTCAAACAAGCGCCCGGCGATTGTGGCATTGTTTTACTCTAGCGGTACACATATGGCACAGAAATATGTAGAGAACGGCATCTCGTGCGTAGCCTCGTTCTACTTGATTGGTGTGCACGCGTGTCTCGCGTGCCCGCGACAGGCCGTTTCCAAGACACTAGCAGCCCGACAAGGGTAAGAATGCGCAGTGAAATAAAGCACTCGTCTTTTATGTTCTAAACTCTTTTTAGCAATGTTTGTTTCCCCCAGGCGTTCTACACGGGTGGACTTTCAAAACTAACAAATAATCTTTTTTTCTTTCGGGTCGCAGTACTTCTGAAATTCTGGTAAAACATACGCCTCTCCTTTGTCTGGGTTTCTTACAGGAGTTCTTAAGGCAAGCAAATTGTGCGACCCGTGCTTAATTGGTTTAGTTGACAAGCACTCCGCCATGTGTGTGGCGATGGTTTAGCGACAGAAGCGTCAGCAGAGAGCCGTAGTGTGGTTTCGACGGAGGCGGTTTCTGTCATTTGAATCTAAACCAAATCTGGCGATTTTTTTTTTAAATTTAAAATCGACACTATCAACGAAAATCACCCCCTTTTCCAAGTGAGTGTATTACGTGTATGCGTAGTATATATAGTAGATTGATTTCAGATTTGACAGCAAAACCGTTATGCGCTGATATAATATTGTTTAAAAAAACTTTGTAAGTCTTTGCGTAACACGGAAGCATTAGAGGTCGCGCATGCGCATCACTAAGTCTTGTTAGAACTGACTTCTATAAGAGGCCATTTGATTGGTTGTTCCATATTGAAGATATATTTAATCTTGACAAAAATATTCAATTTAATGCTTTATCTCATTCTTGAATTTGGTACTTTTGCATTATTTTTACTATTTACTACATCACAAAATGCACTACGTTGAACATATATTCCATAATTCTCGATATACATCAAAGCCCAACAAAGCTGCTAGCCAATTAAATTTCATTTGAGATGTGACGTTGGGTAAGCCATTTTGCCAAGCCGGTTGTAGACAGAAGTAAACATGCCTGTTTGTTGCGCAGCTTGTTCTGGGAAAGCTGTACTGAAACGCCCGAAAACGGTAAAATATTTTAATATTTTAGTTTTTATTCACACCCAGGTGACATAGGAATTGTAATTTGGCTGTATTTTATCGCGAATTCTATAAAACTATCCGGTCGCGCAGACAGTCTATCGGCGGTGAATGTTGATGGCGTCGGTGGTGCACATAGAAGCAGGCCACACTTTTGTCACACCGCGTGACTGTGGTCGTGTCTAATAACTCGTTACGGGTCGGAGTTATAGCGAAAATAGCGACTTCACCCCTTAGGGCGAGTGTGTCTGGCAGACCAGCTTACAAGCTTTATAACACGAACTGCAAAACTCAACAGCAGTCGACCCTGGGCACACGTGTGTCAGGCGTATTATACGCATGCTATTTCATTTCCGGGTTTTTGCGATCTAGATTCAATGTTTATTGTATTTGCCCAATGTTTCACACCATGTTCCGGGACAGCGCGTGCAGATACTTAGTGTAATCACTTTTATTAGTAATTCGGTCTAGTTCACAGTGTGTTTTGGATCGGTACTCCGGAGAGCAACGTATGCGTACTGTATTGCTCTCTCGCGCAGCGTTCGGTGTATTGGTATCTGAAATGCCGGTCCATAATCATTGGGTACTCGTACTGACGACGGTCGTTGTTTGTGGGTGAGATAGAATCTCCAGTTCTGAATGACTGATTCTTTTGTGATATCGGTGTTCTTTTCATTGATTTCAAAACAACAGATATAGAAATTTGGAAGCAAATGTGTTAATATTTTCAGTTGTACATTTATACTGAACAATGTTTTTTATTACCTTATCGCTGTTCATTGGAAACACACCCAAGTTGGTTGCCAGATACGGTAAAACGGTCTAATTTTGTGACAGACACATTTACATCGAAGTCCATGGAAATGTTGAAATTTGTGTTTGCAGTGTAAATTTTACTGTGGACAAGAAGTCCATCCCACCTCACAACATTTTGACTACAGGAGAACCCTTAAATTGTCAAGATTATTATCAGTAAAAATATAATGGTTTGCAGTAACTGGTTGATGTGCTATTTATTTAGATTGAATGAAATGTCTGCTTGCCAATTGCAATTGTTTATAGCCAATATTCGAACATGCGATGAATAATTACTATTATTGTCTAGAATTGATACTTTTGCAACATTACATTGTAAAGATAGGTTTGAATTATTGACAAACAAAAATATGCCCGATGGATGCCCTGATGGGTGTGTAACCAAAACTAAAACTGTTGTCAATATGCTTCAATTTTTTTTTTCCCTGAAGATTATCATTCTGATTTGTTCACTGATGATGAAAACTGAATATTTTTATTTCATTTTACTAAAATTCTTTGAGGGAAAAACAAAAATTTGGTGTGGATGTTTTCAACTGATGTAGATGCCATATATATATTTTTTTATATATTTTGTATTTACGGTGGTAGGTAAAAAAAAAAAAAAAGGCAACAAAGAAAAAAGATGCTTGTGTCTTTTGAATCCTAGTAAATATTCAATGTTTCAAAATATATTTTGTTTTGCAAAATTAAAGTGGTTTACAGTGAGAGACGTGTGGCCGCACAATTTATTGGATCTACAAAAGCTAGTGATTCAACCCTTCTCCGCAAATAGACATCTTCAGAACAATCTGTTTATTTCCTGTGTTTTTTCTTATTGTTAACAAATAAAATTAGTTACACCGGTAGCCTTATAGTTTATTCTCCGTATTTCATGCTTCTATTTGAAACTACTTTCATTGACATTAGTATTTCTACAGTCATGTTATTACTAAATAAGACCCATTATAATGATTCAACCATTAGTTTTAATTTTTCTTCCAAAAACAATTCAGTCACCTTCATAAAAGATTATAAGGATTATTGTACATATTTGATGAGCGTCATTGGCATCTTAATATCACCTTCATAGCCTTCATTAAGTTCATGCATGGTGTTCTCTCTGCATATTTGAAGCATGTTGCAGTACATGTGCACATTTCCACAATGTAATTAAACCTATTCAAAATAAATTAATAAAGAAAAATACCTAACATTTACATTCAACCCCCACACTACAAAAAGCTTGTAATACTCCAATAATGAATTATTCTGATTTTCTGTAATCATTTACATATTAAATATGTGTTAACTAAATGGGATGTAATTTACGTGGTATACCAGGTGTTGTATTATTGAGTCATAAATGAACTATCAAGCAAAGATAATCTCAAACCAACCAGTCACATTAGAAATTCTCTTTAGCGAGTCATCATAAAAGTTGTTTAATGACTATGACAATGGCTCCATGCCTAACGCAGATAATGTTATAATAACGATTGTTAAAAATTATGTAACAACATTTTATGTCAAAATTGCTGATAAAATTGCTCACTAGGGAGCAATGGAAGGTCAACAAGAAATTACTTTTATTACAAAATCCTAATCGTGTCTCATTAATTTGATGAAAGTGTTAAATTGTTTCCATCAAACTGATTTAAAAATATTTTTTTTATTATTATTGTCTTTAAAATTTGTGCCATGTCTCAGAACTGATTTTCCTACTTTTGCTATACTGAAACAGAAACCTTTTTGACTAAGTGCAACAAAACAGGTATGAACATACAAACTACTTGTATGGTCGGCGTATTTGAACACTGAAAATAGAGCCGCAAACCCATAGCCTGAATGGGTATACCACAGATTTAAATGAAAAGGCTTTACACACTGACCGTTATTCACTCACTAAGTGAAATTTTCAATTGGTTAATACATTGGAGGCCACATCAATTTTATTCCCTATCGAGTTAAGTTCTGCAAGTTCTTGTGTTGGTGGACAGTTTGAAAAACTGCTTTACCTGAAAAGGTCCAATTTTGCAATGTAAACTCGCGCCTCTATTCTGATTCACCTTCACCTTCATACTATTACAAAATTTATCCAAATAAAACAAAAAATTGGACAACAATAATTGACATTATGTTATGTATACTATTCACTTAAAAATGTTTCTAACTTTCTAAAATGCTTATGTGAGGAATTTCTCTCTTCACTCCAACTCCGAAAGACCCACTCCACAATCCCCTCCCCAATATTAAATGTGTGTCTCCTTATTAACATAAAGTATATGTCACTGGAAACTATCGGTACATTTACATATTTTTTTACACTTCTACAGATCATTAACCCTTTGAATTTGTTTTCCCTCTTAAAATTCTGTGCAAATATTTTCACATTTTGTCAAATTTCCAATAAATTTTATAACCATTTTGGGCCATAGGTTCAAAAGGTTCAGATATTGCTTTTAGTTTTGAATCAAAATTGTTGTTGATTTTTATTTCATGTGGACAGGGAGCAGACTAGAGAAAAATATTTCGTGGGTGGTGCCAAAAATTGACAATGACATTCAAAGTGTTAAACCTCATTACCTGTTTCATTAACACGCTATATTCTCAATGTATACAAATATGATAAATGAACAGTTACTGTGACAACAACTAATGAACAATGTTGTTTTCCACTGATTGCTTGGAGCTCACAAGTTTTATTATTTTATTTTTGTTTTTAATAAACTGTAGCATTTGACTACCATTTGACTTGCTATGTTTGCCTTGCTATAACTCTTCTACCATTTCACAAGTCTTCTGAAAATGCAGCAATCGCATGCTACTTTTGTTAATGTGCAAGTGAAAAGTGTTATCAATTGATTTGTCAACTTTGATTGTGGCTCCCTAGTGGGTGTTAATGTTGAACCATTTCCTGCCTGACTGTTCTTGTACTGTTATCAAAACAGTGTATATCTTCTTATCAGAATGCACAGAATGCTCTAGGATTCTGGGTGCTCTCTTAATTTTTTTTAGTGTTCTGATAATTGACATAAGAAAACAATGTAATTTTTACTAATTCATGTTTAGATGATTAGTGAATTTTGAAAACAAATTCTAATTTATTATATTTACTAATGACAGAGAAAGAAAATAGGTAACTCTATTATTTTTATCGAGAAACTGATTAAGTAATTGATTTGTTATTAAAATGTATAATTTTAACATGATCTACAAGATAAACCAGTTTGTATTGGAAATTATGCCTGACTGAATCATTACTCATCTTTAACCTCACTATCTTTTAACCCATTAAATTACTGATTTACCACTAATACCATAATATATACATGTATTATATGCTTATTTGATATTGGTTTTTAAAATAATTTGTATATTATTAAAAATTTAAAATAAAGTAATCTGCAGCACTAGTATATTGAAACAAACTATGTTATTACAAAAATTATATTTATTGTAGGTTGTAACATTAAAATAAGACTCACTTTGAACATAAACATATTTGTTATTTCTGTAATCACATGTATTCCTAATAAGGTAATCAGTTTGAATTGTATAATAGATTTGTTTTGTAGCACTGATTACTGTAAAGAATCAAATTTTTTAAAAGGATTTTATTTACTGTTAACGTAAGTACTATTATGTTTTCTCTTCTTAATTTTGCTACTGTTTCGTAAGACTTTTTTGTTGGTTATTACCCATGTTCCATACATGTGTTAATTAATTAAGCAGCTTATAATCTTAAGATACAGTAGTTGGAAACTAAGTATTGTTTCTATTTTATCTTCTAAGTGTGTTGAAAGCTATTATGTACTGTAATCCTTCTTTTAGTTGGCCCATCTATTTTCTGTTAAAGTAATATTTTTATATTATATTTTGCGATTGTTTTGATAATTTGTATGTAGACCTTGATCAGGTTTGTGATAACTTTAATTCTTTGATTTTGGTGATTATTTTTGTCATTTTCTGGTTAAATGTGGCTCATATGTATAATCCTTATGGATAATCTGGGATACCATAAAAGTACAAACATACATTATAGAAGCCCATCATATGCTTACATACTCCAGGGAGCTGTAATAACTCTAAGTCTATAAATCCAAGTACTATATGTTCTTTCTAATCTTTACAGTGGTAACAATTTGTGACCTCCATTTCCTCTTAAAAAAGCAATAGGTGATTTTCCGTACAATTGCGAGATCTCGCGAGATGCATGAAAGACGCGCGTCGAACGTCTGCCGCAAAAATCGAACGATTTGATTTTGAACTAGAATTTCTTTATTTCGCAGCTTACATTGACCGGCCGATCTTGGACAGAGGAATATTGCTTCCGAATACCCTTACTAAATCGAAATTGCCTATCATCAAATGTGGAAAACACATTATTAAGCATGGAAATGTCCCCGAAATACTTTCGCGTTTGTCGAATCCCACGCGATGTTTGACGCGACTACGACGCTATGACCTTTGTTTGTCCTGTTTTTACGTTTGATTTCACGCATAACGCGTGATTCTCGCAGTGAACGGAAAATGGTCAATTTGGAAGTATTTTTGATGTAATGGATCTTGATAAAAACACTCAAGCAATGTGCAGGTAAATTTCTGTAGAGGCACAGAGCAGTATAGTGACATTCATTTTTCTTCTAAAAACAAACATCTTATTTTACGATAAGTCATTTGCTCTTATCAAGCTAGAGTATTGAACAAAATTATAAAGTTATCTATATTAAATGACATTTTATAATATTTAATTTTTTAACTGAACAAGTTTGGTCTCGGAGAAAAAACACTAATAACACATATTACAGATTAAAATATATCAAAATCACCACATTTCTTTGTAAAAGAATAAATTGCCTTATATACTACAAAACAAAAATACAAATATTAAATTAAGCATACAGTTAAACAATCTTGTTCACTGTTCGATGTCATAAATATAACTTGAAACATCTGACTCGTCAGCATATGATGGAGATTTGCTATACTCGAAGAAATTAGGAAACTTTCTAATGTCTTTGCTATACTGTAATAAACTCAACCTAAGCTGACAGATCAATATTACCCCACACTGGCTTTGACAATGCTGTTGTATTTGATTGGGAATTAGGGTAAACCCAAGCACAGTTGTACACTTCCTTGTTAGTGGCATAACGCAATGGATGCAGTGGTTGCGTAACAGTATGAGTTGGCAACTTGGTTGTTGATTGCTAAAACAACTGCAAAGTACCCAGCTCATTACCATTGGTTGAGTAATGTTAATTAGATTCCTGTTGTTTTAGTTAATTGCCTCTAATTGATGGCTGGGTCTGTGTGCAGTGAATTAGGTGATAATTGCTTAGCATTGTCTCATCATCTTAGGAGGAAGTCCTATATTCTATCTTAAATCAACATGGCTTTCAAGTTTTAATTTATGCACAGTTAAGTCTACTTCAGTGTTTCCTTTCTTGAAGTAGGGGACTTTTTGTTTGGTTAGTTGAACATGATTATCACTGTATCAGTAATTGCTTTGAGATCTTGAAAAATTAGATCAAACATTGTTGATTTTAATATTTTATTTTTTGAAAATGAGCTGTTTTAAAACATCACTTGCTTGATGCAATCCATATTGGCTATCAATAAAGTCATGTGTTAAATACTGTAAATTATTTTATTTTCACTTTTTGCTGAAAATAAAGATTAGTGAAAATACCTTTTTTCCTACATTAAACCATAGACCCTCTAAAAGTCTATGATTAAACTCATCTCATAACTCAGTGTAAAATAAACTTCATAAAAAACCAACAAAATGCCTTATTAGCGAAAATTAATTCCAGCTAAAATAAAGTATTTTACATATAGAAAACATATTTTGGCTGTAAAAAGAACTGCATATTAACATTTCACCACTATATTTTCTTGCCCAAATTTTTCTTCACTTTTTTCTTATATTTTTCAATATTTATGGATATAAACCCTAATTTTGGAGCTAACAGACAAAATTTGAGTAAATTTTAATTTTTTACTCAAAAAATGTGGCTATTTTTGACCCAATCTTCTGGAGGAAGGTGTAGACTATAAACGGAACTATTTGTGATGAAAAGAGGGAACTAGTGGTGAAAAGGTTATTGTATTAACATTTTGAATCAGAAATCAATTTAGAGATTGTAGCATAGATGTGTTGGTTTGTGTTCAACATTTATTTTTATAACTATATGTATGTTTTTTTTGTTTTTGATTGGCTTGATCCCTATACATGGCATTCTGTAGTGTATCTTTTAAATTTCTTGAAAAAAAAATGTTACAATGCAGAAAAAAAATTGTAGGTTGTGTGAACTGCATCATTATATAGTGCATTTTAAATTTCTTGAAAAAAAGTATTACTATACAAAAAAAAAATCATCACATGGTCTTTTGATCTTTTCTTTGCGGACCAAACCATTGTTTTGATTGTTGTGAAACCTTTAATCAAGTGAGCTGTTTGACTTGTGTATTTTCTGACAGAAATGTTAACATGTGTGCAACGCCTGTGCAATTGAAATGTAGAGAGAGACATAGCATGTGGTGTGCAGAAACAAGTGGGACTTTGTTTCTCTAGTTGATTTCACTCATTTTTCCTTGCTAACGGGACAGATCAACCTGTTCTCATTGTGATTACCATGCTTGAGTAATTGTCATGGAAACGTTACTTTTGGTGCAAGTATTGAAAGGAGGTGAAAGACTTGGAATGCATATCTGTAATCCTTTAAATGAGCCTGATTCAGTGAATGCAAAGGGGTGCCTTGTTGTTCCATATACTTGTACACGTGCCATAGATAATAGTGCATAATGTACAGCAGAGAACAAGCAGTGAAATGGCACAAACCAAGTGGAAAGGTGCAGCGGCACCCACACAAAACAGATTAACCTGACTTGAATAGAGAATTACGAGTAATTATAAGCTATTTACCGGTATTATTTAATTGGTAATGAACTTGCACATTGTCAGAGCTTTGCTGGGTAGTGGGTTTAGATGATATCATTGATGTCTTTTGTGCAATCACTGCATTGGCTTTCACATTTAAATTCACTTAGTCTTTTTACAAGATTTGCTAGTGTTAAAATTGTGCAAATTTCAATTGAAAAGTAAAGGTTGATACAGTTCGTTCAATTTATTTTGCAATGCACAGTCAAATGTTAAAATAAGTGGATAGTTTGGGAGTTATTAAATTGCAGTATATTTTTTTTCAAATAGGTGACTGAAATAACAGAATAATAGATGGTCAGTTTTGTCTAATGACACAAATTTATAAAGATATTCTAAATTGTTATTATATCACAATAGACCAATATTCTGAGAAATTGTGAAATGTTTATCAGGAGACGCACAGTTACAACTGATTTTGTGACTTTATTGCCCAAAATCCCTGTCGGACACCCCAAAATCCCTGTTGGACACCCCAAGATCCTTGTCGGACACCCCAAAATCCCTGTCGGACACCCCAAAATCCCTGTCGGACACCCCAAAATCCCTGTCGGACACCCCAAAATCCTTGTCGGAGACCCCAAAATCCCTGTTGGACACCCCAAAATCCTTGTGGGACGCCACAAAATCCCTGTCTGACACACCAAAATCCCTGTCTGACACACCAAAATCCCTGTCTGACACACCAAAATCCTTGTCTGACACACCAAAATCCCTGTCTGACACACCAAAATCCCTGTCTGACACCAAAATCCCTGTCTGACACACCAAAATCCTTGTCTGACACACCAAAATCCCTGTCTGACACACCAAAATCCCTTGTCGGACACACCAAAATCTCTGTCTGACACTGCGAAATCCTTGTCGGACACACCAAAATCCCTGTCGGACACACCAAAATCCCTGTCGGACACACCAAAATCCTTGTAGGACACCCCAAAATTCCTGTGGGATGCCACAAAATCCCTGTCTGACACACCAAAATCCTTGTCTGACACACCAAAATCCTTGTCTGACACACCAAAATCCCTGTCTGACACACCAAAATCCCTGTCGGACACTGCAAAATCCTTGTCGGACACACCAAAATCCCTGTCGGACACACCAAAATCCCTGTCGGACACACCAAAATCCCTGTCAGACACACCAAAATCCCTGTCTGACACACCAAAATCTGTTGGACACACCAAAATCCCTTTTGGACACACCAAAATCCCTGCCAGACACTGCAAAATCCCTGCCAGACACTGCAAAATCCCTGTCGCACATTGTCAGAGCTTTGCTGGGTAGTGGGTTTAGATGATATCATTGATGTCTTTTGTGCAATCACTGCATTGGCTTTCACATTTAAATTCACTTAGTCTTTTTACAAGATTTGCTAGTGTTAAAATTGTGCAAATTTCAATTGAAAAGTAAAGGTTGATACAGTTCGTTCAATTTATTTTGCAATGCACAGTCAAATGTTAAAATAAGTGGATAGTTTGGGAGTTATTAAATTGCAGTATATTTTTTTTCAAATAGGTGACTGAAATAACAGAATAATAGATGGTCAGTTTTGTCTAATGACACAAATTTATAAAGATATTCTAAATTGTTATTATATCACAATAGACCAATATTCTGAGAAATTGTGAAATGTTTATCAGGAGACGCACAGTTACAACTGATTTTGTGACTTTATTGCCCAAAATCCCTGTCGGACACCCCAAAATCCCTGTCGGACACCCCAAAATCCCTGTTGGACACCCCAAAATCCTTGTCGGACACCCCAAAATCCTTGTCGGACACCCCAAAATCCCTGTCAGACACCCCAAAATCCTTGTCGGACACCCCAAAATCCCTGTCGGACACCCCAAAATCCCTGTCGGACACACCAAAATCTCTGTCTGACACTGCGAAATCCTTGTCGGACACACCAAAATCCCTGTCTGACACACCAAAATCCCTGTCTGACACACCAAAATCCTTGTCTGACACGCCAAAATCCCTGTCTGACACACCAAAATCCCTTGTCGGACACACCAAAATCTCTGTCTGACACTGCGAAATCCTTGTCGGACACACCAAAATCCCTGTCGGACACACCAAAATCCCTGTCGGACACACCAAAATCCTTGTAGGACACCCCAAAATTCCTGTGGGATGCCACAAAATCCCTGTCTGACACACCAAAATCCTTGTCTGACACACCAAAATCCTTGTCTGACACACCAAAATCCTTGTCTGACACACCAAAATCCCTGTCTGACACACCAAAATCCCTGTCGGACACTGCAAAATCCTTGTCGGACACACCAAAATCCCTGTCGGACACACCAAAATCCCTTGTCGGACACACCAAAATCTCTGTCTGACACTGCGAAATCCTTGTCGGACACACCAAAATCCCTGTCGGACACACCAAAATCCCTGTCGGACACACCAAAATCCTTGTAGGACACCCCAAAATTCCTGTGGGATGCCACAAAATCCCTGTCTGACACACCAAAATCCTTGTCTGACACACCAAAATCCTTGTCTGACACACCAAAATCCCTGTCTGACACACCAAAATCCCTGTCGGACACTGCAAAATCCTTGTCGGACACACCAAAATCCCTGTCGGACACACCAAAATCCCTGTCGGACACACCAAAATCCCTGTCAGACACACCAAAATCCCTGTCAGACACACCAAAATCCCTGTCTGACACACCAAAATCTGTTGGACACACCAAAATCCCTTTTGGACACACCAAAATCCCTTTTAGACACTGCAAAATCCCTGCCAGACACTGCAAAATCCCTGTCGCACATCTCAAATCCCCAAAATGCATGAATTTAAAGGTTTACCCAGCAGAACTAAAATAGTGTCTTTGACTCATTACCAATGTGTTTAAATGTATACTACATTATAACATTGTAAAGTATAGAATTACAGTGCATAACGAAATTAATGACAGTTGTGTTTTGTGAGCCAAGATAAAGACATAAAAAGCCATCAATATGTGTGTGTGTTAACAATAGAGGATCTTACATTATACTAAGGGTCAGTAAGCTTAATGTGTGTTCCCTTTGTCAGTATGTTCATTTGAGGAAATTGACCTTTCTTGCATAATTGTCATCACTGTGACTTAGAATTGTATGGATATCAAGTTTAGATGAAGTCTTAGTCTCAATATTCTTTAAGTTTTTAAGATCAAGATCAGATTCTCACTCAAAGAGTCAAAATAATATTTGCTGGGTGGAAAGAAAATTAAAAAGAAAAACAACATTTCACATGTTTTTAATTAATTCATGTACCAATTCATGTCCTTATACCAGAGAGTTGATCAATATTCAAATTTACTTTTAAATTTCTTTCTCTTTTCTTGCCATGTTTATTATTTTTTCAATTTTGATTTGTGTACATGTTATATATTTCGTGAAAGGCAACATTTTGTTATTTTAGAGCCACTACAAATCCTTTTGAAAACGAAATAAGAGTGCAAGTCAGTCTCTAACATGTGTACACCTATAATTTATCTATTTTGTTTATCTTCATTTTTTGGTCTTTTGCCCTTCACACCTCTTCCCATTTAAAACTCGCCTTATTATTGAGAATTTTGTGAGAAACAGAAAATTGCAAAATATCGTTATAGTAACCAAACATCGAATTTGAGGCCTTTTGAACTCTCTTAAACTATCTAATCACATTTCTAGTGACAAAAATTTAAAAGTTTACAACATCTTGAGTACGCACGTCTAGGAAGGGATTTTCTGGGAGCAAATAACCAGACCTATCTTGTATGTAAGAGATTAGATGAGATTAGGTGATAGCATAGTACAGAGGCTGGTAAATACCTATAAATTAGTTACTAAGAACCCTATAGATCTAGAATGCCTTAATTGAAATCTAGTCTACAACAACCTTGCTGCACAATGAGCATCTCAGGCCACTTTTGTTTTCAGTCTTGTTTTTAGCCGTAATTCTGTTATCTACGCGTGTCGCTTATAGGCCCATTAAAGGAGGGTGTACTCCCGGGACAGGTGATATGTATGCTCGGTGGCTTAATAGCAACTCCCCCCAGGAAAACGCAAAGAATAGAAAATCTGTCATCTTTACTAGAAACAGCCCAATGTTAAATTGCTGGAAATTGCACTTCATTTGATGTTCAGGATGTCGTCAAGAGTTAACAGCTTTTTAATTATTATTCTATATTCGATACTTAATTTTGAAAGCTGGCTGACTGGCTTTATGTCTCTTACTCAATTTTTTTCTCTTAATAATTTCCCCAATATAATTTTATGAGTTTAAAATCAATGAAAAAGAAAATAAGAATTGAATTTTGTCAGCGGAAATTTATTTAAAATTTTTTTAGAATTAATTATTTTTAGACCGACATGTAGCAATGTGAGTTTGTTGTACTGCAGCATTTAATGGTTTTGATAGATAATCAGTCATTTTGTTACCTTTTAAATCATTTTTAGACAATATTTCCGTCCATAAATGCCAAGTTACTTGCTGTGTTGGGTTGAAATACAAAACAGTTGGCCTGTACCCAACACAAAGTGCTTTTCCCTTTGCAGTGAAATTTATTAGGTTAAATAGGGTGTGGAACAAAAAGAAGAATGAAAATGAAATTTGAAAATTTGATAAACAAGAGGCAGGCAGCATTGTATACAATAGATGGGCGTTCACTGTGGTTTGCTCCATTTCTTTACAACTTTCAGTTGAAACCGAATAGACTAGCTAGTTGTGGTCGCCAGGGCACCTGATAGACTGAAACTTGCCATCTGTCATTTTCTTGCGCTCAATGAAAACATACATGTAGCTTTAGAACTGGTTTCTAAATAAATACTACATGTATTCTACAGTGGTGCTATGGTGTTGCATGTTCCACAGTAGTGCTATGATGTGGAGAATTCTACAGTGGTTCTATGATGCACGGTGCTGTGTGGTGTTAAGATGTCCACTGTGTTGCTAAGATACAGGGTGCTCTGCAGTGTTGCCATGATGCAGAGCATTCTACAATAGTGCTATGATGGTGGGTCTTCTACAGTGTTGCTAAGATGCAGGGCATTCTACAGTGTTGCTAAGATGCACTGCATTCTACAGTGTTGCTAAGATGCGCTGCATTCTACAGTGTTGCTAAGATGCAGGGCATTCTACAGTGTTGCTAAGAAGCAGGGCATTCTACAGTGTTGCTAAGATGCACGGCATTCTACCGTGTTGCTAAGATGCACGGCATTCTACCGTGTTGCTAAGATGCACGGCATTCTACAGTGTTTCTATGATGCAGAGCATTCTACCGTGTTGCTAAGATGCACGGCATTCTACAGTGTTGCTAAGATGCAGGGCATTCTACAGTGTTTGCTAAGATGCACGGCATTCTACCGTGTTGCTAAGATGCATGGCATTCTACAGTGTTTCTATGATATGGTTGTTGGACTAGTGACCCAGGTCTTTACTTTCTAAGTTTCTTTGACTGGTGAACACTATATTCAAAAATGTTAGCCAAAATTAGTGAAAACATTCAGACATACTGAAAAGCATTGACATTTAAATGTTCAAGTTCAGATCATTAAATATTCACTTAATAATCCCGAGACCCTAATAAAGCTCTTTTAATGCTCACAGGGTGCATCATTCACAAAGTTTTGCCCTTGCCAATACTTTCACCAACAAATTTTATAATAAATTTATGTTGACTGCTACAAAATTCTAAATTTTTTCAGATTTGGCAACCTCGCAAAATTTCGAATTTTGTACATCCATTTTATAGCTTGCACAAAACATTAGTTCTTACCCTCTGAATACCAAAGTCAATTTTCAGACACCATTCCCCAAATAGTTCTATTTGTAGTCTGCTTTTTTCCACATTAAATTTTGATAAAAAATTTAAATTTTTTGAACGAAAACTAAAAAGCAATGTCATATTTTATTTGTTGAGCAGAAAAATAATGCGAGACAATGGGGCAAACTATATCACAGTTTTTAGAGGAACACCAATTGTATTAAGAGATGCTCCCTAGAGTAGGTTGGCATTATTTTCACTCTTTTGCGCGAAGATTGATTTTTTGGCTGCCTGTATTGGGTTATTGTTTTCATTTGAACTGAAACAGAAAGGTTAAAGAATGGGTAATCTATTTGTAATTTGCTGTTTCTCTCTTCACTGAACATGTACAGATGTGAGCATTTTTTCCATATGATGATAAATACAGGAATTAAGCATAGTATGGATGCGACTGGATGCCACAGATTGCGCTGTTTGGTATCCTGTATCTTAATGCATATTAATAAATGTAAAACTGTAACATATCAATTGTTTTATGTCACATATGTCAATTTACATTGCTGACATGCATACCTCTCTCAGGATATATCCACAAAATATGCGTGATGCGAATTAAATTGCTTCTAAACTATATAGTCATATTTCACTTTTAAGTGAATGATTCACTTAATAGTTATTTTTTGAATGGCTACTATATTTGCTCTGTTATAAGAGCATCTCCAACAAAGTACACATAAACCAATAAGTGCATTTGTTCTAGATCATGAAAATGTGACTTTTTTTTTTAGCATAGACATGCTTCTGTTAAGAACAAATATAGTAGTTTGTACTATTATTTTTTGAGTAAAAACTGTTTCTAGAAATATTGACAAATATGAAAAAAGTGTGCAGAAAAATCTGGGCAAGAAATTTTGGTGGTGAAAAAGTGAATGAGTATGTTTTATCACATACTGGGTTAATATTGGAAAATCCAAAAAAATAATAATTTTTGCTAACTTTAAAACACGATAAAAATTATTTATTTATTTACCGGTATTAATTTTATTACTTAATTATTTATCAAAATAAATTGAGTTATTTTTTTTCTCTATTCTATTTCATTATTAAGTTTATTCAAAATACTATAATTTTTTCTGAACACAAAAAATATCATCAGTATACACAGTATATTCTTAACTCCTAGGTGTCAAAAATTAAAAAAAAAAGTGCTCTATCATACCGCTAAATTATTACAGCATATTTCTTCTTAATGCATGGATTTAAAGTATTATATTCTCATGCTGCATGTGCCTGAAGTGTGCCACTGTTTGCCTCACTGTCAGTTCAGCCATTGTAAATATAATTTTCAAATTACTGAATGATTTATATAATTCAATAAGTTAGTAAAAGAGTGAGAGATAAAGTAGCGTGGGCTGCCGAGACATAGTCCTAGCCTCAGGCTTCTGTATGAAGATAACGAACCTGAGCTTAGAATGCATGCATGTATTATATTTTCTGAGACAGATTGTGCGTTAATTTGCGCCAGCATGGGCTGTAAGTATTTGGAAAGAGAGAGCAAAGTAGGGCTGTTGTTTCTGTCATTAAAATGCTATTAGCATTGAATCTGTCACTTATTTCACTGATGGCTTAATGCTAGGGTAGCTCAATAGCTACAGACGGCAGTAGTGTACAGTGTTCCGTACTTCATGTGTGGTGGTGCACGTAGCAATCAGCTGACAGGCAAGTTGCCAGAAGGGGAGAGTGTGTCATGCCCAATGTAGGCATCTGCCGACATGCAAACCCCATTGACCGATTTGCTAAAAATCTCTGCCTCAGGGTTCTGATTACAGTGAAGTGTGTAGACCATCAAGCAGTGCATTACCAGGCTGTGCTAAGAAAGTTTCATCTTATTTGGAGCTACCGTCCTGCACCCGAATTGGCATCTGTTCAAGTTTTTTATCTTGACCCGAAAGACAATGGCTGTTGATAGAGTGTGCCCTGTAGGGATGATACCTAGTGAGTACGTATATAGATTTATGATGACAGTCTTAATAAGACTAAAGTGTTGGTTGTCATGGAAATTAGAAAACATTTGTGTTTTTGTGAAAACTGCTTGATTTATTAAAATTTCAGGGAAGGATGTTTGAAATGCCTTGGTTTTGATTATTTGACTATTTAAATTTGCGTTTTTATCGAGTTGTGTTTGGTACACATACAGCTGTAGGTACACTGTTAGTTTTGCCAATTCAATATGTATCCAATTAACCAATCTTATAAGGAGGATGTTTGTACTTTGGCAAAATTAAGGCACTGTTAATGTCTGAATTTTTGCCAAAATTCAATGTACCTACTTGAGATTGTTTTTTATGGTATTTATCGCTGTTTAGAGTGACTACAATTTAATGTCAAAAGATATTGGACTAGTTCAGAAGAGATTGTGTTCAATATAAAAGCTTATGTTGTGGCACATGTGCGTCCATCCAACCATCCATCCGGCCAACTGTCTGTCCGTCAGTCCATCTGTACATTCACAATTGGTAACTGAATTAGTAGGTCAGTACATTCACAATTGGTAACCTTTAGTGAGTAGTTCAGTACATTCACAATTGGTAACTGTTAGTGAGTGGTTCAGTACATTCACAATTGGTAACTGTGAGTGAGTAGTTCAGTATATTAGTAGATTCACAATTGGTAACTATTAGTGAGTGGTTCAGTACATTCACTATTGGTAACTACTAGTATTAGTGAGTGGTTCAGTGCATTCACAATTGGTAACTATTTGTGAATGGTTCAGTATATTCACAATTGGTAACTATTAGTGAGTGGTTCAGTACATTCACAATCGGTAACTATTAGTGAGTGGTTCAGTACATTCACTATTGGTAACTATTAGTGAGTGGTTCAGTACATTCGCAATTGGTAACTATTAGTGAGTGGTTCAGTACATTCACTATTGGTAACTATTAGTGAGTGGTTCAGTACATTCGCAATTGGTAACTATTAGTGAGTGGTTCAGTACATTTGCAATTGGTAACTATTAGTGAGTGGTTCAGTGCATTCACAATTGGTAACTATTAGTGAGTGGTTCAGTGCATTCACAATTGGTAACTATTAGTGAGTGGTTCAGTAGATTCACTATTGGCGACTGTTTGTGAGTTGTTCAGTACATTCTCTATTGGTAACTGTGAGTGGTTCAGTACATTTACAATTGGTAACTATTAGTGAGTGGTTCAGTACATTCACTATTGATAACTATTAGTGAGTGGTTCAGTACATTCACAATTGGTAATTATTAGTGAGTGGGTCAGTACATTCACAATTAGTAACTATTAGTGAGTGGTTCAGTGCATTCACAATCTGTAACTATTTGTGAGTGGTTCAGTACATTCACTATTGGTAACTGTTTGTGAGTTGTTCAGTACATCCACTATTGGTAACTGTTTGTGAGTGGTTCAGTACATTCACAATTTGTAACTATTTGTGAGTTGTTCAGTACATTCTCTATTGGTACCTGTGAGTGGTTCAGTAGATTCACAATTGGTAACTATTAGTGAGTGGTTCAGTAGATTCACAATTGGTAACTATTAGTGAGTGGTTCAGTAGATTCACAATTGGTAACTATTAGTGAGTGGTTCAGTAGATTCACTATTGGCGACTGTTTGTGAGTTGTTCAGTACATTCTCTATTGGTAACTGTGAGTGGTTCAGTACATTTACAATTGGTAACTATTAGTGAGTGGTTCAGTGCATTCACAATTGGTAACTATTAGTGAGTGGTTCAGTAGATTCACTATTGGCGACTGTTTGTGAGTTGTTCAGTACATTCTCTATTGGTAACTGTGAGTGGTTCAGTACATTTACTATTGATAACTATTAGTGAGTGGTTCAGTACATTCACTATTGATAACTATTAGTAAGTAGTTCAGTACATTCTCTATTGGTAACTGTGAGTGGTTCAGTACATTCATAATCTGTAACTATTAGTGTGTGGTTCAGTAGATTCACTATTGGTAACTGTTTGTGAGTTGTTCAGTACATCCACTATTGGTAACTATTAGTGAGTGATTCAGTACATTCACTATTGATAACTATTAGTGAGTGGTTCAGTACATTCACTATTGATAACTATTAGTGAGTGGTTCAGTACATTCACAGTTGGTAACTATTAGTGAGTGGTTCAGTACATTCACTATTGGTAACTATTAGTGAGTGGTTCAGTACATCCACAATTGGTAACTATTAGTGAGTAGTTCAGTACATTCACAGTTGGTAACTATTAGTGAGTGGTTCAGTAGATTCACTATTCGTAACGGTTGGTGAGTGGTTCAGTACATTCACAATTGGTAACGGTTGGTGAGTGGTTCAGTACATTCACAATTGGTAATTATTAGTGAGTAGTTCAGTACATTCACAATTGGTAATTATTAGTGAGTAGTTCAGTACATTCACAATTGGTAATTATTAGTGAGTAGTTCTGTAGATTCACAATTGGTAACTATTAGTGAGTGGTTCAGTAGATTCACAATTGGTAACTATTAGTGAGTAGTTCAGTACATTCACAATTTGTAATTATTAGTGAGTGGCTCAGTACATTCATAATTGGTAACTATTAGTGAGTGGTTCAGTAGATTCACCATTGGTAACTATTAGTGAGTGGTTCAGTACATTCACAATCGGTAACTATTAGTGGGTGGTTCAGTGCATTCACAATTAGTAACTGTGTGTGAGTTGTTCAGTACATTCTCTATTGGTAACTATTTGTGAGTGGTTTAGTACATTCACTATTGGTAACTATTAGTGAGTGGTTCAGTACATTCACAATTTGTAACTATTAGTGAGTGGTTCAGTAGATTCACTATTGGTAACTGTGTGTGAGTTGTTCAGTACATTCTCTATTGTTAACTATTTGTGAGTGGTTTAGTACATTCTCTATTGGTAACTATTTGTGAGTGGTTTAGTTTATTCACAATTGGTAACTATTAGTGAGTGGTTCAGTACATTCACAATTGGTAACTATTATTAAGTGGTTCAGTACATTCACTATTGGTAACTGTGTGTGAGTTGTTCAGTACATTCTCTATTGGTAACTATTTGTGAGTGGTTTAGTACATTCACTATTGGTAACTATTAGTGAGTGGTTCAGTACATTCACAATTTGTAACTATTAGTGAGTGGTTCAGTAGATTCACTATTGGTAACTGTGTGTGAGTTGTTCAGTACATTCTCTATTGTTAACTATTTGTGAGTGGTTTAGTACATTCTCTATTGGTAACTATTTGTGAGTGGTTTAGTTTATTCACAATTGGTAACTATTAGTGAGTGGTTCAGTACATTCACAATTGGTAACTATTATTAAGTGGTTCAGTACATTCACTATTGGTAACTGTTAGTGAGTGGTTCAGTATATTCACAATTGGTAACTATTAGTGAGTGGTTCAGTACATTCACAATCGGTAACTATTAGTGGGTGGTTCAGTACATTCACAATTGGTAACTATTAGTGAGTGGTTCAGTACATTCACTATTGGTAACTATTAGTGAGTGGTTCAGTACATTCACAATTGGTAACTATTAGTGAGTGGTTCAGTGCATTCACAATTGGTAACTATTAGTGAGTGGTTCAGTACATTCACAATTGGTAACTATTAGTGAGTGGTTCAGTACATTCACAATTGGTAACTATTAGTGAGTGGTTCAGTACATTCACAATTGGTAACTATTAGTGAGTGGTTCAGTGCATTCACAATTAGTAACTGTGTGTGAGTTGTTCAGTACATTCTCTATTGGTAACTATTTGTGAGTGGTTTAGTACATTCACTATTGGTAACTATTAGTGAGTGGTTCAGTACATTCACAATTTGTAACTATTAGTGAGTGGTTCAGTAGATTCACTATTGGTAACTATTAGTGAGTGGTTCAGTACATTCACTATTGGTAACTATTAGTGAGTGGTTCAGTACATTCACTATTGTTAACTGTTAGTCAAGTTCTTCATATTACTGATTGTCCATCGTCGTCCGGCATCAGTAGTATGTAGTCTGTCATCTACTTTTTAAATTCTTGTAGTCTTCTTCGTTAAAACTGTTAAACTAAATGCTTTCATATTTGCAACATAGATAAAACTGTTAAACTAAATGCTTTCATATTTGCAACATAGATTCTTAGGGTAGTCCTCTCTCAGATTTGTTCTTTTCATAAATACATCTTCAATTCTCTAATTATGATGAATATTTTTGTTAAAAAGTGATATTTGACTCCCGTGTGCGAAGCACAAAAGGGAGTCTTTGCAGTTACCCTGTCTGTTTGTCTGTATGTCTGTATGTATGTATGTATGTATGTATGTATGTCACTTTTTTTGTTCCACCGTTATCTCAAGAACCACTAATCAAATTTTGATGAAACTTGGTACATAGATGCTCTGGGATAATGCGCAGAGTTGATTAGGCTTTGGTAAAAATCTATGAATATTAATTACCTAATTTGCATGATAATTAGCTGATTTTTAGCTGTCCCAAGACTGTTCCACTGATATCTGAAGAACCACTCATTGGATTTTGATGAAATTTGGCACATGGATGCTCTGAACTAGTGCGCAGATTTGATTAGTTTTGAGTAAAAATCTATGAATATTAATTACCTAATTTGCATGATAATTAGCTGATTTTAAGCTGTTCTATGACTTTTCCACTGATTTTTGAAGAACCACTCATTGGATTTTGATGAAACTTGGCACATGGATGCTCTGAACTAATGCACAGATTTGGTTAGTTTTTGGTAAAAATCTGTTAATATTAATAATTACCTAATTTACATAATGATTAATCAATTTTCGGCTTTTTCACTGATATCTCAAGTACTAATCATAACATTTCAATAAAACTTGGTACATAGGTGTCCTATGACACTGCACAGACCTGATGGTTTTTAGGGTAATATCAGTACATATTAATTACCTAATTTGCATAATTAATTAATTTTAGCTTTTGATATTTCGAGTAGTAATGATCACGTTTCAATGAAACTTGGTACATAGTTACTTGAGGACTGTGCAGAGACCTAATTAGTTTTTTGGTAAATATTTGTGCATATTAATCACCTTATTAGCATAATTAGTTAATTTTCAGCTTTTCATCTGATATCTCAAGTACTAATCATCACATTTCAATGAGACTTGCGACATAGATATTCTAGGACTATGCAGAGACCTGATTAATTTTGAGATAAAAAATTGTGCCTATTAATTACCTAATTTGCATAATTAGTTAATTTTTTGCTGTTCTATGGTTGTTGCACTGATGTCTAAAAACCACTCATTGGATTTCAATGAAACTTTTAAATAGTACCCATCACATTTCAATGAACCTAAGACTATGCACCATATTAGTTTTTGGTAAATATTTATGCTTCTTAATCACCTAAATAACATAATTAATTAATACTAATATCTCAAGTATTGATCATCATATTTGAATAAAACTTGGTACATAAATGCTCTAGGACAATAGACAGCCTGATTAATTTTGGGTTAAAATCTGTTCATATTAATTCTCTAATTAGCACAATAATTAATATTTTTTTGGTTCTAATCACATTCCAATGAGACTTGGTACATTGTGCAGACCTTATTAGTTAGTTTTACACCTAAATCTGTTCATATTAGTTACCTTATTTGCATAATTAGTTTTCAGCTATTCCATCAATATCTCAAGTATAAGTAATTTTGAATTAATTTTTAATGTGTCTCCAAAACTCTCAGCACACGGGAGTTCTTTCTAAGCTTTCTTTGATTTCTAATTCTTGTTGAAAACAGTCAAATTGTTTTGATACTATACATATTGTTTATTTTCTAATTATATCTTCAGTTCTTTAATTGAAATGTGCATTGGAGCGGAGCTATCTCAGCTAAGAGGCTGCATGTTATATATACTGTACATAATACATTTTGTAACTTCATTTCGTCAGGCAATTGAATGCCTGTCATTGATGGCAAAATGAGTGTTTATCTTAAGGTGCCTTATGCTGGCTTGGGTTTCCTTGAGTTTGTTGAATGCAAGATTTAAAGTAACATTATCTTCTAAGTAGTCCTAATTGAAGTCTATTATCCTATAACTAAAGATAAGAAAGAACATGGCCTTAGTGCTATAACACTTTTTTTGCACTGTTCATACATACTGTTAATCGTTTATTTTTTGCTGCTAGAATTTTCAGATTTGATATATTAATGGCATTCATGAAGCCAAAATTTAGGAAACTGGGATGTGCAACTGTGGGTCTTCTAACTTGCAACTCTATTTATAAACTCCTACCAAATTAACACCTTAGTGGGATTGACAACACACCAATGTTACATCCTCTCCTGTTCCATAAGCCAAACATGGCTGCCAGGGTGTAGCTACACAAAATGAGCCAGATTTGGGGTTAGACTTATAATCAGAAAAATTACATTTTATAAAACCTGAATAGCCTATTTCATTCTATTTATAGGAATGAAACTAAAAATTGCGAAGGTAACAATTTTCATTTCACTATGAAAAACAGAAAAGGACAGTTTTCTCTACAAGAAAACAAAACAACTTTGTATCATTATAACAAGTGGATTTTTCATCATATTTAGAAGCTATACAGACTAGTCCGTCTGTTATACTCTGACAAATGTGAATATTGGCACAGCATAACTTATCAAACTAAAAATGTTCTAAAACTTTTTCACGTGTTATAAACCTACTAGGTACCAGATTCGGCTGATACCCCGCCCATCCTAAACCCCGCCCATGGGCGATGTTATTATAATTTAGTCGAAATGTACGTGAATATTGCGATCGAAGTGCGCTGTTCAGAGTTTATTATATTATAGTAAAATTTAACTTGACGCACTAGGCATGGTATGGTTTATATTACATGTTCACTTCATTTCGAATAAAAAATCACCATTGAAACATCGATGAATCACAAGTATTTAAAATATTTTCTTGACTTTCTGTAGATACCCGACTACTATAATTTTTAATGATTCAAATGCGCCCATGGTTATGTTTGCGTAATTATTACGAATGAAACGCATTATCAAGTCGATAATATTGAAATATTCACAGACCCAATACCCCAAGTCAGCATCCTAACAATAGTAAAAATAAACTTGAGTTTGCTTAATTATCATGAAACCAATACATTACAAAGTTGAAATATTCAGAGCTAGTACAATATTGTAAACAAATTTGCGTAATAAGAAAAGCAGTGCACTCAGTAAACGACGTTGATATATTCAAAGCCAGTAAAGAGTTGCATACAAGTTGCGTAATTACAGTACCGTCAGCTTGGATGTTCAGTTGCGAGACGTAAAAAAAAAAAACGCAGCCAGTGATACATTTTGAAAATAAAAATACAAAATAAATGCAATCAGAGGCCACGCGCGTTGGTAATAAATAGAACGCGTTGTGACACAGTCTCACCAGCCTCTTTCACTGACGCAATATGATTATGCTATTTCCCAACGCACTTATATTTAATACATTGACAAAAAACACCACAAGAAAAATGTAAATCAAGCTTGTAATTACAAGTAACTCAACTCGAAGGCAATATTCATCACTGTAAAAGTGGATAGATTCGAACCAGCCAGCTCATGATCGGAGACGTCCCATCGTCTTCGTTGATAACTCGCCAATTCACCATAATCGTGGTGGTGAACTGTTTAGCTGATTTTTAAAAGATGGACATTCAATTCAAATTCATCCAACTTATTTGAATATTCTTTCGGAAATTTGAGACATTGTTAAAAAATCCTGTACAGGGTTACATGTATGTCTGATGTAAACTAATAATACGCAATTATCCAGGCAGTACTAGAAATTATTGCTGATACTAAAAAATTTTTGTATTGGGAAGTTGGATACTTGAACGTGTAGTCCCGGGGCATGTAGTAGACGAGCATAAACGTACTGTCACATGTTTTTTGTCTTAGCCTTGTCTTTTCATCTTAACCGTTGCAGTTAGCTTCATTGAATGTTTAGTTTGATAATTTATAAACATATATTCAGTGTGAGACTGTTGCTTTCAAGTTGTGTTAATACAAAGATGATTTAAACTTGTCCCTTCCGTTGCCAACGTATTCAATATACGGAAATAGCATGCGTGTGTGCATTTGCGTGAGTGAAAGATGCAGGTGAGATTTCACGTCTCAGCGTGTTCTATTTATTTCCAACGCGCGTGGTCGGTGCCTTTGATTGCGTTTATTTTGTTCTTTCATACTCGAAATCTATCGCTAGCACCATTTATTTTGTCATGTCCCACAACTGAATGTCCAAGCTGACTTTGTTTTGCCGGTAATAAAAATTTTACAAGATCGACGCGTGGACCACAAAAGAAAAAGGTTGCTAAGGTAACGCGCCAGTTCAGCGCGTGACTTGGGGGTCAAACTTCGGTCAACACACACTTGATGCCAGCATTGCCGCACAGCAAGTTTCGCAAAGTACTTGAAGTTCAATTGCGTCCCAAAATGATGTCGCTGATCACTCAGTTGTCGCAGCGTGTGTTGTGTCATGTCCATGATGCACCCCGATTCGACTTTGACTTGCTTTTCCTTCTTACTGCATGTTCTTGTTCATGTAAAATGCAACCTCTCACCAATGTATTAAAACACTTTGAATTTATACTTTGCATGATTATATTTGGTCAACGCCCAGGCGATCTTTTGGTTCACATTTTTCTAAAATAAAATCGAATCCTCCATAAGATCGCCCAGGGCGGGGTATCAGCCGAATCTGTTATATGCATTAATGGATTAACTGCACTAGAGATTATAACCCACATTGCACACACGAAGTCGGATATAAAATATATGGATCCGGAACTGCATCTGTACTCTTTAAAACAAGATGGCCATCAGTCAGCCATTTTGAACGCGATCCAAATAAATAAAATAACATGCATCAGGGTCAGATTGTGCTAATGTACATTTGTATCAACCATGTTATAACTCAGTTATGCATGTGCATATGTTCTGTATGTCAAGTGTGAAGTTTGAACTTAATCGAAACCAAGCATGTGTGAGATATGGCTGGATACAGACTAATGAGTGCACATTTGCATACACGCAAGTCAATCTATAATCTTATAAAAAATAAAAACCTTCTTGCTGTAACATGTAGTAACTACCAGATTCTCAAATAGGTATATAATGTCTAATATATAATGTATATAATGTCTGGTAAATTACTGCCATATGACACCCCTCTTGCTCTCTTATAATCTGCCCATAGCCAGTGGATTCAAGGTGAATGTCAGTTACCTACTGTGGAATACTTTATTTTCGCTGGAATTAATTTTCACTGAAAAGGCTTTTTGGGCATTTTGTATGGAATTTATTTTCACTGATTTTTGATGAGTTTAATGTGAAATATAGGAAAAAAAGTATATTCGCTGGATTTTATTTTCACGGAATCATCCCCTCAGCGAAAATAGCGAAAATAAATTCCAATCGAAAATAAAGTATTCTACAGTAATTGCTGGCAAGCCTTACATGGTAGATATGCAGAAGATTCCTCCTGAGAACGTATTGAGCATTATCTCCCTCACAATCTGCCTATTGTGTTTCTTTTGTTTTTTTGTCATTTTATTTGTAGGGGCTACTGTAAAATGACCAATTTTCACTGGGTTTTAATTTCACTGATTTTCCATTTCAGGCATATTCAGTGGGTTTTAAATTCACTGTTTTATCATTTAGATAATGTGTTCTATGCTCAATTTTACATATTCACTGGGTTAATTTAGTGCATTTTCCAGTAAGCGAAATAATCAAAATTAAAACCCAGTGAATAATTAACCCCTTTACAGTATAATTGGGGAGATTTTTTAATAATTATGCATGCAGCCCATACATGTGGGCAACAAAAGCCTAATTAGAAGGCATTTCCTGCTAGCCTTCTTAAGTTTTTTTTTTGTGGGGTTTCCTTGTTGTATACTGCACCCATGGGGATTAAGAAGTAGCTGCCAGGTATAACTGTGTTGCATGGAATAGCTCATTTATTTTACTTTGTTGTGGACATTGTGTAACTGTATGTAATATGTTAAATGTGACACATATTTGGGGGGAGGAAGGTGGGTAAGTATACCAATGTATCATACTTTTTTAAGTCCCTGCAGGGATTGCGTTAACCCCATATTTTGCTTCCCGGACTCCAATTATTGAAGAGGGACCCAGTTTTTCAGGCAAGCTGGGGTCCAATGTCTAATAAATTGATCCAGGGTCAATTTCAATTTCTTAACTTTTTTTAAATGGGACTCGTCTTGTCGAGACACTAGCGCAAACCCTGTCCCTGCCAGTCACCAATGTGTCAGGGGATGCAGCATACATGGATGTGTTTATCCTTGGTCATATCTCCAACATGCATGAACTGATTTGATTCAAACTTGCTACACATGTGCTATACTGATTATGGAGTATTACTTGGGAACTTTAATTTTCTGATTCGTGTTCATTACTGTTTTTTTTTAAGCATTTATGATTAATAAAACTATCCACTTTGGCCTTATCGTTAAAAAAAATAAATTCATTACAGAAACGTATCACTAAAATAAACAATTTTGTTTTGGAGTCTGTGCATGGCAAGTATGGTTTTTGAGATAAAATGATTTTTTTGCCTGCCTCGACCTTGTATTGATCAATTTTCATTAAAACTTCACATATAGATACCGGTAATACACAATACATTACTTCTGTTGGATACAATTTCACAATCATTATTTATTTAATGGCGTCTTTTTGGGTCAAAACATTGTGAAAATGATGTTTTCTATGCAATACATTGACCAGTCACATTCACAATTCACATATAAGTAATGCACAATACATGTACGTTAAGTAATATTGATACCCAATTTTATATCAAAGTATGTTTTCATGTCTTTTTGATGATTTTGCCTGTTCTTGGCAATGAAATGGTAACTTTCATTCAAACTTCAAATAACGGTAACATTACATAATATTTCGTATAGTAAGAATATTTAATCGGTAATATTTAACTTGACTTTATTGGAAACATCAGCGAAAATGCTCAACACAACATTTACGATACAAAAAGAGTTAATATACTGTAAACCACATGTGACAAATGTTTGTAAATTTTGCGAGTCAGGGAAAATTAACAAATTTTGTAGCAGTGAAAATGTATTACAGGCGATGCAGAATGCCAGCGACTTTTGCAAAACTTGGTTTTCACAATGGCATAAAATAATGAAACTTTCTAGGAGGGAAGATTAAACGATTTCCAGTACTCAATATGTGTATGTGATAAGATCTATGATATTGGATGCTAACCCATTCCGATATAAACTGAATTCTAATAAGCTGGACTATTTTAACTTTTTTTTCCACATGTCCTTAAATGCCCTGATGCTGTTGATTTTCAGCTCTTGACTATTAAATATATTTCATTTTTTTTTCTTCACAAAATATGTAAACATACTAGTAATAGGAACAATCCAACAGTTGTTATCATTCAGTAGATAGCACTCCAAATAAAAGGAAGAAATATCTGAACAGATGTGTGCTTTTACACCAAATAAAATAAACATAATCTAACTTTCTTTTCTTTGTTGGAATAAAGTTACCATAATATATAGTGTGGCTATACTCTGAGTGGTTTGGGATATATTCAGCTTTTGAGAATAGAGAGTGTTGATTTTTGCTGTAAGGCATTCTTAGCTTAATTTAATACAATGCACTAGAATATAATGGTAGTACATGTATAGTACAGTCAATTCATAAAGAAATCTTTTGCAATGGACTGGTGTTCTCATTTTGGTTTCAACTGCTACAAACTGGCACCAGCGATGGGTTGTGTGGATGTAGCCTCCTGCAAAAAAAAAAAAAAAAAAAAATTCCTTCTAACACATACTTTATGCTTTTTTTCTAACTCTGCTCAGAAACCACCAGAAATAAAAATGCCTAAAATAATTGTATTTTAATTTAAAAGAAAGATTAAAAATGTTGGGGTAATGTAAATTGGTGAGAGCTATGCAACTTTTTGGAGCCAGTTTGTTGTGGCCAACGTGGCGTATTGTATGCAGAGCTACCCATCTGTCCCGTTTAACACCGTCCTGCATCAACTACAGTCCATCTGAGTGCCTGAATGATCAGACTCCCTGTTGTCCCTTCCACACTTCCCTATTGTTCCTCATTTCTTTTTCATTTGCTTTTAACCTTTACTTTATACCACTACACACTTGCAGAGTACTTGAAAAACTGTGTGAGGTGTGTGTATGTGTGTGCGGAGGTAAACATGTCAAACCTGGGGAGCAGACATTCTTGACAACCAGTGATATATTGCCACTACTATCAATGCAATAGAAGGTGCATAAATAGAATTAAAATACATTTAAAATGAGCCAAATTGCCCAAACTCTTTAGTCTTTTTTCATTAAATACAGTTTAAATGTCATTAAGGGATGAACCAAATTTCATATTTTAAAAAAGAGCAATAGGGATCAATCAATGTTTTTTATGGGAAGCAACAGAGATCAATGGAAGTGGTAAGTGGGATGAAACTATTTCATACTTTAGGTAGAGCGACAGGAATTAAAAAATATCGTTTTTAGGAAAGAGAGGGTAAATTAACTGAAACTCAAAAAAATAAAACTGTTAAAAGCATTAAGTTTTGCAGCAATGTCAGCATATTACAATAAAGTTAATAATTTCTGACAAAAATTAAAATCTGAAAATCAAGAGCAGTTGTTGATTAAAATGGAAGAAAAAAATGTCACAAAGGTCATCCTGGGTTGTTGCTAGGGGCAACTGGAGGACAAAATGAAAGAATCCCTGTGTTTTGTGGACAATTGGACAAAGGACTAGACCTATGTCAATATAGGGCAGTAGAGATATCAATGCCTGTGTGCTAAGCCTGAATTGCTAGGCAAATGATCAGATTTCCTCTACATATGTTACCCAATTCAACTGCCATTTTCCACTTAACTGTACCTCTATAGCTAAATCGCTGAGCTAAATTTCCATTAAACATGATCTGTACTTTGTTTTGCCAGAAAACAAAAAGTATGCCTCTGTCTCATTGCCACTGTTTATATGGTATGTTAAGGCCAGTTAATTATGTTTTCTCAGCATGTGCATAATGTTTTTGTTTTTTGAAAGTCAGGATGTTTTTTTCAAAAAGAGTCAGCTTTGATTGTTGTTCTTCCAACTTAAGGTAAATTGATTTGAAATTAAAAGAAAATAATACTTCCTGCTTCTCTGTGAATTGCTAGGCAAATAGGAATGTTTTTGGATCTTGTCCTCGGCCACATCAGTTGGAAAACATTGTCTCGTGTATTTTTCCCCTTGTGGTTTTCTGTACTTCTGGTACCTTGTAAACATTCAGTAGACTCAGAGAATGTATATTACATATGAGTATATTGAGGATGTGGATATTAATCCAAGGTGATATGTTAATTCTCTGCCGTGACTATTATAAAAATTTATTTAAACATTCTGAATAATTTTAAAAAAACATTTTTTTTTTTTCATTAAATAACATGTAAAAACTTGTGTGGGCTTTGCAATGGTTATCAACTGCAGATGTGGGTAAAAATGATTGGGGATGGTTTTGCCTTTCACATCTCAGGAAAACTAAACAAAAATGATTACATGTTTATATGATTTTCTTCAACATCCATGATTAGGTAATGTAGTCATCTTTATACCATGTATTGAAGCGTATTTGGCACACTGGTTTTTACACTCTTGGAAATTGTTTACTCAATAAACATTTCCTCATTCTACCTCTTACGAAGGCTTTACAATAATAACTGCTGGTGAAAGATTAGACAAGTGTTATGAATTGGTTGAGGTTATAGGTGAACATGTAGAAGGCGGTTGTACAGGAAGTTCACTTTTCCTCAATTGCCGATGACTCCTCAATGTTGGCTGCTGATACTCTGATTGTAATAGAGATTTAAGGATTATGAGATAATGATCAATGTATTTAGGTTTATCCTAATCATAGGCTTTCAGAATAGCAGCATATCTAAAAAATAAATCACATATTCCTAAAGTAGAATCTACTAATTTTCTCAAAAAAAAATTCTCAATATTTTAAATTAATATTTTTTTAGTATTATCTATTTTGCTATTATCTATTATTTTTATATTTTCAAGTTAATGATAAAGTTTATATCATTTATTTAGTTAGATACAGTTTTACTGAAATTGAACTGTAATTTTTTTTGTTTATAGTAGAAAAGTTTGTTCTTCTTTGAACAGTTGGGACGAGCGATCCCTTCAATACCAGCTATGCTCCGGCAACTTTTGTCCTGTGTACAAATATTACTTGACAAAGGCCCCTTTAGCGTATAGTTGTCTTTTGCAACATCTGCCAGCCAGCAAGACTTGATTTGGTACATGTCACTATCTGTTAAAAGAAATCCTACTATGGTATGGTGCATTTTGTGGAAACAAAAAGGGAAACACTTTCTGGGTCTGCTCTTATACAATCAGTGTTTCTGCTCTCTTGATGTTAACAAATGTTGTATGCATGGCTGATCAGGCCTTCAGCGTGGATTACATGATGGGCTTTAAATTGCTATTAAAAGACATTTTAGTTCTTGACTGGAATACCACAAGATATAACACCATGTGGTGAAGTCAGTAGTAAAAGATGAACTTTCTATAGAAAGGGACATTAATTGTACATTTCACCTTCACTTTATGTTAATTAACCTGTCTTTAACAAAGATGTTGCCCTTGACAGGAGTGCAGCATGGTTACTATGCCAGTAATCGAGCAGAAAACTTTTTATCAAAAACTCACAAAAAAAGAGCCATACCCTTTAATTTTTTTGCTCAGCCTCAAAGCTTCTTGTTTTTTTTTGCATTCGCAGCCTTATAGTTTGTTTTTTAAATATTCAGTCCCTACGTTGATTAACATGTTGGCGTAATGTAAGGTACGTGGTCTGAATAGAACAGAACTTAATGTTGATCGTTATTGTTTGAATCACAAAGTAATCTCCACAAGACGGATGAAAGGTAAACAAATCCTGTAATAGTCACTGATCGCCGGAAGGCAAATATAACAAAAATACTTTGCAATTCTGAACGATAAAGTAAACTCAACATTTGGCATTTTGCGCAAAAAATAAAAACATTTGGTTTCCACAAAATAGTACACATATTTATAGTAGGTAGTTTTGACTTAGCCTCTCAAGGTAACAGATGTTATGGAAATCTACTACATGTATTAATGTATTTCATAATGAAATATAATGAGGCAATAACAATTTTCTTTTTGTTGTTGTTGTTGTTGTTGTTGTTGAGTTTATGTTTCAGTATTAGAATATTCTGTTATTTGACAGAATTTTATGTCATGAAAATTGTTCGTGTTCGAAATTATATCAAAAAAAACAAAAAAAAAACACCTGCCTATTTCATCTCCTTTTCTGTACGTCTATGTAAATTTGCTCATCATAGCTTAGATTATCAATGTGTGTTTAGAGCATATACATTACCATTGAGTTATTGAGTTCTGCATGGGTCAATCCATGTGTTGTCCTGCTTAAAAATGATGAAGAAAACAGTGGAAGTCACGAAAAGCTACTTTGAGACAATTCAACGACACTTGTAGAGACATAAAACAGGCAGTTCAGAAGTTTTTAAGTTCACGCCCATTGTACAGTATACTTTGTGCTTGTCTCAAAGGTGTTAAAAAAACACATGCCGAATTCTGCGGTTGACAAGTTGTGATTTGTACAGCTGTTTTTGGAAGAGCTTGCACTTGAAACTCCATGCCTCATTGAAAACACATTGAACACTTGTAATGCATAGTGACTGTGCATCACTTAACTCAGTATCCCCGCTGCCTTGGCTCAGGGGGGTTTAAAAAATAGAAAAGAAGCCCCTTTTGTTTCAAATGGAAAATAAATTGCCCAAGCATGCTTATGTGTAACTTGATTCTATGTATGTTTTAGAAATCAAATGAAATTTAACACACATGAAATTTGATAAACAAGGATTTAATATTTTGATGTAGTAGTTGATAAAAATCTCAACATCTGCCATGCTAAGAAGAAACTGGGGATGCTCAGTGATTTATGTATTGCTGGTAGAGAGGGGGGTGGGGGTGGTGATGGGGTTTTTACCTTTATTTCTTATTATTGTCTTTCACTTCTGGATGGGTCATCTATTGCAGTTAAGTTTTATATAAAGTTTGCCAATTTTAATATGTTTGCATGTTAAATTTTTACCAAAAATCCTTTCATTACTGTGGTATTCCAAAGTGCGTTGACTTTATGTATGAAGGAAATGTACGTCATTGCCTGTTGTCAGTACATGTATTATTAAAAGTGCACCAGTCACCGCGATTCTAGTTTATGCTGCGGTGTCATCTCAACTATACGCACTACCGTCACCAATATGTAAGGTTGGCTGTTTTTGCTGACCACAACACAGGAACCATTCTTGAGTGTCAAAGGAGTCACACACTGTTACCGTAATTGTTTGCCATAGTACTGTGGAGTGCTACTTCTCTCATGTTGGAGAGGTCTTGGTAGCCTGTTCAACATGTATAGTCCGGCCTCTACTTAAAACGCCTGTCAGTGATCGACTTGCAACTCAGTCTGTCTGCGAGCTTGCTTCACAGATGTGCTTTTCAGTCCCGAACACAGAAAGCCTATTGTGCTCCCGCCTGTTTTTTTTTTCAGTCCTCTCTTCTCAGCTAGTTCTATATAAATATTTTGCCAATGCCCGACATGGCTTAAAGACCAGTTCTGTTCGTTTCTTTGTGGCTATTGTCCCACTCACGAGTAAGCATTTACAGCTAACAGCCATTGTATTGTCTTCCCTATTGCTAGGTTGGTGTTTCTCTGCACACCCTTTGTTGGTTGGCTTCTGTCTTTCCGAATACAATTCTTTAATAATGGTTATTATACCTAGCCACTTTTCTTTACAAAGGCACCATTCATTGTGATCAAATAGATTTTTAATGTAGTATGTGCATTTAAAGGCTCTTGTGCTCATTGCTAGCTGATGAGTTGGATGACAGTGAGCTCTCACAATCTGTTAGCTTATAGCCTCTTAAGAGACTGAGTGAGTGAGAGAGGAGGGAGGGGGGGGGGGTGTTCTAGTAGACTCATACTGTATGTGATATTTTGGATTTATAACAGATTATCTGGTTGGTGGTATTTATTAAACATTTTTTTAATTTGTAATTAATGTGGGATATCAAATGATCAGAATTTGGCATTATAGTTATACCGATTTATTTTTTGAATGTTGGTTTAATATGACAATTTATATCATCTGTTTATTTTTAATTACAAAGTAAATGTATTTTGTGGTAAACTTTTAATTTATTAGTGAACTTCAACATGATTGAATATTGACATTGTTTAGAAAGTTCATCATAGCAAGTTAGCTCATAGTGTTATTCTTGCTCAGATTTTATCGAATTTGTAATTGTACAGCAGAATATTAACGACATCCCTGTTTCATGTTTCCTCATTTAGAACTCATGTTTCCTGCAGAAGCACTATAAAAATAAAGATTTTGGTTTGGAAGTTAATACTGAAAGTTCATATTCAAACAAATATTTGGCATAATTTAAAAAAACAAAAAAAAATCATAAGGCACATACTTAATGTAAATTTTTAATTTTTTAATTTCAAAATATAATTTAATCACTGAGACTTCAGAGTCCACTGTCCTGTGAGCTACAGACTTGCTGGCATATTTTTGAAACTTATATGAAAGGGCCAAATTGAGAAATAATTGGGTAGATATTCCTGATGGGGTCTATGTAATTATAAACTTGACATTGAAAAGATTAAATGCTTAAATGCATATGCATTGTGTTAAACAGTACAGCCCATCTATATAAAAAAAAAAAGGGGTTTATCCAGTGAATTATCCATGTTTTGGAATGGCTTACAGCTATATGGAAGCCCTGCCCTCAGGCCGTACTGTAAATGAAGTATTTATCATTGGGTTTTAATTTTACTTTTTTTTCGCTGATAAGTGAAATCTGCTGAATTAAACATGTAAAATTACAATTGAAATCAATGTTTTACTAAAAATCTGTGAATTTGTAATTTAGTGATTATGATTTGGATTAGTGAAATTAAATACAAGTGAACATTGATGCTTTTACAGTATTGTGCTACTTGATGAGTATTTTTCTCCATTATACTAAGTCTGCTAACCATAACTTTAATCAAATACCTTTACTAATGAGAACTGGAATTGACAATTTATGTTTTCTTTCTACTTTTATAATAATTTGGGTTTCTGGGATTGAAAAATGAAACAAAATTGTTGTCACTTAAAAACAAAAATCTGAAATTTTGTGGAAAATTTTTGTTATATCTTTGATTTTGCATTAGTTTGAATGGAAAAACTATTTTTCTCTACATTTAAATATTTTGCCTGGCGGCATATGGCCATAACTCCTGAAAATTTTACAAATTAAAAAAAAATCTCATTCAATTTAAAGATTCTCTCCAATTTAAAAAAAAATATTTTTAAAATTTTATTCTAAAATTTGAATTTGACACAAACTCTCATTCTGAGATCCTACACTGTTTTTTTTCATGACAAAGCTAATAATTTTCTTTCTGTTTCCTAGTCCATGTAATTGTCCTTGGAAATCCTTGTATGGAATGCAACATTTCCTTATACATGCACTTATGAATTTAAAAGCCCATGGTGAATGGTTAGTTTATTTACAGTAAATATAGACCATCAATTGATCTAATAATATGTACACCAAAATGACAACAAGGATTAACGGAAAAATTAAAATGTATCACAAACAAGATTGAATTTGTGATATTTATATAAAATCCATAAAAAATTAGATAATTTTTTATTGAAATGAAAATTAAAATAAATCACAACCAAGATTGACTTTGTGATATTTATATAAAATATATAAAAAATTAGATAAATTTTATTGAAATTAAAATGAATCACAAGCAAGATTGGCTTTGTGATATTTATATAAAATATGTGAAAAATTTCATTGAAATGAAAATCAAAATAATTTTCTTACAAGCATTATTGATCTTTTGATATTATATGAAATATGCAATAACAATTATATTATAATAAAATTTCATTATTTTCATTCTTTACTATATAAGGATGCCACTAACATTTATTTCCATGATACATAGATTTGATTATAATAACAGATTGCAAACAAACACTGGTCTGAATATAAAATTACAGAATATGTTAAACAAGCATGTCATATAATATATAGATTGTGGTTATAATAGCTGGTTTCTCTGATCTGAGATTTATGTTTAATTTAAAAAATCTTAACACATCGCCCGTTAATGCTGTTTTTTCACATTCATTTCATCTATTCGGGGGGGGGGACTTTCAGCAGGCAACGTGTTAAAAAAGTCTTTTCATTTGATGGTAGGTTAACTGCCTTTTTTTAAATTATATTTCCATCATTTGTCATGCAAAGCAGTGATAGGAAAAAGCACTTGGCAAGAGAGTTGGCATATATTACATCATGTCATGTTGCACTCGACCATTCAATACAATAGCTTGAAGCATAACAAACTAGTACTGGTGTGCATGGCCTGATTGTGGTGGAGTTTCCTTAACAGATGGGTAGCTTCTGGTGTTACCGTTCCTTGCAGCTGTCATTCCACACTTCTAAATACACACTGCCTTTCTTTAAAGAGAGTAGAAACCACACACATTTGTTATGCAGGTTGCCACACAAATCATTTCAAGTCAGAATCCGTATTAATTTACATAAGGAGTTTTATATTTAACTGTCACTTTTATTCACGTACATCTTCTTGGCTTGATACATTGTATGCATTAGTTTTATATGATTGGATATGATTTGACAACAAGTACCGGTAGGTTTCTCTACAATTTAGTTTTAAAATTTCTTGTGTTTTTAAAAGTTAACCCAGAAGACAAATATTTTATTAGCTCCGCTGTCGACTTTGTCGAGCGGAGCTTATCATATGAGTGATTGTCCGTCGTCGTCGTCTGTCGTCGTCCGTCGTCCGTCGTCCGTGTCAATGTTTTACTTTTTCGACTTCTTCTTGAAAACTACAAGCCTAAATGCTTTGATACTTGGTGTATATGTACCTTGGGTAGACCTCTCTTAGGTTTGTTCATTTCATGTTGATATCTTTAATTCTCTAATTTTGATGAATATTTTTGTCATTTTTGGTAAAAACTGATATTTTCGACTTCTTGTTAAAAACCGCAAGTGCAATTGCTTTGATATTACATCTATAGGTACTACATGTGGACCTCTCTCAGATTTGTTCATTTTGTAATGATGTCTTTAATTCTTTAATTTTGGTGATTATTTTTGTCATTTTTGGTAAAAACTGATATTTTCGACTTCTTGTTAAAAACCGCAAGTGCAAATGCTTTGATATTACATATATAGGTACTACATGTGGACCTCTCTCAGATTTGTTCATTTTGTAATGATATCTTTAATTCTCTAATTTTGGTGAATATTTTTGTCATTTTTGGTAAAAACTGATATTTTCGACTTCTTGTTAAAAATTGCAAGTCCAATTGCTTTGATACTACATATATATGTACTACATGTGGACCTCTCTCAGATTTGTTTATTTCGTGATGATATCTTCAATTCTCTAATTTTGGTGAATATTTTTGTCATTTTTGGTAAAAAGTGATATTTTTGACTTCTTGTTAAAAACCGCAAGTCCGATTGCTTTGATATTACATATATAGGTACTACATGTGGACCTCTCTCAGATTTGTTCATTTTGTGATGATATCTTCAATTCTCTAATTTTGGTGAATATTTTTGTCATTTTTGGTAAAAAGTGATATTTTCGACTTCTTGTTGAAAACTGTAAGTCCGATTGCTTTGATATTACATATATAGGTACTACATGTGGACCTCTCTCAAATTTGTTCGTTTTGTGATGATATCTTCAATTCTCTAATTAATTTATTTTGGTGAATATTTTTGTAATTTTTGGTAAAAAGTGATATTTTCGACTTCTTGTTAAAAACTGTAAGTCCGATTGCTTTGATACTATTCATATTGTTCATTTTCTAATGATGTCTTCAGTTCTTTAATTGAAATGTGCATTGCTAACAGCGGAGCTATCTCAGCCGATAGGCTGCTTGTTCAATAATATATTTCCTTTTTATTCATTAAACACTGTCCAAATGAATGTGGAAATTGGCAATAATACAGGTATTACCACAATATTCAGAAACAACTAAATTTTTTTTTCAGTTAAATTTCATAGTAATAGGAATAGCTTGTCTTTTTACATTTACATATTTTTAAATTATGAAAATTAGATTATTTTAAAAGGTCAATTATGTAAAAAAATATCAATGCTAAAAAATTTCACTAACCTTTGTGTAAATAGAGTATTGAAAAGACGAAGTGCTCAGCCTTGCTGCCACATACTCAAGTATGTCAGTGAAAGAGTGCCCTCATTGTTCCCATTTAAAATTGTAAATGCCTTTGTTTTTACAGGGTGATGCTTTATGTCGAGAGTGTTTTTTCCATGTCTTTGAGACTGAAATTCATCATACTATCTTAGATGCCAATTTATTCACTGCAGGAGAAACCGTGGCAATTGGAGCATCTGGAGGAAAAGGTATTCTTTCTTGTTTTGTTACTTACCCTAAAACAAAATTTTAGTTTCCTTTACTTCACTACCAGAATTGTGCACAAGTTGTGTGCTGTATTACTAGTACTACTATATTTAATTGGATTGTTCCTCTGCATTTCCTGAGTGTCCAAATGACATTGAAACTATTCAAATTATGATTGTCATTGTTTTCATAACCTCTAGCAATAATTTGACTGTAACTAGTCATACCCTTCTCCAGTTGTTACACATGCATAATTCAGTGCTGGAATATGAATTAAAGATTTGATATTCTGAGAGTTGGTGAAATAAAACCAAATGTCAATGTCATCGAGAAAATGATTGTAGAAGCCTTCAGTTCAGACTGGATAACTTTGAAGTTAAATCAATGAGTTTTGCCACTAGAGGGCGATATTGTCTTTAAATGGAGTCATACGATATTGCTATATACATGCATACAACAGTGATTACCTAACTTTGATTCCTTGTATATGAGAATTTATTCAAATTGTATTTGAGGTTTTTAGGCATAAATCATGTTTCTGGTTATTAATGGTTTGCATTTGGTTCATCTGTTTAGTCTAAAATCAATTTGCTACATATTAATCTCATTTTGCTATAGCAGGATCCATGGCGGTGTTTGGGGGTGGGTAACCAATGACTAAATGTAAATAACGCTTACTCTGACAGTAATGTACATGTTTATGGCTAATTCATACACAAGATCATCTATATGTATTAATTTGGGTCGTGTCTGTGCATTCGTGTGTGCATATTTTCATGTTACCAGCTTTTTTCTCACACATGTGTGATTCAATTCAGTTCAGAGTTGGTACAGAGGCCGGAATTGATGGTGCTATGATGCACATCAAGTTATTTTTTCGATTCTTCAAAGTTTCACTGTGTTTTTCCTTGATTTTTAACATTTTTCCCGAAAATACCTGAGTTTAATCCGAGTTTTGATGACGCATACGCAGTTCTCGTCTCGGTGGAAATCAGTCATTTTTGTGTGAGGATATTGTATCCCGGAATTGAATCTTTATTTGCGCAACGCATATATGGACAAAATTGTGTCTCGTCAATTTCAAAGGTAAGAAACTGTGCTTGTTATGGGAGTTATAAACTTTGTATTATCGTTTGTGTCTCGGGTTTGGTGATCGTGAGAAACTCTTGCTAATCTGGCAAAAGCTTCACCAGAAAAACTGCCTTTCTATTATTGTTGTAGCATGGAACTATAGTTCCATGGTTGTAGGAACTGATTATGTATTGTGTAAATTGAAAGTTTACTTCGTGATTTAAGAGGTTTGCAGTGCTCTCACCGGGATTCAAACGTCGTGGTGGTGTCGGCGCAATGCTGCTCTGAGACGCTTGCCAGACTCTGCCTCGCTCAAAATCATTATCACCATGCTTGATTTCCGCAACATTTACATTTGTTTATGATTTCCACAGCTGTTGTTCTATGAGATGCGTCCTCGCTGTTCATAAACAGCCATAAACAAGTTTAGTTGGGTCGGCATGTACTCATTGAAAGTGTTGGTTTATTTACGTAATCCACTGATCACGCCATAGGCGAAGTTAAAAATATGTCGCTACTCAGGAGAGCTTGCCCACAACGCTAAATGTCCCAAATATACGTACTGGTACGTTTATTTTTTCCCTAGAAAAATTCAACCCGGTACATTCTCATTTGGGACGGTACGTTTATTTATTTTTCTAAATCGGGCCGATTAAAAAAAAAAATCATGTCTTTTTCCCCATGAGAAACGAAGCCAAAAGATGGCACTAAAACATCGGTAAATCTGGTCTTCCGTGTTGCTTTCACCATGAGGTCGCTGAACTGTCATATTTAAATGCTTTATGGTAATTTGAGCACATGGGCACCATCCAGCATTTTGATTGGTTGATTAGCGACTTGACCTATCTGGTCAATAAACACGCCTCGTGCACATGAATAACATGGCGGATATCGTCTTGCATCGAGCGTTAACATGTAACCGAAAACATTTACTTACGATAAAACTAAGTTGAATTTTACTTGCACTTCATAACAATTCAACAAATTTATTTTGTGTACGTTAATATAATCACTACTGAGTACTCATCAACAATTACAACACTGATTTGCTACCAACAAAAAAATAATGCATAATAAATATTGTGAATATTTTTTGTTGTCATGTAAACAGTTTTTTTGATTGACTGTAATTTTCCAACATTTCATGACGCCTATTGTAGAACCAAATTAGGGCCTTTCACTCCTCCTTGACGCCTATTTAAACGATTATATGGCATCTTGTCGCCAGCCACGAATGTCACACTAGACGAACTTGATCGATACTGCCGACCATTCCATGCATTTTTTTCTCCACGCACGACGGCACGCAAATCGAGAAAAGTATTGTCCTTGCAACAATTTCGCGCAATACGTCACCACTATACAATGACTGATTTTAATTTTTATTCAACATTTAAACAAACTACAGTGAGTTGTTCTATGGTCGTATAAAAATAAAATAAACTACCGTATTTGTCTTCAATTAGGCGCCACTTTGTTACACTTTCATTTCATGGTGGCGCTTATTTGTGTTTAAATTTTAGCAACTTTGTTACAAATGGCGCTTATTTCAAGCACTTCAAGTTCTAGTACAGGTAATTGTGTTTCAAGTCATTGTTCTTGCTCCATTCTGGTGATAGATTATTGGCAATATTTTACATTACAGTCTGACGCTTAGTCACTGTAGCCTTTATTTTAAATACTGAGTAAATGACCCGTTTTTAGACAGTCTAGAAAGTTATACAAAAATTATCATCCTTTAGAAAACATTCACAGTTTGCCGTACGATCAACAGAAAAACACAAATGCATCATTTAGTAGTAAATGATCACGGTAGCAAAATCCGGTCATGCTGCATTCCACGGTTACGATTATTACTCAGTAGTAATTATAATAACATACAAAAAATAAAATGCAAGTAAAATTCAACTTAATTTCATCGTAAGCGAATGATTATGGGTCGCATGTAAACGCTTGATGTTTGCCATGTTTCCTGTCTAGGACTTTACCTGAAACGTGTTCTTTGACCTGATAGGTCAAGTCGTTAATTAACCAATCAAAATGCTGGATAATGCCAACGTGATCAAATTACCATAGCTCATTTAAATAATGCATGAACGCAATGCGGAAGTGATTTGCCTATGTTTGCGATCTTTCGGCTTTGATTTTGGTGGGAAAAAACCGCATGATTTTTTTTCAAATCAAGAAATTAGTTATTTTTGGAAAGTAAACTGAGCATTTAAAGAATAATTTAACACTGTTTACTGTGACAACAGCGCATTTGAAACAGAACATTTTCGCGTTGTTTTAATTTCGTTTTTATGGACTTACTGCGAAATTAAAAACCACGAGAATATTTTCTACAGTAGACCAAAAAGACGGAGAGATAGAAACAAAACCATTTTTTTTTACATAAAAGTCATTACAGTAACAGTGAGGGACTTCCGCGATGGCGTCTATCGCTACTAACCGGTAACCCGTAGTCAATCCGCCGGCACCCAATTCACGATCATTACCTCCCAAAATTTCAACTTTGTCTGGCGCTTAATTGAGATGTAAAATACAATGTTTTCGTGGCACTGGCGCCTAATTGAAGGTGGCGCTTAACTGAAGACAAATGCGTTACATTAAGATACAGTAAAGTTAACCAACTAAACAGAATGCTAAATAAAGCTAAATAATATTACAAACACATATAGAATCACAATAAACTTGTACGATACAGTACAATACAATACTCTAACTACTATTGCTAAGGAGTGGAAAATCACATTCACATTAGAGTCATAACTATGGAAAGAATATTTTTATATTTAGTGGAGCTGCTCATATATCATTTGCATACATTTTTGTATGTATTGTGCAGTTTCCCAGCCAGTCCGACTCGACTCGACTCGAGTAGTGATTGGTTTGCTATTCATTACATCTTGCAGCCTTTCGAACAGTATATTGCTAGACATGCATCAATTGTTGTCCATGTATATTCCTAATTGCTCAGTGTAAACTGCAATTTCTTTCTGGCTGGTATAAATATATTAAGTAATGTTTTCGTACTGAAAAGACGGTACACAAATATCTTTTTTAATTAAATTTAACAGCTAATGGGAGCACATATGCTACAACCTCTGCTTACTTTTGACTTAATGTTTTTTTGTTTTTTTCAGGTGCAGAGCCAGAATTTTTTTCTCGGAAAGCAAAGCCACTGAAACTGCATATATTACAAAAGCATACTATTCGCTGCATGTCTGACAATTGTATAAAGTTTTGCAGGTCGTCTTTTTTTTTTCTTTAAGAAGTGCTGTCAACCAAAGCATAAAAGTTCAATTTCACACGATTTTTTAATATTAATGTATGATAATAAAAACTTGATAATATTTTTCTGGATTCTTGCACTTTATTTGTATCATTGTCATATGAGAAATACTCTTGTCCTTATTTAGAGATATTGAAACTAATTCAGGGCCACAAACTACATGTAGATCTGTACATGAAGTACATGGGAAGTAATGTTGTTGACACAGGTAATGTACACCAAGGATCATTGCAGTTTCTCAGTTCCTCATCTGGTGCTAGTACTTATATGACAAGCGGTATCTTTGCCCCGTTACTGTTTAAAATATCAGAAGTTGTTCGCTGGAACAGTTCTATGATTGACAGTGTTCTTGTATTAGGAATACAGTTGTACAAGGAAGTTTATCCAAACAGACACAACACTGACTCTTCAACATATTTGCAGATCTGATTTGCATACTTGCATGTCATTTTACCTGTTGTACTTGTTTGTTGCTCTCTGGTGTTCTTGCTGAGACCAGGATGGAGAGTGCTATAAACTTGAAAATGCCATAGAAATCATGTTTGCCAATTTACATCCATGCCAAAAACTGGACAAATTATATGTTGCAACTTTCAAATGACAACAAGTGAAGGCAGTGTCATTCATGACCTGTTTGATTGGATACATTTTTACGACTTGGAGGCCATTTTTTTCCTCAAAAATTTAAAAAAAACAAGCTTTTTCTAGCTGTTACCAGCTTTTTCTCAGATATGTGTCATCCAGTTTTGTTCAAAGTTGGTACAGGGACAGGTAATAATTGTTTACAAGTGCACATCGCATTATATGTTTAACAAGTTATAAAAGCCAAATGAATAAATTTTTACCCCACCCCCTAAAATTGTAACATCAATTCTGAACAATTAATAACGGAATTTTAATACAGCTCATAATGAATTAATTCACTCTGACACAAATCCAGTTCAATATAAGTTTTTAAATTTTTTTCTGAGCGAGGGCTATGACATGACATGACATGTCATGTCTTGTTTTATCTAATTCTCAGGCATTATTGAAGACTTTTTTATAAGTTTTACATGAAACAGGTGGTTTTGGATGGCACAGGTTTCAAAACAATTGTGATGAAAAAATGAAAATTTACTATTTTAAGTACTGGGGCTCATAGGTGTACATGACCATTCACACCTCTGCCTTAATGTTCGAAAAAACGTTTAGCTTGACTGATAATAGCATGTCTATTTCTTCACTTTTGGTCCCTTTAAATACAGACATTGAAAATTATATTGGATTCTCTTTCACATTTGACATTGTATTTACTCGATATCATTGGATATATTATATAAATTTATATTTGATATCAATTATTTTAATATTTTCCAGATTCCACTGTACTTGCTTACGTATTGAAGTTATTAAATGACAAATATGACTATGGGCTGAAATTAATATTGTTATCAGTAGATGAAGGTATTACAGGATATAGAGATGATTCATTAACGGTATGAGAAATAAGTCATTTAGTTTACTCACAGATATATAGTATATATTATTATTACCTTGCCCGCACCATCAAAGATGGAAGGGAAAGGTATATTAAGGGGAAAATTTTGTCCGTCATTGTCGTTAATAATTGTTATTGTGTGCATAATAACTTTACTAATTCTATTCCAAACTTCACCAAACTTGGTCACCTTATTCATCAGTATAAAGTCTTCCCCGAGTTTGAACAACAGATGTCCTATATGAAAATATCATGCACAAATTTGAGAAAATCTGATCTGATATTTTGACTGTTTCTACTTGACTGATCACTGGTGATACACATCAAAGGTCACTGATCTCAGTGGAAATATGCATTGTTGTATGTGTTCAATGAAGCAAATGATTTATCTTGTAATAATATCCTTGGTAATGTATCTCAGAATCCCATACTGGGTTTCAAAACCAACTCATGGAGAGAATGCACAGTCTGATACACATTTGCAAACCTACCAATAAAATCTTTACAGAAAACAAGATATAAATCAATATAAGCACTCCTATGAACTGGGTGCCTAACTTTGATCAAGATCTGAAGCTAATAGAAAATCTGTTTAGTTCAAAGTTACCAAATCAAAAACAATACATAAAAAGCAAAACATTTCATCCACATTTTAAAAAGAAAATTGTTCTAAAATATATGTATTCTGTATTTGACAAACAGTTCATTCGACAAATGAAAACTCACAGGAATATGTTTCAGCTATTAGAACAGAATGATAGAGTTTTTATAATACTGGTTTAAAAATGCACTTCAAAGATTGCAGTGTTTGAAAATGTAGATTCTCAGGAGGCAACAGTACTTTTGACTTCTCCCTTCACTGGACACCAACTAACTATTTAAGTTGATTTGCATACAAAGCAGAGCTTGCAACATGATAGCTATTCATAAAGGGTGTTTTTTTTACTTTTCATATAATACAGTAGTCACACAATGAGGCAGTTCATATTTGTCTCAGTGAATCATTAATTTTTTACAGACACCTGTACAAAATACTTGGACAAAAGCCAGCTAAGATTTTCTGTTATCTTGCATGTTTTATAAATCTATTCACGTCTAAATGCAGCACTTTTTTTTTGCGATGAGGCATTTATTTTTATACTAAAATATCTGAATTACTTTGAATAAAGCTGGAAATTATGTCCCTTAAAATAATTAAACAAATAAGGCACCAATGTTTTTGCAAGATATTTACATCTTTAAAGGACATTCGGTAGACTGATTCCCCACTGTTGGTTCAACCCCAAAACTTGTTTGTATTTAAAATTAATTATGACAATGCATATTTATATTGAAACAAACTATGATAAAGGGAATTATATTATATAACAAAGGGCAAGGTCACCAGAGTTCAACTATGTTATGAATTTTGCGGTATTTTACGGAGTATTTTCATCCAACCATGTAAGGAAATGTGTATTCCAAATATGGAATGATTACGCGTGTAAGCGTACTCTAATAATAAAAAAACATGGTAGCCCCCAGAGTTTGACCGGACCCCATACAAAGAAGTTCGCTCAATTTGTATTTCCGCATTCTCATGATGTATCTGTGAGAGGAAAAGATGTATAATAATAAGGTTTTTACGAGGATACCAAAAAGTATGCACTCAGAGACAGTACATGGTCCCATCAACCGTTGATACTCCCGCTGTACTCTTCGTGCAACTTTTTAGGGTATCCTTGTATTAACCTCATATTACACAATGAATGAAAAGTAGATTGAGTACTATGGCTACATCTTAATGTTCTGTACTAGATTTTTTAATGGATAATGCAAATAAAGTTCAGATGTGAAAATTATAAATTCCCAGTAATGTGAAACCTAATAAATTGACATGCATTAAAAACATTTGCATTATGGGTTTACAAGTACAATGCACATTTTTATAGAGCATCGAAGGGATAAAATAAATCGGTTTCACATCATTTAATAAACATGGTTTACCTGGAGAACTTTTATTTTTCTGTTATTCACAGTATTAATTTGTTTTTTTCTTTCTTTCAGACTGTCAAAAGGAACCAGAAACAGTATGATTTACCACTGAAAATAGTGTCTTATGAGGTAAGTGTTCCTTTCTTATAAATAAGCATATAGACAAGAAGTGATTTTGGTTCAAAATGGATGTCTGTCGGCCATTTCGTTTTAATTTGAATTTGAATGTGTTTGTACCTATTTATTTTGCTATAGTGATTGCTCTATAATTTCACAATCACCTCATGCCTTCATTTACATTTTCACAACATACCAATGACAATAACGATATGGCTGTTCTTACAGGAATTTTTTTTTTTTAATCTATTTATTTATTCTAGGAGCTTTATGGTTGGACTATGGATGCTATTGTTAAGGAAATAGGATTGAAAAATAATTGTATGTATACTTTTATAAGTAAATCATTTTGTATTATCATCTTACTTTCATTACTGACTGGAAATAACTGAGAAAGCCAAATTATGAAGTCTTAGCTTTCCTTGATATTTTGTGTGATGTCTTTTATGTATTCAAGGTACCTTTTGTGGTGTATTCAGACGACAAGCTTTAGATCGTGGTGCAGTATTGGTTGAAGCTGATAAAATTGTGACAGGGCATAATGCAGATGATATAGCAGAAACTGTACTCATGAATGGTGAGCATGACAAAAGTGCCCTTTTCTGCGAGAACTTTGACTCTTTTGCTTGTGATGAAAGTGGTCTCTGTCTTCCTAGTTTTTTCTTCAATGTTTCCTGTTACTGCTCGTCTTTCAGTTCTTTTTTTCTTAAAACATTCCCTAACAATTTTAACTGCCTTTTCCTGATTGTTTCAACAAGTTTCCTTTCCGCTCCTGCCTTAGCCAGTACTTCCTCATTTGGCATGTGATCTGTTCATGATGCTTACATCATTCTTTTGTAAAACCACATTTTAACTGATTGTAATGTACGACCATAGAGATTTTCCATAACAAGGTCATGGCAATTAATTGGTTTAGCCTTTTGTATTAAATTTAACATCTTGATCTGAAAATGAACACCAGAGGGCGCTATTTTACTTTCCCCATATTGAATGCTGTACCCAAAATAATAGTCTTTGATTTAGTTCTTAGGGGAGATATAGCCAGACTTAGAAGGTGTACATCAATTACAACAGTAAGTAATACATGATATATATAATACATACTGGGAATTTATAAGGTATTACTAATATTCAGGAATATCATGGACCAAATCCTTTTAATAAACAGACTACAAGATATTAAAATTTTGTATTTTGAAATTAAAGAAGTTGGCAGTATTATTTCTGATAATTGTTAAATATAAGTTTCATTTCATGATATAGCCTCTAGGGGCGATATTTCATTTGTCAGGCCAGTAAATGTATATCATATGGGAATACATGTAGTGCAAAGAATGTCCATTCTCTGTTTGTTAATCATCAATGTAATTGTTTATTTGATTCACAGGGTAACGAAGGTTACTTACCAAGATGCAAACCACTCAAGTATACATATGAAAAAGAAATTGTAATGTGAGTGTTTTAATATAAATGCAATAAAAAACCAAATGATGTTCAAATAATATAAATCTTAATAGCATTTTAAATCTTATTTCTAAATGCTTGACAAAATGTAGCATTAGGCATTTGTTTTTAAAAAATAAGGCATTTTTTTGTTGTTGCTAGTATATATTTGACAGGGCACAAATTTTGTCCATCAAATTGTTAACAGAGCTTGCTGTGAAGTGATGAAAAAAAAAAGATCGACTCACACTCTTTTTTTTTTAGTGCTTTGCATGGCAACCGGAAACATAACTTTTTTCAGACCTTATGATAATGCTATAAACAACTTTAATTTTGTGAGGAACAAAAACCACAGTGAAAATCACAAAATTTTGTAAGCGGTGAAAACTAACATTTTCGCAAAATTTTGTCTTCATGAATGTCACAATATCCTAAAAGTTTATAACAGTAAAAATTAGATTGTTTACAGTACTTTGCTTTAGTGTGGTATTTGAAATTATTCATATTAAATACTGGTAACACAAATGCCTTTGTTCATGTTTGCTCACACAGGTACGCATATTTTAAAAAGTTAGATTACTTCTCCACTGAGTGTATATATTCACCAAACGCTTACAGGGGATATGCAAGAGCATTTTTAAAAGACTTAGAAGCCATAAGGTCAAGTTCAATTATAGGTAATGGTTTACTGCATGTTTGAAGTTCAGTATTATGATTTCTGCAATATCTACTTTGAAGTGATCCACTTCTTTATTCAGTGCATCACACAAATTTAAAAAAAAATAGTATTATTGTGAATTATTTTTATTTGCTCCACAACCAGATTAGTCTAACTATGTTTGCTAAAGAGATAATAAAATTTCGTAATTAAGTAACATCTTTTTTCACTACTATCGACACAACAAACCATTCCCTCATTTATTATAAATATTGATAAACTTCAATGCAAGTTGAATCTAACCAGCCAATCAATGAGTACAGCATGACATCATTTGAAAAATATCCAATGTTATCCCATCAGCCAATGGAAACCTCCAGTTTCAGTTTGAATTGTGAAATTTATGAATATTTATAAACTTCAATGCAAGTTGAATCTAACCAGCCAATCAATGAGTACAGCATGACATCATTTAAAAAATACCCAATGTTATCCCATCAGCCAATGGAAACCTCCAGTTTCAGTTGGAATTGTGAGATAAAGGGAATGGCTTTGTTGTGTTGATAGTAAATCTAAGATCATAAATAAATAGATATCACAGGCCTATTTACATTTTGTGTTTGTAATTGCCTTAGATATCATCCATTCTGGTGAGAGTCTGTCCATCAAGAAAGATGTAAAGATGCCAACTCAAATGACATGCTTGCAATGCGGCTACATATCAAGTAATAAAGTGTGTAAAGCATGTGTATTGTTAGAAGGGCTTAATAAAGGACTACCTAAGTAAGTGAAAATAAACAATGCAAGTATATGAGTGTTATGAAATGTATTGTCACATTAGTGAATGCGCTTGTGAAAAAGGGGGGTGGTGGATTTCAGAACCGGTTGTCCCTAAGTTGAATATTTTACAAGGGAATGTACAAATACCAAAAGGATTTAAATGATATATTGTCTGTATTTATTTATTTTAAGTCTATGAATGTGAAACATGTGTTCTATATTTTATGTAAAGTTTGTGAACTGTCAAAGATAACATCGGACATCTATATTACAGAATTAACATTTAAAAGTAAAGCTGGTATAGGAAAATAACTGCCTGAAACTACATATTTTTGATGGCTGAAAGTGAATCGATGTCGATTTGACCCTTGTTTACTCCTGGTAGCTAGAAAACAAGGGTACCTTGGGGAGACCCAAAAGTCGTTTAATGCCAGGGGCTAGAATTACATTAACATTTTCACCACCAGATTTTCTCACATAAATTTGTTTGCTCTTTTTATTCTTCAATATTTCTGGTAATGAACTCTAATTTTGGAGCCAACAGATAAAATTTGAGTCAGCTTTCAGTTTATATTCAAAAAATTTGGCAATTTATGTCCTAATCTTCTGAAGGAAAGTGCAGACTATAAACGGGACTATTTTGTGAATTTGTGATGAAAAGAGGGAACTGGTGGTGAAAAGGTTAAAGCATGCCTGCAAGAAGTGTTTAATAAAAGACCTCATTATTCAGCCACAGTTCTTGGGAATAATTCAATGTAACTGTAAAAGTGGACGCATGATAAAAATAGTCACTCTCTTGCCAGCCTGTCATATCAAGTATTAGTGTTGTTGATATTAATCATTCCTATTCCTTGTTATAGGCTTGGTATTGGTAAGGGATTGAAAGCAAGACAGAAGGTGAGGAATTCTTTTCATTGATTTTGCATTTTTTTTTTTACAGTCCCAGTCTCTCTTATTGAGTTGATATACATGTACATTTAAAACTGCAACTTGTTTTAGATGGCTGCCATGGTAATATATGTATGTGTAACACATACAAGTGCAATTTTTCACAAATGATTGGACAGATATTTGCATAAGTTGGCATTTGTACTTTCATTCATAAATGAGAAAGTTAAATGAACTGCTGACTAAGAAGAACCCTTGGTTTAATTTTTGAGCAATACAAAGAAATAACATGATTTTATTTAACACTTTTCACCAACTAAGAATTTGGTAGATTTTTGAGAATTGTTGAGGGGGATATTTGTGACCTGTTACCATGAAAAAACTTTCCGTTGCAATTAGTGGCAGGTTAGGCATGAACTGTTGCTTAATTGACTTGACTATATATAAAAGAGCTCTATAAACCAAATACCAAAATAAATGAAACAGTGTGGGAATTGTTTTAGACAGGATTTAATGTAATGGTATGGTATGACTATTAATTATCGTTATTGTTTGGTAAAATAACATATTGATTGACATTTAATATTTTTTTTTTCAGCTGGTTGCAGCAGGAATGACACTTACAAACACTGAATCACAATCAACAAGTACAGAAAGTACAGCAGTATTGAACACTGATAAACAAAGTCTTGAGTTTTGAAAGCACCAGGATTGCCTTACAACTTTTAACACCCTTGTATTGAAGAACACTGATTCAAGAATTGGTGAATTCTGTTGAGGCGTCATGAGTGTGGATATCAATTTTACCAAGTTATCGTTCAACTACTGGTAGTCATCTCTATGAACAATGGACAATGCTCATGCTGCAATACATGCTGTGCTGCTGCAATACATGCTGTGCTGCTGCAATACATGCTGTGCTGCTGCAATACATGCTGTGCTGCTGCAATACATGCTGTGCTGTGGTGTTATGTACACATCTCAGTTTCAGAAATTATGGCAGTGTTATGGTCTGTTGACAACAGCAAACGACATCAAAGTTTTTTTCCAGTAATAGAATTTGCTGTCATTCTGGGGCTAATCTGCACTGGCTCGGAAGGTTGTAAATGATTAGCTAGTTTGAATTTCTAATTTGCATAACATTACTGAGAATGAACGTGCATTCAACGCCACAAGTCTTTTGTTTTTTTAGCCAATCAGAATTCATCTTCCGAGCCAGTGCAGATCAGCAGTCATTCTGCATTATGATAAATTAGCCTTGGATCCAGGGCATTTTTTTTATATGAGGTCAACAATATTCAGTTGATTTGGACTATACCATTGAACAAAACTCGAAATTTTACAAATGTAATGACCAGAAACCTGATTTATTTATATTTACAAATCTCAATAAAACTTCCTTGATTTTGTTGATTTTGCAATGGCAGGATCTGTGGTGGTGTGTGAGTGGGCTGCTTTCGTCTAAATGTAAACAACACTCATTCTGATATCACAGTGGGTCAATGTCTATGTATACAAGTCCAGCCTTTTTTTTCTCTGGCTTTCATTTTGGATCACTATAGATTTACTCTAAATTATATGGATTTGTAATATTACAATGCACAAAAATAGTCAATGATTGTGGTCTGGTTATCTGTCAACTTATTCCAGCTGGATAAATAAATAGAATTTGGTCTTTGTATACTAGTATGTCATTCACCTTGCTCTTATGCTTGTTATATATTCTGTCTATTGAATGACTTCTGATGAAGCGCCAATGTCCAAAATGTATACTTTTACCAACTACCATTATCTATATTATAATTTATACTTTTCTTGATCATGAAAACTTTTACTCGAAAGTTTATTCATGTAAATCCACACTTTCTCCATGTTTATCCATGTTGATGATTACACAAAGGATCTTGTAAACAGGACACATTTTACAATGTAAAACTGTGTCAATTATCCACAATTGTAATCTTTGGAGCTATACTACTTCTCCAACTAAGTCAAACATTGCAGAGCTCCTGTGTGAATACAGAATATATGCAATCATTGGTGTTTTGAAATAATTAACTGAAAAATCTAAATCTGTAACAGTCAGTGAAGCATCGGATCAAAAGTGAGATTCATCAGCCATCACAAGTCCTACACACAACTCCATTCATGACCAATCATGTACTTCCATTTACCATCAGAAAACTGTTTGTGCACAACTATTAAACATCGTTTGCTTTACAGTAATAAAAATGTGAGATATGTAAAATAGATTCTTTTTCTAAATATGTCTACAAAAACCCACCAAATCATGATGCTATTCGTCAATTTTGATCAAAATTAGCTCTTATGACGTTTTGCTTAGAATGCCAATATGGCCTCTGGTGAGATTCAAACACAAACTCAGACACACACCTAACTCATGTACATATCACAGTAAACTACCACATGTTGCTTTCAACCACAAACCACCAGCTTAGCTCATTCAGTCGAGTGAACATTCAGTCATCATGTATCTGATCATTAAACTAGTACTTGCACATATTTAGAAATATTGCTCTGGAACAGCATTAATTAAAACAAAATGGCCACTAGTACTAGTAGGCCATTTTGAATACATCGTTATATCTGCGACATGATATGACTTTATAAAATAGCTGCCAGTCAGCCATTTTAAATCCGATCTGAAAAACAAAATGTGCAACAAGGACCAATAATGTCCAAGGCATGTACAGGGTTTGAACGAAATTGACCCTTAAACGATTAAGATCCGGAATTCCAGAAATGCTTATTTTTTGTGAAATTTTTTTAGCACAAAAATGGCCACCATTCGGCCATTTTGGATCAGATCATCAAACAAATACATCTGTATATCTATGAAATGATGTATAATGGATATATGAAATTTTAACATAATCAGTTAAAGCATGTCAGAAATATTTAACTAGAACCGCATTCAAAATGATGTGCATCAAGTTCCCATAATGTCCAATATATGTACCAAGTTTTTACAAAATCTATCTGTAAATTGCTGAGATCCAGTTCCAGAATGACGAAAATACTGGATTTTTGTTGATTTTCATTACAAAAGTGGCCACCATTCGGCCATCCTGAAACAAATTGATGTGCATATGTATAATATGATGTATGTGTGAAGTTTAAATGTAATCTTCCCAGGCATGTCCAAGATATAGGTCCGGATGGATGGATGCACGCACGGACACATGCAAGGAGGTCAATCCAAGTCCCAGTTTTCAGACTGCATCCACACAAGAACTAACAATCTATCTCTGAAAAACTCCTGGTCAATGGGAATGATTGAGAACAAGGAAACAAGTAAACGTGTACTGTTTCGGAAGTATTAAAGAATACCTTTCTAGGAAATGCTGAACAAAAGCCATCCACTATCAAAGGTTAGCAGACTTACTTTCGCCACCATATTGTTCCTAACACCAAAATAGCAACATTGCCAGCTAAGTTTTTGACTGGCTTGCCATGTGCAACTTGAGATCGTTATGCAATTAGAACAAGTCGGGTGAAACCAACTTCAAAGGGAGATGTCAAACTAATACTGGGGGACTTGGACACATTGAATATAAATAGAAGATCACAATGCTATTGTCTTTCCTATAAATTTCTATATAATAAATGGCAAAGTTCAAACAAACAAAATGTATGTACTGTCGAGAAACAGTCACTAGTAAATGAGTGTATTTAGCCAAAGAGTGCACCCTCCTAAAAGCAGTTTGAGCTAATCATCTAACAATCTTGAGATGTGCCTAACAAAACAGTCAGCAACTTGGCTGGCAATGCTTCTGTTCGGACAATAGATCAACAGCAACTAGACAAAAAGTAACAAGTCATTGTTAATGACACAGTCCCTGTTGCAATCAGAGGAAATGTTATTCATGCTTATTAGAGATGGCCAAAAAGCAAGATGGCTTTTAACTGATCACATGCATAATATATGCAAATATGGACAAGTGAGTGATTAATAGATAACAAATTTATTAAATGATTTCTAAATTTGAAATTTAATGTATGATTCGGTCCAAAGGGTTACCGAATTGCAAGGTTTTTTTTTACTTTGTTCAAACAGGGCCAAATTGCTTTTACCTATTTTTAATGGGACATACCGGTAGTGTCCTGGCAGAAATAAACTTGTTTTGTGGGAGTTAGGCATTTCTTTATAAAAAAGTTTTCAAAATAAAAGCCAAGTTGAAATTTGTTAACCGGTATGTCTAAACAAATGTGAAAACTACTATTAGTATGTTGTGTATTACATTTTCATGATTGGAACTATTCTGCTTAGTGTGCGGGTCAATCTTTTTCTTCAGGGACCTGTTGACGAATTAATTAAACCTGCAAAATTTTAATTTTAAACATGAAGTATTATTCACTAACCATCAAAATAAGAGTTGTAAGGTCAGTTACAGTTAAATTGAAATGAGCAGTCAGGGAAATCTACTTTTAGTTTATTTTTAGCCAAAAAGTAATTTCAACCACATTTGTGAAGTGGGAAGGTATTTTTCAGACACTGCATATGATGTTGGAATTGAAAATACTATAATTATCCGAATATTAAAGATAACTTGGATGCATTGAGAAGGTAATCAGAAAATAAAGAATGACAAATGTTTATTCAACACAAATATTACAATAACTTAAACGCATTACAGAGCAAAACAAACAAACTGAGGTAGTACTAAGAAAGATGAGCTCAGTAATGTAGATTGGACTGATGTAATAATGGTTTCATGACTGTTTTGTTAATCCGTGGGCAAATATGAACTTTGTAATAGAGCAAATAAACATTGCTAGGATTTTGCTATTCACCTGTGGGTACTCCTTAGACATGTCAAGGATTACAAGCAATGTCCAGTTTTATAATACCATGAACAAGTCATTCATAACTGAACCTTTGATCAGTGTACAACCGACTTCCCACCAAAAAACACAAAATTTTATACATTTACCGACAAGGTTCATGGATATGTAACTGGCAATTTTAAAGTTCATGCACAGTTAACTAGAGAATACCTATGATGCTATGCTTTGCTTTATTTTATATCTTTTAAATGCATACTGTAAAATACTTTATTTTGGCTGGAATTAATTTTCGCTGAAAAGACTTTTTGGGTGTTACATTGTATGTATGGAATTATATTTTCACTGATTTTTGATGAGTTGAATGTGAAATATAGGAAAAAAGGTCTATTCGCTGGATTTTATTTTCACTGAATCATTTCTTAAGGTAGCGGGGCTATTATTTGCATACTTGTTTTCATCTTCTAATTGTGACTGAATGACTACAAATAGACCCGGGAAAGTATATATTTTTAGAATCGTCAGACTTCAAGCTTTTCACAAGTGTATTTTGCAAGTCCGTATCTGCATTCTACGACGCGTTACTCAATCAAAGGTGAAAAATTACTTTTTCTGTAAAAAAAATAATTACGCATTTATGCTGGCGGTAAGAAGTATTTTTTTCACTTTTCCTAGTTGTTCAATAGTCTGGTAAATTGAATGTGTCTGGTCAGTTTTATTCAAGCAACGCGTTTTAAAAAATAGTGTGCTGAATTTCAATTACTGTTTTAGTCGCATTGCCCCCAACTCAAACCACAACTCGTTGGTAAATAATCGATGAAATAGTTTGTCTGGACACATTCAAGTTCCTCTCATTGTCACCTTAAAGCTGTGAAAATTTGGTGTTAATCCGACGACAATAAGTATACGTTATTTTTTGTTAAAGACCTTGTATTTTGAAAAACATAAACTCCTAGCAAACGTCCATGAAGTCACAGCAAAAATTTTCAAGCTTGTTTATCGGCACAATCAGTTTGTTTTCCCATCAAGGTCTGTTTTAACATGTGTAGGGACATCCAAATGTGTAAGGCTATTGGAAACCAAAAAAATAAAGGAATAGGATAGCTATATTTGGATAAATTCTGCATATGAAAACACCAAAATCAATGATTTTTTTCAGTAGCTGTGTGACCTTGTGTCTGACACATTCATATGCAAATGACTAATCTGTGAAACAAACAGGGGCGAAGACAAACCACTCAAATGTTTGGAAACACTCATTGTGTGTCAGATAGCTACTGATAACACATCCTAACATTGCTTTGTCTTGAGTTTATCTTTGAAACTTATAGGCACACAGATTAAACCTGTGTTGTTGATTTTGGAAAACACTACTGAGGCTGCCTTGCTTTCCTTCAGAAAATCTACATTTTAACCAACTTACATGACATTCTATGTTATGTTGACTTTATCATATGAAAGTTTATAGTGCATTTCATCAATTAATAAATGTGAAAATCGTAAATAATAGTCTCGCTACCTTAAGCGAAAATAGTATATATTTAAGTGGATTTGCCATATGATAAATTCGTAATGTGTTTAGAAATAAACTTAAAATAGGCAGTTTGTAAACCCTGTTCCATCAGCAACACCAAATAGACATGCTTATTAAAACTTTTTCCTGTTCTGGAACAAAGTTAAAAAATAGCATGAAGCACTTCTTTTAAAGTATACCCTTTCCTGAGCGAAGATAACACTAACTAACTTATTGATAAAACTAACTAAATTTGGAATGGAACATGGGTAGTTGTTTTACATGTATCATAATATTGTTGTCTAATAACTGTATGTGCAAACATATGGCCGATTGTTCAATAATGCAATCTGATCAATGGCATAGTCCACCCAAGGTACATACGAAATACCAACATAATCAGGTTTGACGTTTTCAAGAAGATAACAGAATTAAAGTTCAAGGGACCATCCACGATGCCTTTCTGGAAAGTATCATATAGTTTTCAAGAAGAAGTACCGTAAAATCTTTATTAGAAACCGGATTCCTAATAGAAGTCACACCCATTTTTTTTGAATAATTGAGACTCAAACATTCATCATTCCTCATATGTGTACATGCTCTAATAGAAGCCGCATCCCCTCTGTTGCATTGTACCATTTTAATAGAAGCCGCATCCCCTCTGTTGCATTGTACCATTTTAGTAGAAGCCGCAGCTTCTAATACAGATTTTACAGTAATGTTTATGCCAGCAGGCAATAAGTAATATAAAAGCACTACCCGACTTTGGAGCTAAAAAAGTACTTGGACAATTGTGGAAAATCTGCTAAAAGAAACCCGACATCTGAGCTTAGTATCTGTGTTGTTGCTGCTGCTGTCCTGAGTAGACTGTGCTGCTAGTACCATGTACATTGCTGCCAGTTGAGTAAGACAAGGTGTTTTGTTGGGAGTTGCTCTGACCACCAGATCCCTGGTATCCCTGAAGGACATGCTTCTGTTAAGTTAAAAAAAGATGAAAATTATTATTATGCACAAATTTCAGCTTAAAACTAAGCAGGGTGAACTCAAAGTGTAGAATGTTTTACACCTCCTTCCTCTAGTGTATTCACTAGTACATTAACTAAGTACAGACCAGCAGGATCTTCATTTAAGATTCAACAGACAGCCAATCTAAAAAAAAATTGTCAGATGACCCTATGTGCAAGAAGTCATCGTTAGGGGGCGCTATACAATTGTACAATCTCAGTACAAATACACCATACTATTTGATACATGTCATCAGTTGAAGCGGGACGGTTGTCACCTGCGCACGCGCGAGAATAGAGTCCCAAACGACGATAACAACATACGCTAAAGACGCAAAGGCTCATGGGTAGTCGCTTGTTTGTAAACAATGACACGCTATGACCATCTGAGGCATACGCAGGTGATAGACTTTCTATAGACTTCTATCAACATTTTCTATTGATTTTTATAGAAATTATTCCAAGAATTTCTTTAGAAAGTTTATAAAAGTTTTATAGCATTTTCGTCGTTTGTTCTATAAAACTCTTATAGACATTCTATAAAACTTCTATGGACATTCTATAAAGTACCTGTTGTTGATAGTCTTGTTGTGTCATAATAGGATTTGATGAAGTGTTGGATGGAGGAACAACACGGACTCTCTTTGCATTCGGTGCATGGCTAGATGAATTGCTGGTCTGCAAGACAAGTATTAAGTGTTTTCATATTAAATGATGTACAATTTGGATCCATGTTTCACTTGTCAAAACTTGTTATTGACTAGAAAATATGAATATGTTAATAAACAACAAGCCATGCATGGCACAGTTCCCATTAGTTATCAAATTTAAGATATACATGTATATAGTTTTGTGTATAGTAATATAGTTTGAACATAAACATGTCAGAAAGATTGATCCAGAAGCTGATGCTTGATTATGGTGATTTTTTAACACTGAAATGATTGACAGTCAGGCATCTTGTATCTGATCGTCATCTTGTATCTGAAAATAAAATCCAGCAAATATACTTTTTCCCCTATATTTTACATTCAACTTGTCAAAAATCAGTGAAAATAAATTTCATACAAAACACCCAAAATTTTTTTCAGCGAAAATTATTCCAGCTAAAATAAAGTATTTTACAGTGTTTAGAAACAAGTATAGTTGATTAAACTTAAAACACACATAATTATAATAAGCAATCCCATATTATACCTATATGGATCAGTTTTGAAACTCACATTTTGACGTGCCTTAGCAGTATCTGATTTATCATCATTCTCATCGTCTGTTAAAAATTCTCTCTTGGGATATGGGATTGGCATGGCTGCAAACACACTGAGACAAAAAAAAAAAGTATTGAAAAATTGATGACAATGTCCTACAGTGGAATCTGTGTAAACACAAACAGCTATTTGCCTTTGAGTTTCAATCTCTCATTTCATTGGAGATTCTCTTCAAGTTAAAGCTACACATTCGCATATTTATCGCTTTTATTTTGAATTAAATAGAATGGCTCATTTTTTGTTTATTTAAAAAAATGAACAGACATGGGCGATCATAGAATCCAACAGCAATGTTTGTCTTTAAGTTTTAGATTGTCACTGCAGTGGTTAAATGTAAGACGCAAATACATGATACAAGCATGACGGAAACATGACAATAAATACTGACAGATTTCCACAAAAGTTATACTGTAGTACTCACTCATGAGTAGGTACAGGCTCTTCTAGAAAATAATTGTCTTCCAATGCTTGTTCTGATGTGATTCTCTTGGTAGGATCCATTGTAAGTAACTTAGATAGCTGAAAGCAACACATGTATAGTAGTGAATGTTAAAAATTTTCTCATTATACAGTAGCAGACCCCCTAATCTATATTTTAAATAAAGCTTGATTATCATACATGTAGCAATGAATACAGAGGTGAATAATATATTCTATTGTTATGCAAATAATTCCCAATGCTAATCTATTTTCTAGGGAAAACACCAAAATCAGTGTTTAATAGAATGTTGGTGCCAAACTGACATCCAACGCATCAGAGGCAAATAACTTAATGGCCAATGAGTTTGCCTTGGTGCCCTTCAATATTCCCCCACATTATTCCTATAATACTAAAGTCATTTGAGAAATTGATGTCCTCTCAATTCCAAATGTTAAGCTTTGTGACATTATATGTAAATTTCATAATTACAAATTCCATAACCATAGTAAGACGGGTTTTTTCTAGAAAACCAGGGATTTTTTGATAATTCTAAGTTAAAATGGAGCATTCTCTGGCTTCCTTGGGGCCAAATTACTATTAGACAGGTCTCAGTTAAAGACTGGTAACATGTGATCCCTGGTCAATCAGAATGTTATGGTTGCCAGAGGATCTGCTCCCCAGGGTAAGGGGGTGCATTGCCATGGCATGAGGGTGCTGCACCCCTATTCCCTTGTTTAAAAAAATCCCTGGTAAGATGTTTTGAAAATCTCTTAATGTATGATTGTCTGTTGCATCATTGGTGAGCCTGGGAATGAGCATAACTAGTTGCATCAGTGAGGGCTTATCAGGCACAATGATGGGAATACCAGAACACATTAACAAAGTCATACACATAGGGCTATTAATTATAGTAGCTTGGGATCCAGCCACAGTGATAAAACATGTCTTTTTCGCGAGCATGTCTTTTTAGCGAATTTAGCAACAGAACTAATTCGCTAATCTAAGATGTTGCTAATGACTTCATTATAAATTCAAAATGGCGGCCAAACAACGTCTTATTCTCCACACAACGTAATATCTGGAGCGCTTCCTTATTACACTTGACAGTTTTTCTTTGTTTTTATGGAGGTGATAACTGCGCATTTTTTTTGGCAGGCGAAAATCAAGTATTGTGAAAACAGGAAATCAACAAAGACAAGAGAGATTTACTAAATCAACATTTTGCTATTACGTCATTTTACCACAATTTGCTAAAATAGAATGCCGCTTTTTCAACATGTTTTACAGTATTTATTAAATACATAAACCATCGCAGCAGTATATTGCTGTTGATAACATAATGCAGTAAAAATGACAATGTAAAACACACCCACCAAATGAAACTCTTTACTGTCTGCTTTAATCTTGTGTTTTTCCATATACTTCGGTAAGTTAGCATTTGAATAACTGAAAATAAAAAAAAGTTAAATAAACAATACTATTTCTACATTGAGACCAGTAAATACGGTCACATAAATACGAAAAAATACTGATCAACTTTTTAATTTTTAAGTAATCTTGGAAACACGTTGGCGCATTTGTCATATCATATAGCAGGATAATAAGCAAAAGATACAACATTTCGTGGCATAGTAATGGCTAACAGTTGGCCATTTTTAATTTATGGAACAAATGAAAATCAAAAATTTGAATGTAAATGACACAAGTCTGGACAGATGTGTGATTACTTGAAGTTAGTCAACAGGAACAAATATAAAGCAATTTCTTACTTTGATCTCCTAAAGTCTTTCATTAAAGTTCCATATTCTGGCATTTTGCGAATGTCTTCCCATTCTTTCTCTGAAAAAATATAAAATTTTTGTTAGTCAACCTTGTTGATTTTGTCGAAATTTAACCCAAAGTAGTGAGGCCGTGGACGATTTTTGATACATGTCATCAGTTAAAGCGGGACAGTTGATAAGTGATAATATGTGTGCGACCAGCTTCTCCAGCGAGCATACATGTATATATCTAATCATGTATTTGAGGTGCATAGAAAACGAGTCCTAGAACAAATTTCATTGGTTGACATCTACTCACTGACAAGTTTACTTATGGACTGCATACAGCTTGTGTAGATGAATTTTATCAGCACAACAAATTTCTGATATTTTGTGAGTACGCATGGAAAAAATTGTTTTGTGATATGTGTATAATTAGACAAAATACACACAATACACGTTTCCTATAACTGTCGCCCTTTAGCGACAAGCACTGTTATGCTGGATAAGGGTGACTCAAAAGCCATTCAAAGTTTTAAAATTGCTTTGACCTGTATTTGTCCATCAATTAAGATGTTTTCCAGAGATTATACTACATTTTGTATGATGAACAACATTCATTGACTCATTATGTTATTGTAAGGTCATAAAACTGCTATCAATGGAGGACACACCTCACAGAAATTATGTAATTTGGTTCATAATTTAAAAATAAATTCAGATTGTTTTATGTTGCCCATTACTCGAAATTCGGTTTACTGTTAATTAATATTTGAGTTATTAAATTTGAATGTTAAACAAAAATGCCCCATAGACCTGGTTGCCTGTAACTCAAAGTTCGGTTAACTGTTAATTAAAGTTTGAGTTACTAAATGCGAACGTTCAACAAAAACAAAAATGCATGTTGCCAATAACTCAAAGGTCTGTTATTTTAACATTGAGTTACAATTTGGGCGTGGTTTCGCAAAAGTGGGGGTGTGGTTTATGAAATATGACTAATGATAAAGTGTTTTCATAACTCGATGTTCATAACTTGATGTCCGTAACTCAAACATTTCAGCATCTCTTACCCGAGATAACTAACTAAGGGACGACGTCAAAAGATCATTGTCGGATAAAAAACTTATTTGCTTTAGTTTGGGGGGGGGGGTTAACCTAAAAACGTTTCCATTCTACAAAAATGATTTTATTTTTTAATGAAGTCAAAACAATTTTGGAGTATTTGTAGTTCGTTTTTTTTCTATCCAATCATGGACAAAAATATCAGAAAATGAAAATAACAAAAAACATCCAAGACGAGAAAATGGTTTGGTCCGAGTGTAAATATGTGCGTCAAATGAGGTCAATTTCAGGGCATGGATTATCAATTTGTATTTGATGGTGAATTGACGCCATGATCAATATTTATCAATTAAGTTTCAGTGGGGGGTGGGGGTGGTGAGTTTGGGAAAAAATAAAGGAATTCAGTTTTTTATCTTACATTGAACTTTTGATGTTGTCCTTAACCACCATCCTCACACATCACCTTAACCATAATGCACGTAATACCAAAATAAACAACCTACCATGAGGGAATCCCATAACACTAAATATTCTATCGAGTTGATCATGGTGATATGGGTTACTGGTTTTGATATCTTCTTGACGACAGTGGAATATTGGTTCAGATGTTAGGAGTTCAGCAAATATACAACCGATAGCCCATATGTCTGGCAATGATGAGAGAAACATTACCGGTAATTGTATCTTCCTCTTTACAATAAAAGATGCAGTTGATGTCTAAGCTGATTTGAACAATCGCATTTCAGACCATTAACAAGTCATTGAAAATGACACAGTCCCCATTAAATTATTGAAAGTTCTCTTTGTGCTCGTCATATTAAAGCGAAGGGGTTGTCGCAAGCATGTCCTTGAAACCTGAGTTCCAAGTGATATATACAACAGATTGTTTATTTACATCAAAACACGTGTTCCGTGTAGTAGTAATATGGCCAAAAATAAAAACGGCCGTTATTCGGCCATCTTTGATCTGATTATGAAACATACTGATATGTATGATGTATGTGCCAAATACAAATGAAAATGGTACATAATATAGTGGAAATATAGTTGTAAAGCCAAAAAGTCAGATGGCTGTCAATCAACCATCCTTGACCAGATTTTGAAACAAATTGTCATGGACATGCATCCTAACATGTATAAAGTACATGTATGTGCCAAATTTGAATGAAAACTGACAGAGCACGTCCAAGATACCGCATAAAAAAAACAAAACAAGATGCCTGCCAGTCGACCATCTTTAATCCAATTGCAACATGTATAATCTATGTACCAAGTTTGAATGACAACTGACAAAGCATGTCCAAAATACATTTTCAAAAAATAATATGGCTGCCAGTCGGCCATTTTGAATCGAATCGCTAAACCACTGCATGTGCATATGTCCCACATAAGGTACTAAGAACATGCAAAGAATGAACGGAATCGGTCCACAGGATTCTGAAATATGACTCTCGACAGACTGACGCACAGACGGACGGACACACGGACGGACGGACGGACAGACAGACTCAGGAACGGTCGGGGACATGTATCCTAACATGTATGATCTATGTACTAAATTTGAATGAAAACTGACAAAGCATGTCCAAAATACAACATTTTCAAAAAACAAGATGGCTGCCAGTCGGCCATCTTTGATCCAATTATGAAATAAATCGTCATAGACATGCATCTTAACATGTATGATCTATGTACTAAGTTTGAATGAAAACTGACAAAGCATGTCCAAAATACAACATTTTCAAAAAACAAGATGGCTGCCAGTCGGCCTTTTTGAATCGAATCGCTAAACCACTGCATGTGCATATGTCCCATATAAAGTACTAGACAAATGCAAAGAATGAACGGAATCGGTCCAAGGGATTCTGAGATATGCCTCCGGACGGACACACGGACGGAGACCGAATTATAAGTCCCCGTTTTCGGACTTCGTCGGGGATTAAAAACACAGATTTTAGATCTCGCCATATATCGAGTGTCATCTTAAAAATGTGTGTTCTTTTTCAATTGTTTTTTTTTAAGAATTTTGGAAGAAGGATAATGACCATTTTGGAATTAAAATAAAAGCATGCACTGATTTTAGCAAAAAAATATTCTTTATTTCATTGTTTTCTTGGCCTCACTTGTATTTTTTTTTGCTGTTTAGCACATTTTGGCCATAAGCCAATCATTCACCAGATTTCTCTTTTGAGGCAAGTTCCAATCATTAGGCAGTAGTGACCCACTTATTGCAGTGACATTTTTCTGCACACTGGAAAGCGCAACAGCAAATATAACTGATAGTTCGAAGCCCCCTCAGACTGAACACCATTTTAAGTTCTTAACTCAGAATGCCACAAGCCTGGAAAATATTCAGCAGGTATTACTTTTTCACAGTAGAGTAGACAGTTAACCACAAGAGTCAAACGTGCCATCTCCCTGGCACTGAGCAAATGTATCATTATTTGTAAAAAGTGCAAGACTAAAGTAAGAAAGTGGCATTTTCTCGCAGTTCAGTAAGACTTGATGTTATTCTCACCATTAAATAGTAAGAATCCAAATTCTCACCAATTTATTACTTAGAATTCTCATCAAAAAAAACGACAAGTTTAGTGTTGCATACAAGTCACTAACATAACATTTTTCAATTTAGTCAAAACAAACAAGCATATATTTATTTATTGACAAAGTCAATTCAATTGTGAATTTTTTTTTGTCGCAAATTTAATACTGTGAAATACTTTATTTTCGCTATTTTCGCAGAAGGAATGATTCAGTGAAAATAAAATCCAGCGGATAAACCTTATTCCAATAATTTACATTCAACTCATCAAAAAACAGTGAAAATTAAATTTCATACAAAACATTCAAAAAGGCTTTTCAACGAAAATTTATTCCAACTAAAATAAAGTATTTTACAGTAATCAACCTTCATATAACAGCAACCTGTCTATAAAGAACAATTTCTTTAACTCCTTAAGGTGTTTACTATACACTTTTTGACTGTATTTAAATGCATCAAACTTACCAATTGCTTTTGTATAATGCCTAGCACCAAGTAGCAACTCTGGAGCTCTGTACCAAAATGTTACTACCACAGGATCTAAATCTGCTAATGGTTTCAATGGGGAGTTGAAAAGACGAGCAAAACCCATGTCAGCTGTATGAAAAAAATACAATGTTGGTTAGATGTCTGAACCAAAGTCATGTCTATTTCTTTAACAGTTGTTGAAAAGCAAATCTACCATATATGCAGCTATCAGCAGTAACAATGTAAATATTGTTAGACAGACAGGGAAAATAAGTGGCAAGCCACAAATGACTCTGAACAATGTGTTGTTATCTAATGAAGAATATGATCAATGAGAAATATTGATCATGCTGCTCTAATGGGACCAAGGAAATAGTTTGAACTAATCAGATTGAAATATATAGGAGAACTATGCTGTAACAATCTTTTTGGGAGACATTTATCTGTCTTGGGTCTTGATTTGTGCGACTGGAGTGAACACTCTCCACTAATGGAATCCTTGATTTGTGCGACTGGAGTGAACACTCTCCACTAATGGAATCCTTGATTTGTGCGACTGGAGTGAACACTCTCCACTAATGGAATCCTTGATTTGCGCGACTGGAGTGAACACTCTCCACTAATGGAATCCTTGATTTGTGCGACTGGAGTGAACACTCTCCACTAATGGAATCCTTGATTTGTGCGACTGGAGTGAACACTCTCCACTAATGGAATCCTTGATTTGTGCGACTGGAGTGAACACTCTCCACTAATGGAATCCTTGATTTGTGCGACTGGAGTGAACACTCTCCACTAATGGAATCCTTGATTTGTGCGACTGGAGTGAACACTCTCCACTAATGGAATCCTTGATTTGTGCGACTGGAGTGAACACTTTCCACTAATGGAATCCTTGATTTGTGCGACTGGAGTGAACACTCTCCACTAATGGAATCCTTGATTTGTGCGACTGGAGTGAACACTCTCCACTAATGGAATCCTTGATTTGTGCGACTGGAGTGAACACTCTCCACTAATGGAATCCTTGATTTGTGCGACTGGAGTGAACACTCTCCACTAATGGAATCCTTAATTTGTACGACTGGAGTGAACACTCCACTAATGGAATCCTTGATTTGTGCGACTGGAGTGAACACTCCACTAATGGAATCCTTGATTTGTGCGACTGGAGTGAACACTCTCCACTAATGGAATCCTTGATTTGTGCGACTGGAGTGAACACTCTCCACTAATGGAATCCTTGATTTGTGCGACTGGAGTGAACACTCTCCACTAATGGAATCCTTGATTTGTGCGACTGGAGTGAACACTCTCCACTAATGGAATCCTTGAGTTGTCAATATTCAAAATACATGTACTACGACAAATAATCTGAAATTGTGCGGTCATTGTCCTATTCAACGGGCAATAATATATTCATAACAGAGCAGATAATTGTGCAGTGGTTCCACTACAATAATACTGTAATCAATGCCAAAATATCTAGTGGTTCATGTGCATTCAGACCAACATATAAACATGCAAGGGTTGCGTCAATTCACAAACCCGCCCTCAATAAGCAACACAACCCATCCATGATAAAAGATACTGATGAGGGTTTCCACTACAACATATGATAGAACATGGAAGACATTGGAACAAGACACTTATGTGCTTCATAAATAATTTTAAATTAATACATTACTCTTTGTTCAAATATTTTTGCTCACCTATTTTTACTCTACCTCTCTCTGGACCATCTCCCATCACCAGAATATTGGCAGGCTTCTAAAATTAGAAAGGTTGTAATTTCAGAGGGCTAGACATGGTAGCAAATTCACTTAAATTTAGTACTGGTATACTACAAAATAGATATTCACTTGTGGCATTTTGATCAATTTCTGCTAGAATAAGAAGTAAAACTCTATATTTGGCCTTAGATTAAACCATCATTAACTCAAAGTGCAGCATGGTAGTAGAGTAAGTTAAGGTCTTATTCATCGACTTACCAAGTCTCTATGTAGCACCCAGTTAGCATGGAGATACTGTATACCATCTAAAATTTGAAACAGTAGTGATTTCACCATTGTTCTTGGCACCTGCACTGGTTTTTTGTTTGCTTTAGAAGCTCTGTGGTACTTAATTATATGCTGTAAAGAAAATAAATGCATGTTTAATAAATTATATACAACTGCGACTGGAGACAATTGATTTAGACAAAAGTCATCAACATTACTTAAGCTCTAACTTTTCATGCAAATCATAACACAGAAATTGTTACTATTCAATTTGTAAAGCAAATGTATTGCAAAACTTGAAAACTGTTTACATCTATGATGTTCCAAACTGGAGATCGTAACACATGGTATCAGCAGCAGGGATTTCAACAAAATGTGAACTTCAATCCTTTTTTTTATGACATAAACCATATCAGGCATGTGTAACATATCTGCAGCAATGCTGATACAGTTAGAAAGTATCACTTGAATGACTACCATAGTGCCATGATGTTTGAAGGTTGAAAATGCATCATCATTTGGCAGATTTGCATACTTTGTAAAAGTAAAAAGCTCTGGCACAACCAGCGATACTGTCATTGTGTGCATGAACCTGAACCTGCCAATGCTAGATCATATGACCAAATGCTACATCTGTCTATATTCATTTTTATTAAAAACCAGAACGTCAATGACGTAGATGCTCATCCGGAATTTGGATATGAGAGTAGAAACTTTTAGCTGCTTTTGTTTTTTTTATTTTCCTGTTAGTCTTGAATTGACATTGTCATAGGAAAAACCAATGGTGCTGCGTAGATGGAGTTCTCATTATGTGTAGTTAGCATCTGTACAAGTTAAAGTGTAGTAAGAAGACCTTCTAAGGTAAAGTGTGAATACAGGTTGTGCCCAGAAAATTTGACCATTTAGGGAGAAAGTAGATGAAATAAAGGTTATCAAATCAAATGAACCCTTATTAAAACAAGCGACCTAACGGTCACAATAGCTTTGCTGTCTCTATAGAGCTTGGTGATGCCATCATGATTATTGAAAAGGTTATTGAATTACTCTTACAGTGGATAACTGTAAAGAGAGCTAAATGAACAAATCTAACAAAATCTATGCAAGGTATACAAACAAAGTGATTGTGTTTCAACATGGTTTCAAGAACAAGTCGAAAATAACATAAAACAAGATATGACATGTCATGTCATAGTCCCCGCTCAGAAAAAAATTTTAAAACTTATATTGAACTTAGTTTGTGTCAGAGTGAATTAATTCATTATGAGCTGTATTAAAATTCTGTTCAGAATTGATGTGTTACAATTTTAGGGGGTGGGGTAAAAATACATTCATTTGGCTTTTCTGAGACAATTTATACCTTGTTAAACATATAATGCGATGTGCACTTGTAAACAATTATTACCTGTCCCTGTACCAACTTTGAACAAAACTGGATGACACACATCTGAGAAAAAGCTGTTAACAGCTAGAAAAAGCTTGTTTTTTTAGATTTTTGGGGAAAAAATGGCCTCCAAGTCGTAAAACTTTATCCAATCAAACAGGTCATGAATGACAATCCTTGGTGTACATTACCTGTGTCAACAACTTTACTTCCCATGTACTTCATGTACAGATCTACATGTAGTTTGTGGCCCTGAATTAGTTTCAATATCTCTAAATAAGGACAAGAGTACTTCTCATATGACAATGATACAAATAAAGTGCAAGAATCCAGAAAAATATTATCAAGTTTTTATTATCATACATTAATATTAACAAATCGTGTGAAATTGAACTTTTATGTACAGAGAAACACATATTTATGCTTTGGTTGACAGCACTTCTCAAAAAAAAAAGACGACCTGCAAAACTTTATACAATTGTCAGACATGCAGCGAATAGTATGCTTTTGTAATATATGCAGTTTCAGTGGCTTTGCTTTCCGAGAAAAAAATTCTGGCTCTGCACCTGAAAAAAACAAAAAAACATTTAGTCAAAAGTAAGCAGAGGTTGTAGTATATATGCTCCCATTAGCTGTTAAATTTAATTAAAAAAGATATTTGTGTACTGTCTTTTCAGTACGAAAACATATTACTTAATATATTTATACCAGCCAGAAAGAAATTGCAAGTTTTCACTGAGCAATTAGGAATATACATGGACAACAATTGATGCATGTGTAGCAATATACTGTTTGAAAGTCTGCAAGATGTAATGAAGTAGCAAACCAATCACTACTCGAGTCTGACTGGCTGGGAAACTGCACAATACATACAAAAATGTATGCAGATGATATATGAGCAGCTCCACCAAATATAAAAATATTCTTTTCATAGTTATGACTCTAATGTGATCGTACAAGTTTATTGTGATTCTATATGTGTTTGTAATATTATTTAGCTTTATTTAGCATTCTGTTTAGATGGTTAACTTTACTGTATCTTAATGTAGTTTATTTTATTTTTATACGACCATAGAACAACTCACTGTAGTTTGTTTTAATGTTGAATAACAATTAAATCAGTCACTGTATAGTGGTGACGTATTGCGCGAAATTGTTGCAAGGACAATACTTTTCTCGATTTGCGTGTCGTCGTGAGTCAATAAAAAATGCATGGAATGGTCGGCAGTATCGATCAAGTTCGTCTAGTGTGACATTCGTGGCTAGCGACAAGATGCCGTATAATCGTTTAAATAGACGTCAAGGAGGAGTGAAAGGCCATAATTTGGTGCTACAATAGACGTCATGAAATGTTGGAAAATTACAGTCAATCAAAAAAACTGTTCACATGACAACAACAAATATTCACTATATTTATTATGCATTATTTTTTTGTTGGTAGCAAATGATCACGGTACGGTAGCTTACTTGTTTTTGAAGTGTTGTAATTGTTGATTAGTACTCAGTAGTGATTATATTAACGTACAAAAAATAAATTCGTTGAATTGTTATGAAATGCAAGTAAAATTCAACTTAGTTTTATCGTAAGCAAATGTTTTCGGTTACATGTTAACGGTCGATGAGACAATATCCGCCATGTTATCCATGCCCACGACGCGTGTTTATTGACCAGATAGGTCAAGTTGCTAATCAACCAATCAAAATGCTGGATGGTGCCCATGTGCTCAAATTACCATAAAGCATTTAAATATGACAGTTCAGCGACCTCATGGTGAAAGCAACACGAAAGACCAGATTTACCGATGTTTTAGTGCGATCTTTTGGCTTCGTTTTTCATGGAGAAAAAGGCACGATTTTTTTAATCGGATTTAGAAAAATAAATAAACGTACCGTCCCAAATGTAAATGTTGCGGAAATCAAGCATGGCAATAATGATTTTGAGTGAGGCAGAGTCTGGCAAGCATCTCAGAGCAGCATTGCGCCGACACCACCACGACGTTTGAATCCCGGTGAGAGCACTGCAAACCTCTTAAGTCACGAGGTAAACTTTCAATTTACACAATACATAATCAGTTCCTACAACCATAATAAAAAGGCAGTTTTTCTGGCGAAACTCTCGACAGGTTAGCAATAGTTTCTCACGATCACCAAACCCGAGACACAAACGATAATACAAAGTGTATAAATACCATAACAAGCACAGTTTCTTACCTTTGAAATTGACGAGACACAATTTTGTCCATAAAAGCGTTGCGCAAATAAAGATACAATTCCAAGATACAATATCCTCACAAAATTGACTGATTTCCACAGAGACGAGAACTGCGTAAGCGTCATCAAAACTCGGATTAAACTCGGGTAATTTCGGGAAAGTCGGATTTTGAAGAAAAAATGTTAAAAATCAAGGAAAAACACAGTGAAACTTTGAAGAATCGAAAAAATAACTTGATGTGCACCATAGCACCATCAATTTCTGTCTCTGTACCAACTCTGAACTGAATTGGATCACACATGTGTGAGAAAAAGCTGGTAACATGAAAATGTGCACACACATTGCACAGACACGACCCAAATTAAACCCCCCGCCCGGAAGTAGAGGCCCGAGCATGCGTAAATGTTTGGAACTGCACATGCACGAGCCTCTGCTTCAAAATATCCACGTAGATGGGTTGATTCATATTGCTCTGGTATTTCGATTTTCACAGGATTTAACCCATTTTTGTTCGAATAAAGGAAATGTAAGTCGATCGATAGTTTCTACCGATATCGTGCTTGAGTTGTGTGAAGCGGATCGAAATATAATTTGGAAAATCGTGTTATTTTAGGGAAGTTTCGATGTTATGGTGTCAACGCTTTCCTACCTTGTGTTATTATATGAGCAATCTGATTAAAATCTGATGTAGTGTACGGGCTTCAATTATTTTGGCTATAAACTTATTTTAATTTTATTTTTTATTACTTTTGTTATTAATGCCCTTTTATTTTATTATTTTAATTTGATTTTGATTTTGTGATTTTTTTAATTCCGCCCTACCTACATCTGATCCGACGCCTATGTAAGACCCGTTCAAATCTCGCGTAAGTAACAGCCAATCACAGCCCCCCTTTTATACAGGCTGTTGGTTGCTTACTTTTCAGTGTATACGGGCAATCTTTCCGTACATTATATTTTGCCCACTTGAATAAACCATTAATAGAAAACTGCTAGTATATTTTTATTTGCAAAAGAAATTCCACAGCATTTTACAATTTTTGTCATTACATTGAATATTTTTTTCACTTCCAACAAATGTGTACACTTCCAGATACATCTTCGCCAACCAAGGTTCGTTCATTCAGTCATCGCTTCAATTTTACATCACTGAGCATAATTATCTAGAATGGAAGCAAAAAAATAAGTAAATCGTAATGATTAGAACACTGTAAACAGCTATAGTAAACAATGCAAACTGATATTAAATTGTATAACGGTCGCCGGCCCACGACATCGACGCAGAAAATTGGAGCAAAAAAATATTTCCTGATCAATTGTGATGTGTTCCAAATAAAAAATATTTTATCCGGTCCAAATCAGCTCAATTACATTAATAAAGAGTTATTGTATAATGTACAAAATGTTGATACAATTTGATGAATATTTACAGCTACGGCTTCAATACCGTAGACGATTTTGGCCCGATCGTCAACAAAACATCACCCGTCCTCAGTTCAGGCGACTGGAAAAAGACACTGTTGTTCGGTCGAACCGGTGGAAACAAAATCGTCACTCCCAGAATAACTATGCAAAATAACGATCTAAAGTCGAACCATTCGAGCTACAATATTAACATAAAAATGACTTTCGTTGCATTTGACAATGATAAGCTTACCGAAAAGCCGTGTTTTTCTTGGTCGCTAACGTCGGTATAATCCGCCATTTTATTTGAGTGTGTTTGCCACCAGACTCTGCCCGGTGACGTCATCATGTGCGCTATAGAAGGAGGTCTGTGATTCGTTGACTAAAATCGTCGATAGTGGGTCTCGTTGAAATCTCATTACATAGGCATCTGGTCAGATGTAGGTAGGGCGGAATTAAAAAAAATCACAAAATCAAAATCAAAGAAAAATAATAAAATAAAAGGGCATTAATAACAAAAGTAATAAAAAATAAAATTAAAATAAGTTTATAGCCAAAATAATTAAAGCCCGTACACTACCATCAGATTTTAATCAGATTGTTATATGAGTAGTAGGGGAATTTACCGGCGTGACTAACTATGTCGATCTCACTTTAGGTCATTTATTTATTAGCCAAGAAACATTCCAAGCGCCTGTGGTTGTAGGGCAGCCATGTTGTGATTGAGGGGTGCTTGTTGGATGACTGGTTGTTGAAATCGAATAGTCTGGAATTCTTCGACAAACATTGAAAGTTGAGCGAAGCGGGCGAGTATTTCGACTTCATATGACCCAGTCTCGGTAAATTCGGCTTGGTCTTCATCGTAATGATCGATGACTTGTTGGTCCGCGTTGACTAGCGCTGGTAGCCGGTTGTCGACAGCTAATTTCTGTGCGAGTAGTTTCCGATACGCGGCGTTTTTGTCATTGGCATCGGGGTACTGCGTGATTAGCTTTTCAATCGGTGTGAGGACGGCTTGTAGTTGTGCCCTTGCTTTGTTCCTCCGTTGAATTAGTTGCGTTGCTCTTTGCTCTTGGGATAGCCAAGAAGATCCACATCCACCATTTTAAATTTCGTGATAGCAAGTGCATTGTGGAAGAAATATTAACTGCGCATGTGCACAAGTAAAGCGCTGCTGATTGCGCTAAGCATTCAGGGTAATTCCATTAGAAAACGTGTGGGGGAGGTTTTAAATCAATGTATCAAGAAAGAAAGAATGCACCCATTGACTGCCTAAATGAACTTTATTCTCTTGAAAACATACAGATATATCACAAATAGCTAACCTAGAATCAGTGAATGGCATCCTTATTCATGGATTTTGTAATTTCTGGACGACAGACGCCTCGCCATGGCATAGGCTCATCAGGGCTTAAGACCGGATGAGCCAAAAATTGCTATTTATTGAAATATTGTTACAGTATTAATTTTTGTACTATAGGAACATTTTTTGTGTGAAAAGCAGTAGGTTGCCATAAACTTTTATTGAGATTGTGTGAGCTGCATCATAAAATAAAGCCATACAGTAATATGGTCAAGAAAAGTTTTAATCAAAGCCAACTATTTTATAAGATATGAACTGCCTTTTTTTGACAGTACTGTAAAACCATTTATTTTCACTGGCGTTTAAATTCCACTACTTTGATGTTTCGAGCGATTTCACTTGGCTTTAATTTCACGAACTAAACAGGGAATCAAAGAATTCTATTACATTGTAAAAAATAATAGACAATACTGTTCTGATAGACCTTGGTTTGGTTCTGGTTGTCTCCCAAAAAATGTCTCGTTATTCAAAACATTGCCCAAGGCGATCTTTCAGATAAATATTATGATAAATTAAAGCAAAAAAAAAATGAGACTTACCCACAAGTCATGTTCAGCAAAGTCAAAGAGTAGCCATACTTTTCTGTCAGAATGAGACAAGAATACTCTCTTCAAACTGATCACATTCGGATGCTTTAATTCTCTGAGCAGCTAAAAGGGGTTCATATAAAAACATAGTGAAAATATTGTGACCTTGCCATGTTTAACAAGTCATTGCTATTGACAAGTCCCCACACAGTTTATAGGGACAATCAACATTAGCACCAAATAATTATTTACACTCATGTGATAGTTATGATACAAAGTGAAGTCAGTTTATTTGTGTGATTCCTTCTTTTATTTTGCCATGACATCCATAATGCATTACTAGCAAGAAAATGATGATCAGCCATCTAAAACATGCATGTGCAAATGTATCACATGATGTATGTGTAAAGTTTAAACACAATCAGTCCAGTCATGTTTGCAATATGGCTCCGAAAAACAGCATTCGTTAAAAACAAAATGGCCATCAAGCAGCCATTTTGATTCAAATTTAGGACAAAAACATGATGTGCATCAAACACCCATTATGTTTAATAGACATGTCAAGTTTGAATGAAATGTGTGTCCCTGTACAAGTAAGACGTCCAAGAATGGCAGAAATGCTTGATTTTGATGAACTTTTATCACTAAAAAGGCCGCAATTCGACTATCTATATTTGGGTCATGAAACAAATGCATGTGGATATGTACGATATAATGTGTGTGTGAAATTGAATGAAATCGGCCCAGGCATGTCTGAGATATACATGTAGGTGTGAAAAGACGGACAGCAGTGAAATTACAAGTCTACATTTTCCGAACAGGGACTAAAAAATAATGCATTACAGGTCAAAGTTCAAATACAAATACCCTGGACTTGATAAAAATCAAACTTTGTCAAGACCATATAAATGTATGTAACATAATTAGATTTGAGAATGAGTTGTTGTAAATAAATATACATAGAAATTTACTAATCATGTTCACTCAAAAAAAAGTTAACTGGCCTATGTTGTACTTATTAAAGAAATACAAGGATTTCATAATCAGACTTGTTTTCACATCAACAATTTCTTTTCCAGTTTTGCAAATATGGCAGTTACTGCATTCATGTGTCTATTTGCTGACCCACAGATAGACAGTGTTGTGGGTGACCATATATTTTTGTCTTTAGCGCAATTAATTATCAATACTTGACTCTTTGTCATTTTGCATATATACATGTACACTGTACATCATAATAATGTACATACAAACAGAAGAGTGCCTAAGAGGTCAACAAATTATTCTCTTGGAGAAGTATCTCCAAAATTTTATTAAAATAATTTAAAAACAAATTTCCAGAACAATTGTTAACCATCTAATTTCTGTCAAAACAATTTTTTTTTTCAATTTTCCTATATCAATTCAACCACCTGGTAGTAAATAGCCACAGCTATCAATTGTATTTGTCACGATTATGACAGCTTACTAAAAATAGAATTACATAAATACAGAACACATTACAACACAAGAAAGACTTCAAATGACGAAAAAGTGTGCAGATGGTGAAGACATTTTTAAAGTTTGTTACCTGAATAAAGTCCTTGAGATATAATGTCAAAGACACAAAATTATACGTCTATTTTAGTTTCTGTTTTCTCATTTGTTTTCCCAAAATCAAACGTCTGCATAAATAATTAATCACATGATGTAATGCTAAGTGATGTCATATGAAACATGATATTCTTGCCCAGGGGTTTTCTAAAATGGGGAACTGGCTGGTGTCCTCTTACTGAATTGCTGATTGAATTTTCAAGTCATAAATATATTTCTAATATATTTTTCTCCATAAAAACATCCCAGCAACACCAGCTGACAATGTGTTTGGACACCAAATACACTAAAATTACTCTTAAAAATATTTAAATGGAGATAGATGCACAGTTAAAACGGTGCAAAAGCCTTCCGATATGGCATCGCTCCGCTCCCTCGCCTATGTGTGCTCCCTCTTGTTTATTTTTTCCAGAAAAAACCATGTTGCCTATTATGACATTTTTTTTATGGGAAATAATATTTGTAATGATTCAACAAATGTAATTTTAGTTTTTCTCTTACAATTGAACAAATATTTTAATTTTTCATGACCCATTTCAATTAAAGGATTACGGTTGTTGGATTTACCTCAATTTCTCTGCAGGCAGACATAGATATTCCGGTTCCTTCAATTAATTTCAATGCATAGTACTTAGTAGGTTTTTCATCACTTGAAATGAAAATAAATGATGAAAATGTATGAATTAATGTACAATCAAAATAATTTAGATAGGAATCAATTGTGTTAATGAACAAATTCAATTGACGACATGGTAGATAATGTCCATCTCAGTAAATACATTGCTTAACATGTTTAAGTAGAGATGGCTAAGTTGTGTTTAAAATCAATGTAAATTTGTCTATATAGTTTGGTATTGCAAAATTAGTGTACACTCTTTCATTTGAATATATATATATTATGAAATATATTTTGTGTTCTGTTGAACGTTTTACATATTTACTTTATTCATATATTTTTTTATTTACATATTTATTTATATATTTATTTATGTATAAAATCGTCACCGGGTGACTGTGTCCGGACCCCTCACAGTTATCAAACAGGTAACCCAGCCACCTTCACGTTTCAATGTCAAGACAAGGTCACCTTGCCGATCGAACCTTGAGAAACTCGAGTTAATTATGGGTCAGTAGAGTTAGAACCATTTTAAAACAACAATTAACACTAGAAGAAAGTCATACCCGTTCTTTTTTCTTTTTGCTTTGTATACATGTCCATATGTACCTCTTCCGACTTTCATTCCATCGAACTCAAATTCATCTTCAACCTTCTGTCGCTTAGCAGCCGCCTTGGACTTGAAATCAAAGTCCATCGTGTTTTTCTTCGATAAAAGAGTGAAACATGTATCAGAGACTTGCTGCACCTTTTTCACTTTCCATTATAGTCCACTGAACATTTATTTTCTACACAGAAATCCTAGAATTCGCATATTTGCGAACAAAGCCTTTTCTCATTCATTGCGCCATTTTGGGTGTAGATTGGTTTGTTTTCTAAAACTCATCTCCAGTAAAGTTTATACGAAATAATTTTATAACTATAAATGAAATCGTTGATTTTTTTTAAAAGTTATAAAACGTGTAGAATATTTGTATAAATAAATGTACATTTGTTTTTTTATTTTATTTTTCGTAAAAAAGTTTAATATTTGGAATTAGACTGTACTTAACCCGGAAGTGAATATTTGGCGGGAGTTCAATTTTCCGGTCTTATGTTTACAAATAATTCGTCGGTAAGTATCTTTCAATTTTACATCATTCACAGTGCTGTACATGATGGCACGTCATTATACACGTAAATATCAATATCTCAGATCCAGTGTATCTGGTGGAGCGACATTGTGTGATAGAATGTATTTTACTTTTTTCTAACTTGCTGAAGTTTACGTATCAAAAAGGCACGCAAGATCGTTTCACGCAAAACAGTACATTACTGTCGATTACCAATTTTATTTTATTGTTATTTTACCGAAAATCATTTATTGGGTTGTACGTGACACATTTTTCGGAAGGAGTTTTATTTGTACCCCACCCTTAACACTAACCCTACCGGTACCCCTACCCTCTAGTGCTACCCAATTTAATTGCATACAATGTCTTCCCATGGATGTACTAGTACATCCATGGTCTTCCTAAAGACGCATAGTTATCTAGTAGAGGGGGCATATATTAATTAAATTGGGGTGAGGGTTAGAGTTCAGTGGCGGATCCAGGGGGGCAGATGGGCATGCCATGCCTCCCCGCAAACGATCATTCATATCATCTGGATTACGCATAGCTTCTCTGCGATTTACACTCTTGGACCCCCCCCCCCCCAAATACATTTCCTGGACACCTTGACTCAAGGTCCCTGGACACCTTGACTTGGGTACCCTGGACACCTCGGCTCGGGGTTCCTTGACACCTTGACTCAGGGTTCCTGGACACCTTGACATGGACCCTCGGACACCTTGACCCTCGACCTGATCTCAATGCGATAGGGCTAACAATCTTGTCAGCTTAGTTTCTGATAACCCTACCTACCAATATTCTTATCTAAATAAGCTAGGTTTTATTCACAAAAAAATTTTGGTTCATTTATATTTGTTGATTTAGTGGATAACCAGACCAGACTTACATTTGGTAGCATGCCTTGTTATCTGCTCGACGTCAACGTGTGTTCAATTTATTGGCAAAGCATGCCTAGACATTGGAGAGCAGTCACCTGATGGAACTCTAGGCTAACACTTCAGTGTTGTCTGGATTATGCAGTTAACAAATATTGTAAAATGTTGAATCAGAGAAAATGAACCTGCCGGTAGCATTCAATCTACCGGGGTATTCATTCTAAAAATTTGTTTTATGACAAGTTATGCAACAAACTGAACATCCCAATGATTATGAAACAAATGTATTGTTTTACTTGGTAATCGTTTAAATCATATTATATAGATTTTTTGGGAACGTGCAGAAATATTTTCACTACTATTTTCTTAGAGAGAGCGTTTTTCCCAAAATTGTATGATAAATATAAATAGATATTTAAGGTCAGCAGGTGCCCAATCCTGTTTACCCAAATGTACAGTCTACCTAATCAGCAATATTGTTTATGAAAATGTCTATGGTGTTCTCTAAGTTGAAGCTTAGTTTGGGAGAAAAAATCTGAGAGTGCAACATTTGGTGGTCATTCTTTCTTAGGTCTGTTAAATGCATCATTGTGATAGAAATACCCTGTTACAAGATAGTCCACTGAGAAAATCTAAGCTACCGGTAATCTAAAATAAAATTACTTCCTGCCTACCCGATTTTCTGTTAGTCCATTACCAGGTACTAGAAAAACAGATTTTTTTACCCATCCTAAATGCAGGGTATTATTGTTGATCGTAATTCTCAGCTACACAAATATTGAAAATTTAAATATTTTTAGATGTGGAATGTATGCTATCATTTACAGAAATGAATGAAATTAATGATCTTCCTTACACCAATTTGAGTGGCTCAATGACTCCACCGCTTTCTCCAAATGACATTGAGGAAGATGCCATTGATGGACCAGATAATAAAAGACAGCGACTGGAACAACATCAACACAGTGGTAAATAACTACAAATAGATCAGTCAGTTTATCACCATAAGTTGCTTTGTGTCCTAATTTGGGGATATCAAATGGGGTATCTGCAAACTACCTAATCACATAACATCTTCTGTTACTGCCCTTCCCATACATTAACAACACAGTTTGCTCTCTGAGCTGATGTGATGCATCACTGATGCGCAGAAGCTTTTTGTGGTGCAACTTCTTATGATAAGTCCTCTGTATGTCAATGCAGAAATGGGAATTCATATATTGATTGTAAGATTTTATCATTTATCATATTTGCAGAATTTATAATTTGGACGTGTCTCATCTCATTATTTTTTTTTAAATAGGGGGGAATTTGATGAAATTCAAACTCAATGAAACTGATTTGTACATCTGATGTTAACTAGTGTATGCTCTTTTACATTCTCAGCATTGCTATTGGGTTGGGTGGTCACTCCTTAAATTATAATTCTCCTTCTTTAACACTTAGTAATCTTTCCAACAGAGGTAGAGCTATCTCAGCATGGAGTCTGCTTTCATTGCCAATCTAGAGTGACTGAATCATCACCATGGCAACCATCATCTCATGGTTACCTGGCAACTGATACATTGAGTAGAGTGTTAAATGCAGTTGATCCGGACCCGAGTAAATTTGAAGATACAGTGTCACAGTTATTTGGTTTCAACTATGTCACAGGGACTGCTTTGATGGATCATACAAAACAACTGTTTTATCTTATGAGGTATTTAATTTCTTGCCATTCTCGGAAAATAGTCATACATGTGTAGTCCCAACAAACTGAAAAACCTTTATCAGTCTGTCAGGTCATTATTTAGCAACATGTATACGCTTTTGACGTTGGATTCATCTAGGACAGTTCATCTCCTTACAGTAAGTTTCAGAAGTTTTGGGGCAGCAAGTTGGCAAACCAGCATGCAAATTGGCTGTCAACTTGGGATTTTAATACACATTTGGCTTACTCCAGACTTGATGCTATACACATTTGATGATAGTCAATTTTAATGAAGTAAAGATATCTCAACTTCATATTCATCTCTGAAAGATATGTTTTTCGACATTGAACTATAAAAAATGAGAAATTAAGATCAAATCATTTGATTTTTGCGGCAGGTGTTCAATCTGCACCTACGTGTATCACGTATTACATGAGATCTCACAGTGAATGGAAAGACACCTAAGTTCATGAACTAGTTCTAGTTTAAAGAAAGTGGAAGACGAATTTGATTCTTATTGTGAATGTCCCTTATACAAACATTTGAGAGAACAATTTCCATCATTTATAAAATTTGTTACACTTTTAAATTCTGATAATCTGTTTGTTCTTCTGTCTGTATCAAAGCATATATTCTATGGTTTCGAAATAAGAGACAATATTATTTTGTATGTTGACTAAGATAGCATGATCATTTTTTTTGTGTGAAGTTTTTGTTTATTTAATGCCATTAGCCTACAATACTGTGATAAAATATGAATGAATGAATGAATGAATGAATGAATTATCTCTATTAATGTAGCAGACTCTTCTGCATGATAATGATATTATTATTGCGTTATATAGGCAAAAGATATCTCACTATGAGAGACTGGCTGAAAATACATCATATTTACAAAGGGGTATGTCAAACCTTATTTCCTTTCTCTTCAATGATGTGTTAGTCATCATAGTAGCTTCACTCACAGATTATTACAGACCTAATTTGCTAATTTTCCCTGGAAAGTTTTTATATCCGCTACCAAATATCCATGCTTGCCATTTATTACCTCTAAAATTACCACATGTTTATGTTTCATTGAAACCATCAAGATGTGAGAAGAGACATTTTTGCCCTGTTCAAAATTGGTAATTTTCCAGCTGCTAAGATAAACCACATTTGTCATTGGTCAACTGAATATGTTTATTATTTTGACAGCCATTCAAAAAAATCAAATACATCGTCCAATGTATATCTATATTTTGTATGAACAAATTTTTAACATGTTTTAAGCTGTTTTGAAAACCCAACCCATTTGTGGAAGATTACTAAATTGGTTTTTGCATTTAAAGGGTTAATAATTTTAGACAACTATATTTTTATTATTATAATAATAAATCATAATGTGTATTTTTCATCAAACATGTATTTTCTTCTTCAATATTTGAAATTTGAAAGTTATACAACTTCTATGTTTTGAATTCTTTTCTGACTTATTAGATGGAGGTAACGAGCAAACACAAACCATACGTCAGCAGTGCTGTCAGTTTCTGCTGTATATCAAGATTTTTATACACAGGTAACAATGATCTCTATCAATGTTCATTAAAGTGAGGGAGTTGTCACCTATGCATGCCACAGATTGCCATAGCATGTAGTTTTTTTTACAAACAAGTGTCTACCTATGACTCTGGGCATTTTTAGCATGCATTGTTATTGTCGATTAGAACTCGATTCCTGAGTGTGCACAGTTAACAACCTCTTTTAAATATTTTGAAATACCTAAATAATTGGCAATTACTCGTACCTAATTATTTACGTGGCAAAATCAGCCATCTTTGCTGACAAAGGTGGAATGTTTCTACAGAAGAGTGCACAAGTTTTTAAGGTAACTGCAGAATTTGTTTCTTTAGCCATAATGATTGACACTTTACAAATTTTCGCACATTTCGAGAGTTAGCGAATATCTTGAAATTTTGTAGCATTCGAAAGTTCTGTGGAATCATACGACTCAAAATGTCATTTACAATAGTTGATTCATTTTTTTCAATTTTTTTTCAGATACTACCATCCCTCCAAGGTGCCAGAGACCAATAACAAAGATTGTATATTTGTGACAAAGATCAACAAATTTCCCACTACACTGTTGTATCATATATCCAAATTAATGACTCATATTGGAAGCCTAGCAGTTTTACATCAAGTAAGATTTGTTATAATTACATCACAGTATGCCTTGTACCACATGTGTTGATACTATCAACACAACAAACCCATCCCCTCTTCATTTTCATAGATATTTTTAAATTTCACAAATTCTAACTGAAATGAGAGGCTTCTATTCCCTGATGAAAAAATATTGAAACATTTCATAATTGCACTCTGTGCTCATTGATTGGCTGGTTAGATTCAACTGCTATTGAAATTTATAAATTTTTATTAAAATGAAAGGAATCAGCTAGTCATGTCAATGTACTACTTGTATCTTTCAGTTGGACTTTAATTTACTACATCCAATGAACATAGAATTATCTTTGTCTTTGATTTTCCCTCATTACCAACTACCAATAATAGTCTAATAGATGGAATTTTGGTTGTAAGATTGGCAGTCCACAAAATGTAATCTAATGGTATACAATGTATTAACAACCCTCTAGGCGTACTGTGAACTGCTTATTTTTTGCTGCTGGGAGTTTGCCCTGACCAAAATTCATTAGACAAAATGTATACTTTTTGTGTGCAAAAAGTATACAAATTCTGAATAAATTTGTACATTTTATGTATAATTTTTGTATACAAGAAGTACCCTATATTTGGAACAGATTTGTATACAAAAAGTATGCAAATACTATGCAAATAGTGTACAAAAAATGTACTTTTGTATACAAGAAGTATCCCATATTTGGAACACTTTTGTATAAAAAAATTGTACAAAGCTCAATTCATAAATAGAGCATTTATTTAACAAAATGAAATTCAACTTCATTGTGGTTTCATTTGCTTAAAGTGTATGGTCTTATTACACAACAGCATGTATTTGTATTTACCCATACTTACATTTAGAATTCACTTTATCAATTGTTTATGCTTACCTGACTGACTATATAGTACATTCATTTACAACCTATGTTGTATCTGACATGTGAATTAATGATTTTATGGCGCTAACAATTTATGATTGTCACTGACATTTCAATGCTTAGTACACCAATTAAATTTCATGATTTTCCAGCGATTTAATCAGTTTACAGTATACATGTATCAAATAAATCAGTATGCTTAGCTTAATCCTCTTCACTCCCACTGGAGCATAAGGTGCCAATACAACTCCTCCAGCCTTCATGATTCTGAGCAAGCCAATGTATTTCGTTCCAGGTTTTCCCCATTTCTACCATTCCCTCTTCCACTGTCCTTTAAAAGGTGCCCAACGGTCTGACTCTTCTCCTCTTTCCTGGTGGTGCCCATCTGAGTGCAGTGTGTGGGTGTCTGGTCTTATTCATTCTCATCACATGGCCCAGCCATCGCCAGCGTCTTTGTTTTGCTTCATGAATGATCTTTTTGATACCAGTGCTGATTTCTTTGTAATATGTTGTGTGCTTTCAGAATTGGACGAAGAGTATGTACTGGGATAATATCAAACTCAATTTATCAGTGATTTAATTATTTTTCAGAAATCTCTATGTAAGGAGTTGATCCATTTACATTTAGACATCCATTGGTTATTACTGGAAATATTACATTTATTGAATATTAAGGTTTCAGGTAAGATCATTTGTATACATCAAACACTATTTAAATTAATTGACTGACAATGGGCCATTCCAGTTTATATCTGCACCACCCCCCACCCCCACCACCCCCCGTTGATGTGGTCGGATTTCCAGCACTGTATGATGGGGAAAATACCCCGGAATTCCAACTGTATATGGAGAAACAGAATCTGGAAATCCAGACGAGTATGGAAAAAAAATTCCAGGAAATCCAGGCAGTTATGGCTACTAAATAAAATATGGCCTAGTTTATCTCGCCACATACCGGTTGATGAGGTTGGATTTCCAACAGTATGACTAAAAAAACTTGGAATTCTGACTGTATATGGTAAAAAAATTGGGCCAGTATGAAATAGTTATTACTGAAATTAGATAAGGATGGTGGCACGAATGAGCTCATCAACACCATGAATCAGGACTAGTTTGGATTTCCATTATCAAATATAAAATTTTTGAACTTGGTAAATTAGCATATGATGAGAGTTATATTTGGAAATCCCACTCTGTATGGTGGCACAATGGAACTCATCAACACCATAAGTATAACTATAGTTTTGGATTTTCATTATTGTATGGTGAATGGTGATTTGGAAATAAAACTTTGTATGACTTATACACCCATGGAAATTATACCCTGTATGAAGTAAACACACAAACTCATCAACAGGGAGGGTGCAGATATAAACTGGAATGGCCCAATGATGGCATAACCTTTTGTTTTCCACGATGGGCTGTGTCATGCCAGAAAATTTGGGATTTATAGTGTCATAACCTGTTGTCTAATAGGTGTTTTATAACATAGATCATGTCCAAAACACCCTTAAACACCTGTAAATAATTAATATTAAATGATTCAGCATATTGCCAGTGCAATTTTTGTTATATATGCACTCCCATTAGAGATGTGCTTCTAAGATCAAATACAGTATTGCTTTTGCCCCATTATATCAACATTGGCTTTTATAATCCACACTCTCAACCAATGTGTCTTCAAAGGCATTTTAGTGCGCCACTGGGACAAACTTTATTGACAAACACAATGCTTGGGGATATAACAAGCTTTCTTGTTTGTGTGGTGATTGTTATTTTAATTTCATAGTCTTTTTTTCTTTCTGTAGATGGTAGTACTCAGTCTGAAGTGTGCCAACTATTGAATAGCAGTGTGAGAGCATTGCTGTGGGATTTGGTGGCTATTGGCAGTGCCAGTCATAGAAATGTAAGACATGTACAATACAAAGTACACATCACACTTTAATTACAGCTTTCACTTTCCATCAGTAACCATCATACCCAATCTCCCAGGCAGAGTTCTATTTCTAGAATATATCGCTGCCACCATGTGATCTTATGCTGGTAGTTGATTGGTCAATGTGTCACAGTGGTGCTACTGTACTTTCAAATATGCTCATCGAAACATAGCCATGCATTGTTTGTAGATTCTGACTGTTTTCAAAGAGAGAAGCTCAATTTTCAATGGTGTGGCAGTAGGACGATTTAGTCATCAGTACTACAAAGTGCATTAGTTTGTTTATATTTCTTCGCCTGGCAAGTCAGTTAGTAACGGTTATTCCATGATCAAATTATTTTGAAAATTATAACTATTTTCACCCTTCTTATAAATAAAGATGACAACTTTGACTTGCGCAGATCAACAAGAACAAACAGAGACATTACCAAGCTTTAATTAGATATTTTTTAGTTGATTGGAATATCCAGAGAGTCACCAGTGGTAATTAGTGCACATTGAGCCAGGTCAAAACTCATACTTGTAATTTTCATTATCAGCTGTCAATTAAATATCTTAAAAATTGTTTATTAGTAGAATAAATTACACAAGACCCTCTAATAACAAAAATATGCAAATAATTGGCATAGTAAAAGTCTTGTAACATTTCATAAAAAAATGGCGATGTGTGGTGGCAGATTGATCTGGCCGCAAGGATCTCTGGGAAGGAGATTGCATCATACCAGTAAGTATTTTCAAATAATAAATAATGTTTCAAACATTACATGAAGATGCTTACTCTCATTTCGGAATACATATTTTTGTAAATCTAAATTCAGTTCAGAGGTTGTGAATTACTTTGGAGATGCTCTTTTGTAAGTTGCCCTCTATGTATGAGGTTGATTACTGATTGGACGATGCTAAGGTCATTAAATTCATCCACAATAGATTAAATAATTTTTAAATGCCATTTTGTGTTTCTAAATGTTATTTATAGACCATATCCATGGGTAATATGCAATGAGTTTATTAAATCAAGTGAAACTGATCAAACATGAGCAACAAAAAATGCATAGTTTTCAAAAGTCTTATACAAAAAAGTCTGTCTAGAAGGGAATTCTTAGTGTTCACTGTGCTATATGTTTTATTGAAGGTTATTAGTCCCCGTTCAGACGAAGCCCGAAAATGGGGACATATAATCGGTCTCCGTCTGTCCGTGTGTCTGTACAGAGTCATATTTCAGAATCCTTTGGACTGTTTTCGTTCATTCTTTGCATGTGCCTAGTACTTTATGTGGGACATATGGACATGCAGTGGTTTAGCAATTCGATTCAAAATTGCCGACTGGCAGCCATCTTGTTTTTTGAAAATGTTGTATTTTGGACATGCTTTGTCAGTTTTCATTAAAATTTGGTACATAGATTATACATGTTAGGATACATGTTCTTCGACCGTTCGTGCATCCGTCTGTCTGTGTGTCCGTCAGTTCGTTCGTCAATTCGTCTCTGGTCATATTTCAGAATCCTTTGGATCGATTCTGTTCATTCTTTGCATGTGCCTAGTACTTTATGGTGGGACATATGCACATGCAGTGGTTTAGCGATTCGATTCAAAATGGCCAACTGACAACTGGACATGCTTTGTCAGTTTTCATTCAAACTTGGTACATAGATTATACATGTTAGGTTACATGTCCAGGACAATTTCTTTCGCAATTGAATCAAAGATGGGCAACTGGCAGGCATCTGAATTTTTGGCCTTACTACTATATTTCCAAGATTTATGTACCATTGTCAATGGTATATGGCACATACATCATACATGTCACTTTGTTTCATAATCAGATCAAAGATGCCTGAATAAAGGCTGTTTTTATTTTTGGCCATATTACTATATCTCTGTCACCCATGTATCATTTTCATTGATATTTAGTATGTCATAAATGGATACATGTACATGTCAATTCAATTTGCAATTTGATCAAATATGGCAGACTGGCGGCCATCTTGTTTGTTTAAAATGTGATAACTTGGACATGCTTTCACTTGTGATTTATGTTTTTCTTTGCTATGTCTTAAACCGGAGGGGTCGTCATGCAACACGTGTTCGCATTTGATGTAAATAAACAATCTGTTGTATACGCCACTTGGGACTCAAGTTTCAAGACACACTCATGACAACCCTTCCACTTTAATATGACGAGCACAAAGAAAACTTTCAAAAATTTAATGGGGATTGTGTCATTTTCAATGACTTGTTCATTTATTGCTGTATGAACAATTTGGTGTGGGCACTCATGGTATATTTGTTGTAATCATCATTTGACCATGGTGCTTCTAATTTGTACCATTATTATCATAAATTAAAGAGATTTTGACGAATCAAACACTGTTGGCAAGTAGATGCTTCAAATAAACTTATCAATAAATTGTCATGCATTCATCCATCATTCATTCATTTAATCAACTCATTCATTCAATTAATCAGTTCATCAATCTCATTCATTCATTCATTCATTCATTCACTCATTCATTCACTCATTCATTCATGTGTTTTGTAATACCGTTTTACGATAATGTCATTGCAGGTCGCTGTCCAGCAGTATCATTTGGTTACATTGTTCCCATGTAATTGTTTCAAGGAACTCTGGATACAAATTATTCATTTATTAGATCACAGAAATCAAAATATGAACACAGAGGTGAGAAATGTTATGTTTTCACAAATAAACGGTGGTCGTCGTGCCACGCATGCACAAGATATGGAACTCTTATAAACAAAGATGACAACTTTGACTTGCGCAGATCAACAAGAACAAACAGAGACATTACCAAGCTTTAATTAGATATTTTTTTAGTTGATTGGAATATCCAGGGAGTCACCAGTGGTAATTAGTGCACAATGAGCCAGGTCAAAACTCATACTTGTAATTTTCATTAGAAGAGAGCATTGGATTGTGGGAAATTCAATGTTTATCAACACAAATATCGCACATGCGTGACACGACGAACACTGCGTAATCTACAAGCATGCATGCTAGATAGAACGCTTTGGTCGAGAGGCCACCAGGCCAGCGGCATCAGTTGCGGAATCTAGAACGTGCATACTAGATAGAACGCTTTGGTCGAGCGCCCTTTAGCGACAGAGCAGATGGCGATGTCCTCACCCATCATCAGGGAGATTGTGTGTTTGACTCCTATGGTTGGCTGTAAACTCAACAGTTCAAAATAAGTACATTCTGTCCTCCTGCCAGACTCACATCATTTGTATTTGGTTTCAAGATTCCGCGGGACAACTGACGTATTTCTCTCAATACATGTGTTTGCTGAGTTGTGCTGTCCTCATTTCCTTAAATGAGCCCTGAGGCATTGACATAAAATGGTAGTATTAGTGCGTAATATGCATTTTTAAGGTAGCAAGACTATTATTTCTGTTGAAAATTACGATTTTCACATTTATTTATTAATTGATGAAATGCACTATAAACTTTCATATGATGAAGTCAACATAACATAGAATGTCATGTAAGTTAGTTAAAATGTAGATTTTCTGAAGGGAAGCAAGGCAGCCTCAGTAGTGTTTTCCAAAATCAGCAACACAGGCTTAATCTGTGTGCCTATAAGTTTCAAAGATAAACCCAAGACAAAGCAATGTTAGGATGTGTTATCAGTAGCTTTTTGACACACAATGAGTGTTTCCAAACACTTGAGTGGTTTGTCTCCGCCCCTGTTTGTTTCACAGATTAGTCATTTGCATATGAATGTGTCAGACACTTGTTCACACAGCCACTGAAAAAAATCATTGATTTTGGTTTTCTCATCTGCCGATTTTATCGAATTATAACTATTCCATTCCTTTATTTTTTTGGTTTCCAATAGCCTTACACATTTAGATGTCCCTGCACAAGTTAAAACAGACCTTGAAGGGAAAACAAATTGATTGTGCCGATAAAAAAGCTTGAAAGTCTTTGCTGTGACGTTTTGTACGAGTTTATATTTTTCAAAATACAAGGTCTTTAACAAAAAATAACGTATACTCATTGTCGTCGGATTAAGACCAAATTTTCACAGCTTCAAGGTGACAATGAGAAGAACTTGAATGTGTCCAGACAAACTATTTCGTGGATTATTTATCAACGTGTTGTGGTTTGAGTTGGGGACAATGCGACTAAAACGGAAATTAAAATTCAGCACACTACTTTTTGAAACGTATTGCTTGAATAAAACTGACAAGACACATTCAATTTACCAAACTATTGAACAACTTACTAGAAAAAGTGAAAAAAAAACTTCTTATCACCAGCATAAATGCGTATTTATTTTTTTTACAGAAAAAGTAATTTTTACCTTTGATTGAGTAACACTTCGTAGAATGCAGATACTTTTGAAAAGCTTGAAGTCTGGCGATTCCAAAAATATATACGTTCCTGGATCTTTTTTATAGTCATTTAGTCACAATTACAAGATGAAAACAAATATGCAAATAATACCCCTGCTACCTTAATCCAATGATTCTGTATAATTAAATAAATATAAATATCAAAGCTCTCTAAACTTGGAGAAAGTGTCAGTTTCTCGCTTTACACACTTTCTACATGTACCAAAAGTAAATAGCACAATTATGACCTCAACTATGCTTTGTTTCACATGGCCTCTGCATTGTCTCTGTATTCTAAGGAAAACTTCATATTATGATATTAATAATTACTTTCAGTCATTTTGGTGTCATTTATATGGTGTAATACATGCTGTAATAGAGTGCTGTATACCTGAAGAAGTAACTTCTCTTGGACTGCCTCCAGGTAACGCATTTGATACACAACTCATCTATACAGTCTAGTTCTGTCATTACTCTTTTCACCACCAGTTTTCATCTTAAATTGTATTTATTTAAAATACTTTTGTATGAAATATTTGGAACATGTTTGTGAACAGGTCTTTCTTTTTGAAAAACAGGCCTGGGAACTTAAAATTATCCCTCTGAACACTTATGTGAGTTACTAGGGGAGCTGTGTTATTAAAATTACTTCATAGTACATGTACTATATAAATTGGAAGAGTGATAATTAACATTTTTGGGTCTTGATGGGAGAATGGAGTGGTCATTCACCTTAGAATTACATGTAAGGTCTGGGGAATGTGTGATAATCCAAAAAAGGAATATGTTTATTCAAATACACAACCTTTTAGGCATGGTAGTATGAGGTATATGGTATATTGCAGTATTATATTTGTTACAGAGAAGAATTGTATTACTGCTTATGCTTATCAATAGAAGCCAGTAACCAACTGAAATGCCAGGCCGATTCAACCATTTTCCGGGCTGCTTTGAAAATAATAATGCAAACAGACAGTTTTTGACTCCCGTGTGCGAAGCACAAAAGGGAGTCTTTGCAGTTACCCTGTCTGTATGTCTGTATGTATGTATGTATGTATGTCACTTTTTTTGTTCCACCGTTATCTCAAGAACCACTAATCAAATTTTGGTGAAACTTGGTACATAGATGCTCTGGGATAATGCGCAGAGTTGATTAGGTTTTGGTAAAAATCTATGAATATTAATTACCTAATTTGCATGATAATTAACTGATTTTAAGCTGTTCTGTGACTGTTCCACTGATTTTTGAAGAACCACTCATTGGATTTCAATGAAACTTGGCACATGGATGCTCTGAACTAATGCGCAGATTTGATTAGTTTTGGGTAAAAATCTGTTAATATTATTAATTACCTAATTTACATAATGAATAATCAATTTTCGGCTTTTCCACTGATATCTCAAGTACTAATCATAACATTTCAATAAAACTTGGTACATAGGTGTCATATGATACTGCACAGACCTGATAGTTTTTAGGGTAATATCAGTACATATTAATTACCTAATTTGCATAATTAATAAATTTTCAGCTTTTGATATTTCGAGTAGTAATGATCATGTTTCAATGAAACTTGGTACATAGTTACTTGAGGACTGTGCAGAGACCTAATTAGTTTTGGGGTAAATATTTGTGCATATTAATCATCTTATTAGTATAATTAGTTAATTTTCAGCTTTTCACCTGATACCTCAAGTACTAATCATCACATTTCAATGAGACTTGCGACATAGATATTCTAGGACTATGCAGAGACCTGATTAATTTTGGGATAAATAATTGTGCCTATTAATTACCTAATTTGCATAATTAGTTAATTTTTTGCTGTTCTATGGTGTTGCACTGATGTCTAAAAACCACTTATTGGATTTCAATGAAACTTTTAAAGAGTACCCATCACATTTCAATGAACCTAAGACTATGCACCATATTAGTTTTGGGTAAATATTTATGCTTCTTAATCACCTAATTAACATAATTAATTAATACTGATATCTCAAGTATTGATCATCACATTTGAATAAAACTTGGTCCATAAATGCTCTAGGACAATAGACAGCCTGATTAATTTTGGGTTAAAATCTGTTCATATTAATTCTCTAATTAGCATAATTATCAAAATTTTTTTGGTTCTAATCACATTTCAATGAAACTTGGTACATTGTGCAGACCTTATTAGTTTTACACTTAAATCTGTTCATATTAGTTACCTTATTTGCATAATTAGTTTTCAGCTACAGTTGTATTCCATCAATATCTCAAGTATAAGTAATTTTGAATTAATTTTTAATGTGTCTCCAAAACTCTCAGCACACGGGAGTTCTTTCTAAGCTTTCTTTGATTCTCCTTGCTTTAATAAATTGACCCAACCTAAATCTTCATGAAAATCCTACTGCTTTTTGCGATACTGTAAATAATTTGCGCTGAAAAGTCTTTTTGGGTGTTTTGTATGGAATTTATTTTCACTGATCTTTGTCGAGTTGAATGTAAAATGTAGGAAAAAAAATATTTATGCTTGATTTTATTTTCACTAAATCATTCTTTCAGCTAATTCCAAGCAAAAAAAAAGTATTTTACATAATACATGTTATCTCCAGTTTTCTGAATGGCATTGTTGATTACTGCTAAGTTTCAATATGCAACTGTGTTTAAGAGAACTGTACAAAGTACATGTGAGAAGAATGGATTTACTGTTACTTTCACTCTCTTCACAGATGCTATGAATACTTCAGATTTGAAAGGATTCTGTCTTTGGATATTATTACACATATCTCCTTTATATCAATATGATATACATGGACAGCAATCTATGACAAAGGTAAACAGAAATATGTTAACCCTCTGAAGTAAAAAAAATGTTCAAATTATATTATATATGATGTATATTAACTAACTAATATATAAAAGTATTAATTAATTTCTTTTTGCAGTTTTTGTTGTTGTCTTTGTTACAAATATTTTTTTGAACATATTATTTCAAAAACAAGACATAGAAGTTGTGAGCTTTTTGAACTGATGTGTGCACTGGCCAGAATTAAGGGGGGAGGGGTGTTCAAAATGCTTACAAAAAAAACACCTCATATGGTTTTCATCTAATGTGATATACCATACACAATATTTTAATACAGGTAGTTATATTTATTTTGGTAGGTTCCTATTAAATGTAACTGGTTAGCTGTCAATGATATTTTGAAATCGGCAATATCTCCACAGGTAAGGACAATATGGTATCAATTTCACTATGTTAAACATTCTCTTGATTGTGCCAAGATTTGTATCATTGTCATTGTAAGGACAATATGGCATCCATTTCACTATGTTAAAGTGAGGGAGTCGTCACCTAGGCATGCGTCAGGTGGCCATAGCATGTCATTGTTTAAAAACAAGCGTCTACCCATGAGCTTTTGCGTTTTTAGCATGTGTTATCGTCGCTTGGGACTCAATTCCCGCGTGTGCACAGGTGACACCCCTCCCGCTTTAAAAATTCTCTTGATTGTGCAAATATTTGTATTAATGTCATTGTAGAATTTCATTTTAAATTATCTAATCACGCTAATATGTATCTTTTATTTTGATATCCATGTTGTAAATTGTTTTATACATATACGTACATGTAGCGAATTTGTTTTCTTGATAACACAGGTATGCTTAAATGACAGTAGTGTGTTTCTTGTTAAAATAAGTTATATTTCAGTGATCTAGCATAGAATAAATGCAATTTTGGGGTTTAAGTGCACTTCTGTTGGTGATGGACTTCTAACAGTGCAGTTATAGTATGTACATTTAGTTTGCTGTGATGGGCTGAAATAGTAAAAACAAGTTTAAATGACCAATGACATACGCGTTATGGGGTAATAATTATTGTTTTTATTGTTTACAATTTCAGGCTGGTGGTTTAGATGAAGCAAAACTTCGTTGTTATATAAAATGCTGTATTTCCTTGACTAGTATCTGGGAACCTAATACTAAAGTCATTGTGCTGATATGGGATCAATTTCATAAACGACTGGTAAATCAATAAAACACTGTTTTTCTATAATTTTCCATATTTTGAGAATTACCGGTACATGTAGTGTGCTTTTTACAAACTTATTATTCATGTAAGTCTTAAATCAATATATTTTACTGTTTCATAAAAAGCTGGATCTGTATGTTTTCCAAAATGTATCTGCCCTCATTCAAACACTCTCCAGCATTGAAAAGTTTCAGGTCATTGTAGGTATCCATGGTGATCAAAATCATAAGACACAAACACTTGCATGTTTACTTGAAACACTGTCAACCTGCTTTTAACAAGAATGAAAATTTTGCAAAGAAAAAAGAATAATTTTTAACAATAATAATTCTTTTATGCATATATTAGAATGAAGCATTTCACGTGCCTGGATTAGGATTACAAGACTTTTCATCAACCAAGTAAGTTTTAGTAACAGGAAATAATTAATAAGTTTGTAGTTCACTCTGCAAATATTTAGTTAGATATTAAAGTTAGAGTGAGTGGAGATAGGGGAGGGGGTGGAGTAAGCGGAAAAACTGTAATTTTTCAAATTAGTTATTAATTTCAGATTTTCCAAGTACACTACATAGCTGGGTGATTTGGTCTGGTACTTGCTGCTAATAACAAGTCTTTCATCTATTATATTTTTACTTAGAAAGTCCAGTGCATCTTGGTTTGAAGACTGTTTTCATCGTTGTATTGACAGTGATGATAACTATTTTAGGTAAAGGCTTTTGTTTTCATAATAATTCAACATGTTATATACATGTAACCTTCAATTATCTTGTAATTTAAACTTATATTTGTTGTATTGTATCTCACTGTTAGTGTAATGATAATACCATTTGTACATGCCAAAAAACATGCGATTGCAATATTTTTTTAGCTGAAAAAACACAGTGGCAGCGGCACAGAGAGGTGGTCGCATCCTCGCAAAAAATTTGGCGGGGGGTGGGGGGGAGTGGTTGTTTGGGTCGCCCCCCAAATCAAGCTGAAACCCTTTATGTCCAAAATTTTTGCCCCTCAAAATGCAGGAAATAGCGTTTCAGGGGGTCTATATTTCAATATTGTTAATGGGGAGCATGCCCCGAACCCCCAAGTCAGATCGTGCATTCGGCGCGAATGTGTGTATTCAACAATAGCAACAATTTGAGCATAATACACAGTGAAAATACAATTTACCTCTTATTTCAATAAAAATATCACCAAACAGAGTGAGACAAGACACTAAATGCTTTGTAAGTCTTTATAAAATCATATTCAGATAAGTTGTATGGTAACCAGTATTTTTTTTTGGTTCAAGGCGTAAAGTTATTAATTGAGACGGAAAACATTCTTTGAAAATATATGACATTCATATAAAAATGGTTCAAAATAAAGATTTGATTCAGTAGCAGTATTTTGTATAAATAGTTTTTTAGAGTAAGTCATATTTCTGTATTGTATTTCAGTGCCTTCAATGAGAAAGGTAACAGTTTCAAACTGTTTCTGAAATTACTTGCTGTCCAGCTGATTAAAAGTAAATCCAGTAATAACAACCAAGGCTGGAAACAGATCAAAGGAAGGTAAGGTGTACATAGAATTTATTAAATATTCAGTGAGAAAATCATTGTAAATTTAGGTAAACTTCATGAAAAAAAAAAACTGAGGTAAGTGTACCACAGACTCAATTAGAATGTCAAATTTGATGGAAAAGTTGACCACAAGTTGTTTTGGGTTTATTATGCATATTTGCTAATATGGATATGCATAGACTAGATGCCAGCTATTATTGTGAACAAAATTTCCGAATAATAGTCTAGTGTATTGGTCTAGAGGGCTGTGTCTTTCACTTACGTATGAGTCAATCTGAGTTCCTATGGTAATGTACTTAATTAATGGAGACAGCCAATCAATGATGGCACAGAATTCTGTGTTGTTCACATATTTAAGAAGCGAGTCACCATATCATTTCTGAATGCACTGGGAAGGGTAATCTGAATGGCTAGATTCCAGGTTAGAATATGAATTAAGGCCAAAAAATAAAAACTTTCGCTTCACATTCCAGACAGAATTTAAAAATTATACAATTTTAATTTGTCTATGTTGAAAGTTTTCAATTTTTCACAACAAAAAGATGTATGTTTAATGTTTAGAATATTAACGTGTGATGCTTTTAAATTTGTGCATTCAACTTTTCATGCACTTTACTGGTATATGAAAATGCTTGCAAAAAATTCACAGGTTTCAAACTGATGTGCAAGATGATGAAAAACAAAAACCCAATTTTGTTGGCCTAATTGTAGACATATTTTTTTGTCAGGGATATTCAGCATGCTCGAATGTTTGTGATCATTTCAGTTTACCATTCAGTTCCTTTGTTAAAATTTCATCACTAAAGTTTTTGAATCATGTTCAGATACGTGGATTCTCAGTAAATTCTCAACATTGTCAATGAAGATTCATATGAAGTACTTTTTTGAATGAAGTTTTTGAATCATGTTCAGATACGTGGATTCTCAGTAAATTCTCAACATTGTCAATGAAGATTCATATGAAGTACTTTTTTGAATGAAGTTTTTGAATCATGTTCAGATACGTGGATTCTCAGTAAATTCTCAACATTGACAAATGAAGATTCATATGAAGTACTGATATGTTATTTAACATATATTTGGCTTAACAAATATTTTTTCAACATTTTTATATTTACTGTTTCACTCTATTAGAAGTGTATCTGCAATAGAAGCGCACATACATAAATTATTGTATGCTGGATTATTGTAATACTATTTTGACCATAGAGACAAGGTATGGGCAACAGTGGCCAAACATGTATTTTAGCGTTTATTTGCAGCTATAATGTACATTAATGCATCATGATTGATACCTGTCTGTCATATTATGTTGGCTTATTCTCTACTTATGATAATTGCACAGGATACCATACAAGCCTTTATTTTTATCAAGGATTTGATATGATAAGGGTGTGCAACTTTTATAATATATCACGGGAAGCAGACCCTTATGATTTGTGAACAACTGAAGGCAATTCCATTCTGTGCGCGTCAATCAAACGTGATTATAACCAATAGTGACACAGGATGCAGTCAGTGCATGGAAATGTTCAATTACATGAACAAAAATGAGTTAGATTTTCGTCACATTCAAAAATGCACCAGTCCTACTACACACTTTGTACACGAGCATGGTCACTGTAAAAATAAACAGACATCAGTTGAGAAGAACACAAATATTTCTTTTTTTTTTTTTTCAGAAACACTAATTTGCAGTAGGATATCTCAAAATGTAGACTTGTAATCATTTTGTAATTTGGTGTCTTCAATTCACGTGAGATTTTCATTGCATATCATGTGCTTCCGTACCCTAAATTTATCTATCCTATCTATTATACTTAGGTTCTATTCTAAATTTCATCAAAGAGGGATGCAGCAGCTGAGTGAAGTTGGTCTTGAACATTTCATTGATTTATTTCTTACACTCTCAATTGTCGTGGATACAGAAGACGTGGTAGGGAACCTTTTCTCTTAGTTGTATTTATTTTGACCAATTTTCAAAATGGCCGCCAGCATCAGAGAAATAACTATTAGATTATTGGATTATATTCAGCCCTGCAAGTAACAGCCTGATTCCTGTTATACGGTGCAGACTACATGTCATTTGAGTAATCGTGGCAGAGCTGTTAAAGTGATGGACTTGAAATTGGGGTCCACTTGAATAGGTTCAAATCATGTTGACTATGCCAATTTTTGTTCCCATCTATTTATCACTTCCATTCTGAATGGTATGAATTTCTCTGTACATAAATACTACTTTTTCTCTCTTTTTCTGCTATTGGTTTTTGAAAATTATAGAGATGTGCTATACATGTATATATACATTTTATTATTATTTCTTTATTCCGCACTATATGGCCACCGGCCTAAAGTACTGTTACATTTCAAAACTTAAATTACACACGGTCGCTTTAAAATTACAAGATACATATACTTCAAATCATACTTCCATTTCAGTTTCTCTGTAATGAAAACTCTTAAACAAATATTTACCCAAACTTAATAAAATATACGAGTTAGTACTCTGTAGCAATGCAATGAATTTCATCTTGGTTGGTGGTGAAAAATAATATTTTGGTAAGAATTTTTGTCTAAGTGCTTCATATTTTGGACAAACCATAGTAAAATGATATTCGTCCTCTGTGACCCTGCAACCAAATGGACATAATCTTTGGTCACATGGAATACCCAATGTTCTACCATTTTCAATTTCTAGGGGATGACAGGAAATTCTAAGTCTAGTTATAGCACATGAATAGATAGGAGTAGCCAACGAAATAGCAGCAAGATATCTTTCATATATTAAATCTTGTTTAAACATGCAATATGTTTATACATTTTTTGATCAACCCTTCTTTTTGACAAATGAATGGCTTTGGTTGTCCTTGTCATTTGTATTCTGTTGTAAAATGTTATCCTTTGAAGACATTCAGTCCAAATTAAGTCCAAATTATTTTTCTTACTTGAAAGTAGTTTCATTCTTTTCTGCCATGGTGTCATGTCGATTACAAAAAAATAAAAATTTGAATCATGGGATTCACATTAAACCATACATGATGTATTATTTTCAGGGAAGTAGAATGTGCGATCTATTGGACATGTTGCCTAGTAATAGAATTAGTCAAAGAAAGAGAATAGTCATTTGGAAAGGTAAATTTATATCTTGTATTGAACTAATGTACAGTATATACTACGAGGCACTATCTCTGAACGTATGGTTTTGATATCTCCGACCGCATGGGCATTGATGACTTTCAATCAAGTATAATGTTAGTATTCTCTACAGCTTTATTTCTAAGCATGCTAGCACAAGTTTTTTTACACATAAAATTTGATTCATTAACATATGGAAACTCATTTACATATAGTGACTCATTTACATATAAAGACCATTTACATATGAAGACTCATTTACATATGGTGACTCATTTACACATGGAGATTCATTTACATATAGTGACTCATTTACACATGGAGATTCATTTACATATAGTGACTCATTTACACATGGAGACTCATTTACATATGGGGACTATTTTACATATACAAACTCATTTGCATATTGATATTCATTTACATATGGTGATCAATTTACTTATGAAGTGTCATTTGCATATGGTGATCAATTTATATATGGAGTATAATTTACATATGGTAACCACTTTCATATAACTCGTTTACATATGGTGATCAAATTGCATATGGAGTATCATTTGCATATGGTGACCACTTTCATATAACTCATTTACATATGGTGATCAATTTACATATAGAGTATCCTTTACATATGGTGACCACTTTCTTATAACTCATTTACATATGGTGATCAAATTACATATGGAGTATCATTTGCTTATGGTGATCAAATTACATATGGAGTATCATTTACATATGGTAACCACTTTTATATAACTCATTTACATATGATCAAATTACATATGGAGTATCATTTGCATATGGTGATCAAATTACATATGGAGTATCATTTGCATATGGTAACCACTTTCATATAACTCATTTACATATGGTGATCAATTTACATATAGAGTATCCTTTACATATGGTAACCACTTTTATATAACTCATTTACATATGGTGATCAAATTACATATGGATTATCATTTGCATATGGTGATCAAATTACATATGGAGTATCATTTACATATGGTAACCACTCTCATATAACTCATTTACATAGGGTGACCAATATACATATGGTGACTCATTTATATATGGTAACCACTTTCTATAACTCATTTACATATGGTGATCAAATTACATATGGAGTATCATTTACCTATGGTAACCACTTTCATATAACTCATTTACATAGGGTGACTAATATACATATGGTGACTCATTTACATATGGTAACCACTTTCTATAACTCATTTACATATGGTGATCAAATTACATATGGAGTTTCATTTGCATATGGTGATCAGTTTACATATACAGTGTCATTTACACATGGTAACCACTTTCATATAACTCATTTACATATGGTGACCAATATACATTATATGCAGTGGTGCTGTTCACTGATACACAGTATTATATAACTCATCAATATAAAATTATAATCACGTATTGGTGATTTATTTTATTTTTGTTTTATATTAGGTTTGTTTGCATTGATCTTAATTAACGAGGACAAATTACTAGATATCAAAGTGCTGGCTCACAAGTTGGTATTACAGTTTAATGCAGTATGTAGGTATGTGTATAGGTCTCATTTATCATTTGTGTATATTTTGATATACTACAATTAGTGAGATACATGTACATTTAAGGTAGAAGCCAAGTCATAAATTAAAAAAACCCAGAATTTTTTCATTTTGCAATAAATTGTACTCCAAGGTAATATAAGGATATTGACCTAAAAAAAGTTTTGGGTCATCAGCCTTTTTTTCGAGAAATTGATGGTTGTATTTTAGTGCAAAGTCACCATTTTGACACTATTATAACACTTTTACCACAGGTTCCTATGGCAGAGATATTATGCAATATCTCAAAATCTAGCCTTGTGTTCTATGGAATTGTTCTAAAAATAGCAATTTTCAAGAAATATTAGGGCACGTTTCTCAAAAAGCTTAACTGTAACACACAAAATAATGCTATTTCATTGTACCATGGGACATTAGCTTCATGATTGTACATAATAAACTAATGAACATTGTCATGTGATTTATGACCAATTTTGTCAAAAATTATGACTAGGCTTCTACCTTAAGTGTATGTAACAACATGACATGCAAGATTGGATGTTTGCTGAGAACATTGACTGATATCCAAAATAAATAGGAAAAACAGCACCAGCAGGCAATGTGTTGATAAAACTTACCCTTGAATCACCAGACTTAAAATTCAGTTTTACTTATAAAGTCATCTTAGAAACTGGCAAAAAATAAAAGTTGTAGTATGAATACAATGATTTTTAAAAACAATATTTATTGTGCTAAGCGTCTTTTCTGGACATTGAATGTCTTAGCTGACTTTTTTGTGTTTGCAAATTAAGAGTGCTGACATACACATGTAATGTGCATTTTGTTTGGGACAATGACAATGTGTACGTGTAACGATCTTTCTATCATTATGAAATTTGAATATGCTATTTCGGCATCAATATGGTGTATCTGTTGCATGTATGCCACAAGTCTGAAAACATGTCTAATTAATGCACAATCAAGTAATCAAGAGAATTTTTGAGTTTTGAACATCTTCCACTAAGTCTCATCTTGGTGGCAGTGCTCTCATACACTTTATAGCCAGCACTGTGCATGCAGTCAAACACCTTCTGAATGCCACAATTGACTTCAGTCACAATTCACAAAATTCAAAATTTTTTCCACAGTTTTCAAAAATTTTGATCCAAACCTATAATCATTAGGTAATTATATTCATCTGATGCAAAATAAATTAAGAAATTATACAAAAATAAATATAAAATGTGTAAAAAACAGGAGAATTTGGATGGGAAAATGCTGCTGCTCAAAAGGTAGATACAGATATAGCAAACAACGCAGCATGTGCATATGACAAACATTCCTACAGTTGGCATGTGTAAGAAATAAACACTATTCGGTTTCAGATTGTGAACATAGAACAATGATGCATCATCCATTTAATTCCAGAGAGTTCAGTCAAAATTCAGATGACTCAAATGTACATTATAAATTCTGGGAGATAATCAGTACTTATCTGGAAGGCATCCAAGAAGTATTTGAAAGAAGTACATACCTTCATTTATCGGAAGATCAGCTGATAGGTAAGGATTAGATTGACGTTTGTCATAAGCAGGATTTGATATCTGATATCTCAATAACATCTCATCTGATTTAAATGATAGTCAGTAATTCAATGTGGATCAATTTTTTATGAATGCCCTTCTTGTTTTTTCTACATGTCCATGTAGTACATCTGCATATTGAGATAATTTTCTGTTTATTGAGAGAGATCTTGCATATTGCGTGGAAGGCATGATCTGCCGCAAAAAACAAACGATTTGATTTTGAATATCAATTTCAGTTTTTATAGCTCAATGTTGAAATACTGATCATAAGCAAATGTGTTAATGGCACCTTTATATTAAGTGTGGAAAGACCCACAAATCTATTTCTCTATGTCGCACACGATGTTTTTCCGCTATGACCTTTGTTCTGTTTCTTTTTGCTTGATTCACGCATAATACAGGATCTCACAGTAAAAAGAAAATTGTCTAATTACAATGTAGCATTCAACCTGTGACTGTTTACATCTTGTTTGTTCATGTTGAGCACTCATCACAAACAATGTTTGGATTCTCTTGGTCACAGGTGATGGATTCAGTCATTTGTTGCCTGTATGTAAAGATTATGAACTACACTCAGCGTTGTCTTGTATTCAAACAATATTACTCAGATACAGGTGAGGAATAATAAACTGATTTTTACCTTGGTTCACATGTATATTTAACAACTTTGCTCAGATGATTGCTGCATATCATAGATGTTAATATCTGTTCATTCATGCTTGGATAGAGCATGGATGGAGACATCGTTGCCAGACCGGTGATTTAGGCGGACTGTGTTTTTGTTACCTTTGTTGTCAGCTTAGTAGTGCCTGTTTATGTGTAGCTTGAACTATATGTGGGTATGTGATTATACAACATTTGCAAATTTTAACAAAATTTAACCATAGTAGAAGGTGAGAGAATGATGACGACCTCATTAGTATGCATAAACCTGATTTTAGGGAAACTACTATAGATACTGTTATACTACCAATTGGACATTGACATCATTGGTGGGCATGTTCATAAAGACCATGTTCATGCCAGTAACAGTACAGGAATTAATATTACTGCATAATATCACCATGGTGCTGCTGGTAATTATTATTTCTTTGTGGTATGCTTGTTTCTTGCACTAATTGTACTGTTCATGTTTTTCAGGGCTTTGAGCATGCGTTCATCCAGTAATAATGATGGTCCAAATACTGCAGTGATAAAAGAACAACATAAAGGTGAGCAATGTTCATATATACAGTTTATATATGGACTTGATGTAGCTTTTGTGGCCTGAGGTTGTGCGACTGAAGCAGCCAAGCTTGTGAAAGGCGTAAACCAGTCCTATCCAGTCCATAAATGCAGCAAATATTGTATTCAGTCTATTAAGCTTTTATCATGTGCCTTATACACTAGGTGTTATTAAAATTTTAGCATGGCATGACCCTTAACACATGACATAATTTAGAATGACATATTTTGTTTTGAATGATGCAAACTGGGCTGGGCAGGATACAAGTAATTATAGCCCAGATGTGAGGGTGCACTTCCCATAGCAATACAAGTCCAAGCAATACTAGGTATATGATAAATACAGTATAGCGACTATGGAAAAGGATTGTGGGAATTATTCAGGAATGGCGAGAACTAAATCTACTGGTGAGATAAACAACTTGAAATTTCTCCATATCGAAATTTGTGAAAAGCATTCTGTGATGTAATACCGGTAATGAGAATACATCACAGTAGGTTTCTCATCAATAATATAGTAAGATTGTGAATTGTCAACATTTCAGTGTGTTTCTTTCCAACCAGTAGATCAAGTTGACACTGCTATTGATGTGAATAAAATTGCTCTCACCAACAATGGTGAGGAGGCAAATGCATTCTTACCAACTGTTAGACAGTGGCAATTTGAATTCCTGCATCTTCATAGTGATTGTAAATATATTTGATAAGATAGTGAGGTATGTAAATGAGTACATATCAGAGATCAAATTTATACATGCCTGTACCGGCATGCTCTAGGAAAAGAGAATTGTTGATATGTTGTTTGCTTCATTTAAATATGGGATAGTACATGGGAATTTACTGAAATTACCACCAAAGTTGATGACTGGATTGGGAAGTGACAGAATTAAACTAAATTGGATTTAGAAATAGTTAATTTGTTCATGTACATACATCAATCTGACATGCGAAGGAATGCAAGGGTGATATACAGTGAAAAGATTGTGCAAATTTTTGTAGTCGCACAAATTGCGAGATGATCACAAAAGAGAAACCTACATTTTTAGAGGTGAATAATGCATTGATTGTAGAACTGATTTGTGTTCATCCAAGCATCCACTGCATTCTGTGATGCATTCTTTTGATTGACGTGTATGGAATAGGATGTGCTTTCATATGCTTGCAAAGTGCAAGAATTCGCTTCTTGTGAAATCTGCATTGTATAACACCTTACATGCTTAATTAAGTTGCATACCTTTACCGTATATATCTTTGGTCATGTGTATGCTCTGTTCATTCTTTCAAACTTCATCCTTTAATAAATGCATTGTTTTCACAGCGATTGCGGTTGCATTGTGGAAGCATGTCTACCCGTTTGTGAAGACCCGCAGCACAGCAATGACACCCCCAGTACAGTTAGCTGATATTGCAGCTAATTTCACGCTTTTAGCCATGTCTATGTAAGTCATCTTAAGACAGCTTAAAATGTATTCATTCACTTCAACCATTGTTAGCCCCCACTTGTTAATATCTTGTGAACTAATAGTCCAAATCAGACCAAACTTGGTAGAGACTTGATTTGTCAATATAAGATATATGCAATGCAATATTGAGTTTCAATTTAATTAACGAGCTCATTTGCATATTTAATGAATTTTGAATTTTTGTTAATATCTTGTGAACTAATAGTTCATGTATTTGCTATTTAATATTGACTCAATTGAATTTCCATATTCAATTGATTGTGAATTTTTGTTAAAATTGATGCAAATTTTACAAAATTTATTAGAGATAATCCTGGCTGTTAACTTTGTGTAACATAATTTTAATTTTCAACTAAATCTTCCTACTCAATTTTATACATATACATTCAAACTTTATAATTCATAGCCAAATATAATCACATCTGACAAATGGGAGCTGTGTCATCTACAGATGACTTGTTTTTTATAGTTTATACACACTGTTGTGTACCAGTTATCTATAATTGTGTGTTGGTAGAAGCACACATGTAACACTCATTCCAGAGAGTTTAATTATATCATTCAGTTCCTGTCTTACCCAATTTGTTTTATTGGTGGTGTATGTGCTTACTTAAATGACAGGGATGTGTCTGGTTAACATATCACCTCTATGGACAAACCAAAAACAATGGAAAAAATGCCTAATCAGGTGCTGTGTAATAATGAGTAGAACATTTCATATTTTAATGATGTAGTATACAATATTTGATTTTTGTGTACTTCTATTGGTAATTCCCTTCTCGTGGAGCAATTATGGCATGTGTCAATATTGAAATTCTTCAGTAGATATTTAATGATTTGAAAGGCACCTAAATCAGGTAGATCTATTCAACGAAATGGTGCTTGTGTCCTTCACAAAAATTTTAGCCCCAATGTACATATTTCGTTAAGGTATGGATGTATGTGGTTGTCAACCTGCTGTCATTGACTCATTTGTATCAATGACTTTTACAATGAATTTTACCTGTTCCACTCATCATACGAATACTAACTATCATCTTGAAAAATGATTTTCCATGCTATTATTCATTGTTCATAGGGATGGTGATAGCAGTGTCTCATCACCTTCGTTTCTTACTATGATTCAGTACTTCGGTTTACAAAGCTCACAAGTTCATACAAGGTAAAAATAAGTTTTTACGGAAGAGATGATTTCATTCATTTATATGCAAATGATCTGTCTCTGATATACTGTAAAATGACTAATTTTCGCTGGGTTTAAATTTCGCTGATTTACCATTTCATGCATATTGAGTGGGGTTTAAATTCACGGTTTTATCATTTAGTTAATGTGTTCTATGCTAAATTTTACATATTCACTGGGTCGTAATTTAGCGCATTTTCCAGTCAGCGAAATAAGCAAAATTAAAACTCAGTGAATACATATAATTAACCCCTTTACAGTATGCAAATGTACATGTCTATCAATGATATATTCCTATTTTCTTTATCCTGATCAGTATTTGCTGCCATTACCTGTGTTCCATCCTCACCAATCAGACCATAGTCACCACGTTGCAAAACAGTGTTGGTACTGACTACCATAAACAAGTTATTCATGCCTGGTTTCGCTGTGCACTGCTGACTCCAAATCCAACAGAGCATATGCAAGAACTGACAACGTAAGTAACTGAACCAAGCAAAATCTTGCAATGTCGTCATATGATTTCGCTTCACTAATTGACAGTATTTTTGTTGTTTAATAATTTTTGAATCAGTTGACATACATACTGTGTACCAAGGATTTGTAAGAGTATGAAACTCATGTGATATGAAGACCTATAGACATCCAGGCATTTTCACTGCCTGGCAACTATTACGATGAAAACAAAGGCCAAAAACTCTCAGAAAACTGTACTCTGGGATAGTTGCTGAGACTCTACTGAACAGTGTAATAAGATAACCTTCGTGTGCAACATATATTAATTTGGTTGTCACATAGTTTGTGCTTTTCGACCAGTGTTCCACAGCAGCTCACGTAGAACCCATACATGCTACTAAGACGTGAACCACTGTACCATGGAAAATTCTGTGATGTAGCTCCATCCCAAAGAATATATATATTCTTGTGCATACTGACACTTTCGCTGATAACTTCTGCATAACTAACTTTGTCTCTATAAATATTTCTGTTGTAATTTTGTTTTGCAAATTTATCTTTTAGAATGGTTATCAAACTGTCAGAGTTTACTGAACTAATGCAGCACAATGTGAGTATAAGACAATTAATATCATATTAATATGTGTTGCATTCCAAAGCATTGACTAAAAACACTGAATCTCGGTCACACACCAATTTTAATATTCAAATATTCTTAACGTGTATGTATGGTGAATGATTGGATATAGTGATATTCGAAAACAGTACAAAGATGAATTGATAATTAAGACCTCACTTAATAACCAGAGAACGTTTGTTTTGATTCATTTGCTGAAATTTATTAAGATCGTTTTAACAGTGTTACAGAAATCCGTCAAGGCTATGAGAATGTGTGTGTTGCTGATATTAAAACGACGTGTTTTCAACAGTAGATTGGTACCACAATTTAGGGATCAACCATTTTAAATTATAGGGGTGTGTGGCTGAAACTACAATCTTACATTATCAACATTTGTTCCCTGCAACACCTTGAGTGAATTTTTTTTCTCGGTGTCTAGCTTGCAATTTTTTTTATTTTCAACAAATCTTTCAGCCAACCCCATTGTTTTAAATGGTAGACCTCAAATCGGACTGTAATTAAAATCAATGTGTCATCTATAACAGCATTCTGAATTAAAATTGTATGAATTTTTTTTTTAAATCTCCTACCTGAATGCAATCTATTGTTTTTAACAATATTGTAGGAAGATTATTTACCTGTCGGTGCCAGTACCAAGACTGTACTGATTCATTTTATCAAAGCTGTTGGAAAGAAATTTACGAATGCTATGGTAAGCTACAACTGTACCTTCTATATGTATACCAGGAACCTCCTGTGTAATGTTAAAAAACTAATATTTTAATGTGGAAATAAAACTGTCTACTTACAATTGCAATGATTTAACTCATCCAACGAAGTTACATTGACAATCCTCATTTTGCCTTCTTAGGATTAATTTTTTTAATTTTTAATAATTTAATTATTTATTAGTTGCTGTTTGAACAAAGTTTGTGTTTAGAGTGAAAAACTTTGATTCAGTAATTTAAGATAATTTTTCGCTCACACATATTTTTTTTTTATTCAAGACATTTCAAGAGAAAGTGAGTTTCCGGGATACTGCAAATCACTATTTTGGTGATATTATCAAAGTTATCAACCCAGTATTGAAGTCCACTGGACCACAGGATGTAATTAATTGGATATATCTTGTATGTGGTAATATAGTCAAGTTTACGGCAAAGATTATTTATGTACAGGTAGGGTGTAAACATTGACCACCTCATGTACACATGCACACACACCAGTGATTCCTCATGTTTCTATGGGTATGATATCTGCTAGTATGTGTATAATCCAAATTTTCACTGCTCCATTGCCATTAATGTAATTCTCGGCCAAGAATATAATTCTCGCCAATTTGTTGGTGGGATTGAAAATTCTCACCATTTCTCACTGACACAGTTTCATGAAAGCATTTTTTTTCATATATCTCATGAATAGATTGCTTAATGCTATACAAGGATATATGTGGAAATAAAAATTATTGTCACAGACAAAATTGTTTAGATACAATAAAAGTGATATTACTTTGTGCCGATTATGGAGTTAGTTCATGGGAAAAAAGTAAAACATGACCAGTTCAATTATAAAATTTCTGGGATTTTTTTAAACTAAAGAAACCAGAAGGTAATAAAACATTGTATTGGAAACTATACATATATACAAAGTAACATACTTGGTAAAGTTACAATGGTTTGCTCTATGCTAATAAACAGGTGTTAATACATGTTTTCACATGAAAACTCCTGCTCGTCCACTACAAGCCTTTGTATTGACCAATTTTAGGGCAAATACATGAACTGGTTCATTATAATAGTATATAACGTTACAGTATCTCATTATATTTCGCAGAGTAAACCACAGTGTCTGTTACCAAATATACTGGACCATCTGATTGTACCCCATGTCTTGTTTAATCCGAACAAAACTATGCCTGGAAGTCAACTTACTGCTATCCAAGACAACTTGCACCTGGTAGGTTTATGTTTTCGGTTACCCAAAACCTAAATATTTCTTTTCTCATAGTACACTATTAGCTGTTCATATTTTGGGTCTAAATTATAATATGTCAATATTTTAGTATTGTTGGTGTGGTTCAAATTGTGTCAAGAATTTAAGACACTGGTAGTTGTATGTCTGTTTGTGAATAAAACTAAGTAATCGGGGTCTGAATAATTTCTGATGTCGACGAGAAAAAGAACTAAACTCAAGTAGGAATAAATTTTAGATTATTGAAATATTGGGTTAATTATAACTAACTATTGATTTGTTAGTTATTGAAAATTACAAGACATGTGTGAGGATGAAGACCCTTATAACCAAATCTCCCAACCCAACCACTAGAGGGAATTCAGGTTCAATCGATAAGATCACCAATTATGGTCTTATTATTGACAGTCACTTTGAAGGTATTTCAAACATAAATAGCAAAAATGTACCTTTAATAACATTTATTTCTCTTGTAGTATTTAGAAGGAATGGCTTTGTTGGAATGTAAACGAGACCCTTACTTACAACGAAGAATTAAAGACATTGTTTGCCAGTATTTCCTGAGATTTCCGATGGTTAGTACATTATATTCTACATTGTTTTATACTAATTAACATCTATTCCACTCTAATGTGACTATATAATCAAAAATGGTCCTTGACGATCATTGAAATGTTTAACATGGACACCATACTCATCATATTCATTACATATTATATACTGGTATCTAAGGTGGTTTGCGAAGAACTTACAAATTTAACAAGCCACATCACAATCACTATTTTCATTTCAATACTAATGCCATATACAAGCAATTTACACTTATCCACTGCTGCATATGTTATGTTAAAACATTCTTCAACTTGACTATTTTGTTTAAAATTGCCCCTTTCAACCCAGCTATTTAACCTTTAAGCTGGTTTTGCCTTCCCATTAAAACTTACAATTATAGTCATCAATAATTTAAACTTATTCATCAAAATATTTTGTACCAGTACTTAAGTTAATACTATTATGAGCCATATTTAGGCAGATACATTTGTAACTCTGCAGTATTCATGTCAGTTTTGAAAGCTCACTAAGCTAGATTTATGTTTTGTTATATTCAGACTATTCTGTAGCATTTAAAATTGAGACTCCTACAGCATTATAGAGTAGTGGCTCACTATTCAAAACTAAAAGTAAAATATTATTATATTATTATGTTAATTAGCTACAATACTGTGATATTTTATTGTAGATAACGCTGTGAATTTAACAAAGGAGAAATCCCTAGCAAATCATTGAATTTTCACTGCTACAAAATGTCAGATTATCAATGTCTCACGATATCTAAGAAATTGTCTCCCACCAAGTGAAAGCAGTTATTACACTATTATTGTTTACCTTATCTCTACATACATGCTGGTTTATCAGGTCATTAACCTCTCTGTCTCATCACTGTGAAGCAATTCTTGCATATTGCAGCATTTACTAACAGTCTAGTACATTATTATTCCCCGTAGAGAGGTAGTGCCAGTACTGGGAGCATTGGTGCAAGCATTGCATGCAGTACAAACCATCCATTTCTTGTAAGTATGCAGAATACCGGTAATACATTGTGTTGATGTCCGTTTGTGTGTTGATGTCAGTTTGTGTGTGTTTTAATGTCAGTTTGTGTGTGTGTTGACGTCAGTTTGTGTGTGTCTTGATGTCAGTTTGTGTGTTGATGTCAGTTTGTGTGTTGATGTCAGCTTGACATTTACATTATTGTGTATAGTATAAAAAATACCGAAAAGTATGCACAAAGGTAGTACAGCGATGATGTCGAACAATGCATAGTGGAGATCAATGCAATCCCATACTGCCTGACTGCAGAATTTGCAGTGCTCTCATGACAACTTCAATATTATACATCTTCTTTTTTTGTTTGTAGTTAAAATTTAATTTTAAATGGTAATAGCCAAACATGCCAATGAAAATTGCTTTGCGATCTGTAAACATTTACGTTCAGTGATAGGATTATATTTCTTCCATGCGCTACAGCATTTCTACAATCTGATTTGTAAAATATACATTTTGGAACAAATTTAGATTTTCTATTCATTTTGGTGCTAGACGTATAATGATGTAGAATACATGAAGCATTTGATTGGGATTTATTTGGGGAAATCAGCAAAAAAATAAGTCGGTGAAAATAAATTTATTTCAGCCCAATTTGCTGTTTGCAGCTAGATAAATATAATTCACAGTACTTTGTATTGTAAACACTAATATGATATTCTGATTACAGACTGCCTTACAAGAGTCATGTACACCCAATGCAAGTGATGCAGCAAGGTAGTGTAACATACCTTACATTTTCTTACTTGTCATCATTTAGTATTAAAGACCCAATATGAGAGCCTAATATACGAGTGATAAATCTATTTACGAGATACTGTAAAGGGGTTAATTATTCAGTGGGTTTTAATTTTGCTTATTTGGCTGACTGGAAAATGTGTTAAACTAAAACCCAGTGAATATTTAAAATTTAGCATAGAACATGTTATCTAAATGATAAAACCGTGAATTTAAAACCTACTGAATATGTCTGAAATGGTAAATTAGCGAAATTTGAAATTAGTAATTTTACAGTAAGTCATTCCTTGTCAATAAAGAAATGTGAATTTGACATATATAATCTGGAAGGCATTCAATGCCAGTTGTGTACGTTGTGTATATTTGGCACCAGATACTTCAATAATAAACTATATTTCATGTCTGGACCCCAAAATCAACTTTTGTTACCTTTAACAGAATAAAACAGACATAACTCTTTAAACATTTTCTATTATTTCTATGTAATCTGAAATTATTGAAATGTTATAAAAAGAAACACATAAAAATAGGGAAACTGTAGCACCAAATTTGTGGCAGAAAAAATGATGGTGCTAAATTTTATGTTATCTTTCCACGATTAACTTAATTCATTCAGGGTGTGCCATTGATGTGTAGTGGTAAATCAACTGCCATATTAAGTCGGAATAATATACTGACACATAGTTGAAAATTTGTGCCAGCTTCTCATATTAGATCTGGAGTAACATACATTTACCTGTCAAATTTGTATTGTTAGTCAGTCGAAGGCTGTTAAATTTTTAATAATTTGACCCAAAATTGAATTTGAACGTAATGGCATTCACAAGTTATACTGATCGAAAACTGATGTGTCAAACCATTTATCAACTAACCTGTAATTTGTCTTCACCAATGTACAATAAATTCTGTATTGCATTGTTATTCAAATCCTGCTTTGGGTGAACGCTAAACACAACTATCCCACGAAATAAGTATTAATGTCTCAGACACATGTGTAACACAAGTAAAATAGTTGTTCTATAAAGGGAGGGATATAATGCTATACAGGAAACAATTCCAGGGTCCGCCATGCATCTCAGACTAAACTTATGGTGCACATTTATAATCATATTCTAAGATTCTGAAAACAGATTGAACTGCTTGGGGATATTCAGCTCAAGCAAGACAATTCTGACACAAATATTTTGCGAATACCATGATAGCTGTTGTATTTATTACAGTACACATGACATGTCAACTGCTTCAAACAAAATTGTGCTACCAATACAATTTTAATCTGATTGTTTCAAAATAATAGCAAATGAATGTAATTCCCCCTCTTAAACACATTGCCTGTTGAAAGCTATTATGGATAGTTGTTAAATAGCTATTTTGATTTCTAAATATGTTTCACTTTTGTTACAGAAACCTTCGTCTGTTAATGTTGGAATTACTTCATAGCAATTACTTGGTTATCACAAACAACCAAATATCTCCAAATATTACGACCAGTCTTGTATTTCTTAAAGAACTTTTCAGACGAACAACTGTCACTGAAGAAATTGCAAGGTATTTAATCTTGTGTAGTTATTGCAATTGTCATAATGGTATCACCAAACTACGGATATGTATATGATTTTTAACTAGATCATCATGCCATGTGTTAAAATGTTTTTAAAATCTCTTTAGCCCTTTTTTGTTTTCTTGTTCTGTTCATAGCGATTATTATAAAATACATGTAGGTGTTAAAGAATGTGGAATTTTGTCAAAGCTAGTAAAGGAAATTCAGCATTCATATAAGTTTCATAGCACAGATTATATGTCTGTTGATTGGAAATTAGGCTGCGTTTAGGGTTAGGGTGATTATAAGCAAACATTCCATGGTGTTCCATACATGTTGCATAGAAGTATTTCAGATTATATTTATTTTATGTTTATGTTAAATGTTACTCTCCCATTGGCTGATATGTCAATCGGTGGTATAATTTCAGTTACTATCAATGAATAGACTGTAGAAGTCTGTTGTCAACAAAAGTGCTGCTTAATCACTATCATTATATTTTGTCGATTACCGATTATAGTGCAAGCAATTATTAGAACCATGAAAAGCAAGCCATTTGTTTTGATTCTATTCAACCCTGTTACATACATTGAACATAATACATTACATACATTGAACACAATACATTACGTGCAATGACCACAATACATTACATACGTTGCACATAATACATTACATACATTGAACATAATACATTACATACATTGAACATAATACAATACATACATTGAACATAATACATTACATACATTGAACATAATACAATACATATATCGAACATAATACAATACATACATTGAACACAATACATTACATACATTGAAGATAATACATTACATACATTGAACATAATACAATACATACATTGAACACAATACATTACATACATCGAACATAATTCATTACTTATATTGAACATAATACATTACATACATAGAACAATAATATATAGCATTTTTTCCTCTCCTCAGGAACACATTTGTGTTGTTTAGTGCCTTATTGGATATTCTATTAGTTTGTGATAGCTCTGCTGTCACCGCTGTGAAGAAACTAGCTGTAGGAGTACTTCAAGCCATGTTGACTGCATTTCAACAAGTACATGATAGTAGTTCTGGTGCCAGGTGAGGAACTCGTTTATAAACTAGAACTTTCCATCTCTGTTGATTGTAAATGGTTAGATGCTCTAAACAGTTAACAAAAACAAACATGGAAACAGCACACAAACTAACTGGTCCTGTTTATTACTGTATACTACCAAAACAAATTTGTGACCTAAGTTTATTAAACATATCTTGCATACAGAGTGACTTTGCAGACTGAGTTGCAAGTTTTCATCAGTAGACACTTTGGAACATCTTACATATCAGTATTACATGTAATGGAAGCAGTGGCTGTGTTGTACAGGAGTCTAGTGATAGATGTCATGCCCAAACTATTAGATGAAGTTTACAACGTGGAAAGAAAACGTGGTGTTGGAACTGACAAAGCACGCAGGTATGAATGGTGCCCAAAATTGTGGCTTTCATTGTGATGATATCGTGTTTGATTCAATCAGTATTTAGTATAATCAGATCATGGGATGTTGATTGTTATTGGTGCATCCTACTGACATTTCAATATTCAGTCAGTTAATTGTAACTGATGCCTACATGTAACTGTTCTTATATCAACATTTTCAGTCATTGCATTGTAACTTGTATCTCAGTCTTCATTTAGTTAATTGTAACTAGTACATCTACTCTGATGTTCCAATCTGGTAACTGGTATATATTTGGATGGCTAAGTTTTCAGTCATTTGATAATAAGAAAATACAGTTAGTTTTTTCAAATGTGCTGTAGTCAAAATAGGCCACTCTATATTTCACATGTGGGTTAAGATATTTATGTTGATTTTCAGGAAAGCAGTGTGTAAGCTACTTCACCATCTAGGAGATGAAGGAAAACATTTCATTGAAATCATGCAAGAGGAAGGTGACTTATTTTGAGTATGTTACAGTACATAAATTGACCAACTCTGACAACAATACTCAATAATTGTACAATCATCAAGTTTTATTTTATAATCATATATAGCCAAATTGGTCTTTTTATGACTTTTATATATTAACATATACTTCACAATATATGCACTTACATGTATTTTGAGCTTCGTGTATATTTTAACAAACTGCTTATAATACCAAAATATAAACTGTATAATAATGTGTGACTATAGCCTATTACATGTACTTGCACTGTACAATTCATTGCCATTTATTGAGCATTCTTTAAAGACGTTTTCCAATAAGAAGCCATGTTAAAGCATTACTTTCATAAACTAATAAATATTTGTTTTTACTGCAAAAAACACAACTATTTGATATTTTGTGAATGCAGACCACTCCACAACAGAAATAGAAGAGAAACAGCACACTTTATTTCAAAACAAAAGCCAGGGAAAAAATGAATAAAAAACATTAAACACTTGCACTAACTATAAAATTATAAAAGCAACACTATGAAGAAAAGCTGTAAAAGAGTACCTGTGAGAGCCTAATTGGGGAGATCCAAGACCCTTTATTTGTCGGATGGTTTATGTTCTGTCCAATAGTCCTCTGGTTAGATACAAAAACAAATGTATATTGTTAATAGAGTCCCTTGCTAGTATGTAAGTAATAATTTCCTAGTAGCTTTCCCCTCAAAAAGTTTAGGATTCCAAGTTCTTTCCACTGCATGCAGTCTTGTCTAATTCTGACTTCTTGATTCTGGCTGTGCTCCAATCATACTGATTACCTTAAATTTTAGGTTTGCCCTGTACCATTCCATGTAATAACAAATATGATATTGATAATACAACTCATAGGAGTGTCTTATAAAAACTCTAATATTCGATCAATGATATTGAACATCGCCAACTACAGTACATGTATACATCCTTCCATTGGAATCTAAATCCTTACCCAAACTAATTTCAAGTTTTTTCAATACACAATTGCAATTGTAACATGTGGGTTCAGTTTTATTTGTTCACGTGTGATAATGAAAAGACCAGTCTGAATCTGTTCAACATAGTGCCATGGACATTATTAATTTAATTCAATTATTTCCACAAATCACAGTTACATAGATGAAAATCACGAATTACAAACCTGTATCATGATAGCTAAATCATAGATAACATTTATCACAATATATTCTCATCAATCGTTTGTTATCTAATCCAAAGGAAATGGTAGTATTATCAGTAAAATGTACTCCCCTATGAAGGAGGAGATTTTCATCTATGTATTGACAGAGTGTAATGTCACATTGGCCTACTTGGTTAACAACCACATTACATGGCATGTAATATAAGATGTTTATCTTTTTTGCAATTGACCACCATTGATACGTCCATAAATTACATTTGCAAACAAAAAATTATCTATTCTTTCATGTTTGGAGAATACGACGTATTTATCATAAGTGACATTACTTTGTAAATGAGCGATTAGTTTAGCCGTCTTAATATTTCCACAGGTGAATTTCCACGTTATGTACTGGACTTTATTCTAAATGCTCACTAGGCCAAATAGTCAATATTTGGCGATCTATTACAGGACCTGCTCCCCTAATTTCCCAATTTCCGTAATTCGCCACGGCAACGTGCTTGATTTACTAATCAGTGTTTATGTAGAGTGGCTCAGCTCGTGGTTCGGCCGTCTTTGTTTCGTACGCCACGCTATAAATGAATTGTTAGAATTCTTTCATTATTAGAATATCATTGTATAATTATAACTGTCGTGCAGAACAATTTATGAAAATGTCACATCTGGCTTAGTAACTGCTTTCCCACTAATTTAATCTATATCGCCTGACATATGCATGTAGTAGATCCACTAAAAACATTGGAGATTGCATCTTAAATTTGAAATGACGAATTAAATAAGTTATTGCTCCTCTGACTTGGTTTATACTAATGTGTTTGACAACTTATAGAGTAATGATTGGAAAATATAACTGACGAGAGATCCGCAATTCAAGTCAATGCAGATCATTATATTAAACACTAAAAATAAGAACACGGATAACCATGACCGTTAGTTCATTGGGTAATTATATTGTTTAGCTGGTATAACAACAACATTTGACAGATGTATTACTTGAATAATGTCATATGATGCTTAATACACCGCCAACTCAACCTTCTTTGACCTTTAGCATTACAAATGGGGCTAAACAATGTCAGCTAAATATTATTATGATAGTATTACCTTACGTCGTGCTGTGCGTTTGACTTTGGTGTTTTGGCTAGTCATAAAATACTACAAGTCCAATGTTGATATGGCCTGGTGAACCAGTAATCAAAACAGTTTATGTCGTGGCTGTAATTTAAACAGGTCAGTCCCATTCACGTACTAGATTTATTTTTGTTCGATGTGTTTTTGTGCCCTACTTACAGAAAATTTGGCACAGACATGACAACCAAATCATTAACACTTGACAAGACAGGCATTATAGTACATCCAATGTGATCACGCGCATACACATAGTAACGAAAGTAATCAAAGCAGAAAGAAAGATTTTCAATAACTTCACACAAATCAAGTGGCGATACATATCGATTTTCAGAAATTGGAGAACGAACAGAAGTTGAAAGAAGATAGGAAAGACTCGGAATGGCTTAACAGATACAAAATGAGTAGATTATATTCATTACCTATGGTAGTTTATGATCAATATTTTTGTAGTCGATTTTCCATTGAATAAAAAAAAGTGTCGTGCAAATACCTTCAGATAAAAATCTGATGGTTTATTTAATGAAGAGGTTTGGTGATATTTTGGGCAACACTTTGTGGAAAGTGCTATATGTCAATTGATGTACCGTTTTTTTTTTTTAGATCCGCTGTCGACCAGAGCTAATCATATGAGTGATTGTCCGTCGCCCGTCGGCGCGCGTCGTCGTCGCCCGCATCAACTTTTGACTTTTTTACCTTTTTTTGTTGAAACTACACGCCTGATAGCTTTGATACTTGGTGTATATGTACCTTGGACAGACCTCTCACGGAATCATTCAACTTTCTTTAATTCTCTAATTTCGATGAATATTTCTGGTAAAAAGTAATATTTTCGACTTCTTGTTCAAAACCGTAAGTCCGATTGCTTTGATATTATACACATAGGTGCATCAGGTAGACCAGTCTCAGATTTGTATTTGAAATGTGCATTGCTAACGGCGGAGCTATCTCAGCCGAGAAGCTGCTTGTTTTCATAATCAAAAATACATTCGCCAAATATGACAATCATGTGTGATTTACTACTTGTTGTTTTTAATGAATATCGCTAGGAAGATGATCATTCTTCTGTTGATTAGCTAGCACACACACATAAACATTGTGACACCTCATTTTAGAAAACCACTAATTATCAAAACTGCAATATTGATATCTTTTGCAGTAGGATGTTGTGTACTTCCCTCATCCTTATGAAATAGTAAGATATTTGCGGTAAAAACAGTTTTATTTGAATACATTCGAAATTAATTACAGACACATTGTTAAAACCTACCCAAATGTCTAAATCATGATGGTGAAAACATTTGGCAGTATTTCTTAAATTTGAATTTCTTAAATACATTTCAATGATTAATATATCAAGTGTTATCAAATTCTACAGTAAATGTTTCCCGGACTAGCATTGGAAAACGATATATTATCACACATTTGTAGGATCGCCATGAGTTACATCATGTCGTAATTCTTTAGTACTACACTGGATATATGTTTCCTACCTTATTAGGAATTGAAAGCATCAACCAATTAGTCAGCTATTAAACACGACAGACGTGCTGTACACCAAAGTTACACCAAGATTTGTTACGTGGGTAGCCCAGTGTATGTTTGGGTTTAAATATAGCACCGTAATACTAGTAGTTGGTATATCTTCTCGGACGTTGTTAATCTTTGCTTCACTTCAATAATATTGAAAAATATTAGTGTAATGAGAAACAACTGGTTTATATAGAAGTCATTAAAACTGTAATACAACAATACAAAAGATGAAATACTCTGTCGCCATGACAACATCGTCACCCAATAACGACCAGCAAAAAAAAAAACACCCACACATTGAAGAGCAATTTTCAACATTGAGACTTGTACAGAAATGGTCAAATACAAATGTGGGAATAAATAAACATGATATTTTATATAATTTATTTGTATCATGAGACACATATTTTCCGGTTCGTGCCTAACAGCTTATATTCGCAAATGATCATGTCACATCTGCGTTACTTGTCTATAATTTATATTTTTAACACATAATACAGTGTTTCTATAGAGCGAAGTTATACACTATACTACTAGTATGGCGCAATTTCCTAAATTACCTGCAATTATTTTAATCGGCGGACTTTCACTCGTTTTTATAATAGTTGATAAAGCCATGATAATGACATATTTAAAATCGTATAGCGTTGGAAACTATGCCAAAAAGCAACACGCCAGTGAACCACGCTTCAAGTCTTGGCAGGTAAGTGATTTAGTCTCACTATTGATAATTACGTATACAGCCAAATAACCAGGAAGAATAATCTTAGTTTCATTTGCTTCTACTGGCCCCTAATCCAGCAAAATATATTTCCAATAATTACGTTTCAATCATTTTGACAAAAAGATTTCATACACAACATCGTCGGTGTTTTTAAGTGCAACAGCATGAAAAACGAACACACTGACGCAAGTATTGTCTTGGTAAATGAATCTACAAGTACTGATTTGTGTATACCTGTCATAAACGAATAGGAATGTAACTGTGACAACAAATGTCGCAAAATGAAAACACACTCAATAGACAAAGGACACAATATGTTATCTAAGGCTATCATTGTGACTGTGACTGAATTAGTCTATGTTTGAGTTAGAACATGTTTAGAGTTTTACTAAATTACTAAAGCAACAATTAAGTAATGGTTTGGGTTTATCTATTAAATTCGATTTCATAGAGGTAGACAACACATGCATTAATACTCAGACATTTTGCTACTGCTTCTTAATAAAAGATTTAAATCATAAATGTATTGCTGTCACAAGGTCATAGGGTCAGGTCAAATATTAACCCAAAAGACCTAAATAATATTCACTATTTTTACTACCCCGTGTGCGGGATCTTTGTCAGTTTAAAATTACAGAATACGTGTAACACAGGGGTAATTTAGACTGATGGGTACCAGTATAGTTTAATACAAGTATATGCATATACATTCAGACAATAATGGGCACTGGTTTACCTTACACATATGACGCCACACAAACAGCAGGTGGTGCAGGGAACAGTAAAGTCGAAGCGGCGTTTGATGTTAATTTTATGCAAATTACACACTTTTTAATTTTAGACTGGCCAGTTTCGTTTTTTAACATTTTCGTTGACAAAGAGCGTATAATAATATGGTTATACACAAAATACCGGGTTTCGCCTCTCAGACAATACATTTGTTTACGATGTACTCAGATGTAAATTCTATTATTTTGTAAAAACCTCATAATGTCGTGTTACTAATACAAGGTTGTTTACATTGTTAATGTCTGAAAAACCTTGAAACTGGACAATTGTATTGGAATGTCGGGACCAATTCATGAAAAGGTCAAAACATTTCAGTTTTATATCACCTATGGAAGGGGGCTGGTAGGACTAAATTACTAGTACTTTATTTAGATCAGTTTTTGTTTTAATTGTATTCATTCTAGTAATTATTTTTAACATTTATTTTTTAACAAAGTCTTTATTTCATTCTTATTTTTTATTATTGTATTGTGTTTAGAATTGTCCTAGTCTTTTAATACTTTTTATTTACCATACTGAACCCGCTGATGGTTCGGTAGTGTAATAAAGTTATTATTATTATATTCTAGATATATAAAGGAATGGCATGTAATGAAACAAATAAATTGTACATCCACGTTTTTGAACATGTGCTTTAACAACACAGTGGCGGATCTAGGGGTGGATTCTTGGGTCCGGACCGCCCCGTTAAAAAATGTATTAAATTTGTTTTTGTATAATATAAAAAAAATCATTAACTTTGTCTGGCGTTTTCAAAGTTTGGATTCGCCCCCCCCCCCCATACAAAAATCCTGTATCCGTCCCTGCAACAACAACAATAGCAAAAAAAGTACAATAAAATAAACATAAGTAACTTTTAATCACTTAGTCTCAAATATTTGTATTTTAATAGTGAAATGAAATACAAAACACCAAAACAACTGCAATATATCATAAGCGCAAGCTTAGTAGAAATTACGTATCCTTAAAATGTGTATTACAACAATTTTGGTGCTACGACAATAATTAGTATGGAAAACGCCGTGTCTACACTTATTGTGATCCATGTTTTGCGTTACATCTACAGGAAACAAGAATTAAGAATTTCCAGTCAGACAAAATCAGAAGCTATACTGTGAAGAATGACAGCTTACCTTCAACGATTTCAGTCAAAAATAATAAGAACGTTCTGTTAAATACACACGAAGAAATACACACTGGTCACAAAGTTTTGGGCAACTTTCAGGATTTGACGGTCGAGAATCAAAGCATGAAGAAAGCTCAGCAACATTCTGAGAGCCTGGCGGAGGTAAACAACAACACGTTACTACACGAATACACAGATTTGCGAAACGAGGAATCGCAGAGCGTTAAAAGTATTTCAAAAGATCAAATCAGTAAGCGATATTTATTACCCATCGTCATTTATGGCCACCAAGGACCTAACTCAATTTACCATTCTTATCGATTTGCAATTAATTATGCACTGAATCAAAATAGGAGTATCGTTCAAATTCCATTCAGATCCAAAGCTGGTGGCGCAATGAAAAGGTTTAATGATACATTTGATACTGCCAAATTATCCGAATTACTGCCCGTGAAATCCTTGGACGACTTTCGACGTGACTGTGGTGGATCAGATCTTCCCTTCGAGTCATTGGTTAATTTACAATGCGGAAAGATTAGTAAAGCGTTATTGCAAGGATCTTCGCGTAATAAAGGTTGCGCTCCTTATACTAGAAATAAAGCAGAATTGCACGAGGATCTTCTAGGTATACATCTACCAATCCTTCCAGGTTCCGGACATTACAACTTGGAATCTGAACTGCACTATTACACTTCAGTGGACGTTCCGTGTATAGTTGTGTCCTTGATTGATAGTAGAAGATCATTGCAAGACGTTCAAGACGCAAAAGATAATTATAAGACAATTGATAAATATTTAATACGCGCTCCATATATAAGGGAATTGGGTAAAAAAGTTGTTAAAAAGTTATGCAATGGTGAAGACATAGCTCACCTCCACTGGAGGAATATGGCCAGTGAGGGGTAGGTCGTAGTTTTATTCTATCAAACAACTAAAACATGAGCCGAGAAACAATGATAGTCTTTCCATTCTCAAGCATTGAAAAAAGAAACAGTGCTGAGTTTGTATGACAAGATTGCCCTAAGCCTGAACTGCGAAGTAATTGATCAAATTTAATAAATATCATTCACAGGTGTCCTCGTCAGGGAGAATGCGTAGCAATGACATTGTTAGCAGAAAACATGCACAAATTAGCACAAGTAATCTATGAGTTCTTACAAGCAAGAAGTATTAAATGTATTTATGTATCAACACCAGGGACTGCGCAGGTAATGAACATGCATGTTTCATTACATGTATATACTATAATATATTATGCATGTACAATAGTTTACTAGAAAACTTAATCACATGTCAATACTAAATCGAGCTTATCTTTAATTGTGTTTGTTTCTGCTATGAATAGTGGATGATTTTAATGGCGCACTTCAAGACAAATTAAATGCTGAAAGACTGTGATTTTGACGCCCGATTAGTCTAATTGTTTATGCATGACAATATTCATCAAATGATTATAGTTACTGGAACAAAAAGGCAGTTAACATCATAGTTACAATTTGGAGACACGAGTATAGTTTTATTTCATTTATGGCAAATGAATGAATACATCACTTATTAATTTACCATAGTACGTTACTTAACAGTATATATTTGCTCTGTGTGAAAGAAGATAAAATCACATATTGACAACACAAGGTATCATTATAGGTAGTCTAACACAACTCAAAGTGAATCTATACTAACATGTAATACTTCCTTATTGGAGAAAAATTCGAGAAAAATGGATGGATGACATGATCCAACTTACTTTTTTCATAGATGCTACACGTTAACTTGATAAGTACCTCTCTGAAGGTATTTAATCGAAACTATCTTCAGGCAGAACTATCGGAATTATCTGCTGATTTTAATGTATTTAAGGCTGACCCTTACAAAATGTCACTTTTGGAGCAAGAGATTGCTGTCGGTACGTATTACTATTATTGTGCATTGGTCGGCAAATGATTTTAATGTCTCAATACATTCAATTCAAAGACTGAAATACAAATGTCACACAATTTAGGTATGTTTCCATTTTAGGTGCAAAACTATTTATAAGATGCCGCTGGTCCACGTGGTCAGATTTTGTGTTATTTGCGAGAGATGTTCAGAAAAAAGAGACTGTTGATTTTACAGACATTCCTGGAATACCTGAAAATTTATTAAAAGTAAACCGTCTTATAAAGAAGAAGTAGCCTTATTCCAATGTCGTGGTTTGGGGCAGTTATAGCGAATCGCAGTATTTAATTCATCTGTCTCATATATCAAATATGATTTAAACGAATATATTCAAAGACACGATAGTCGTGATATTACTTTGAATTAAAGGTGTCTAATCTGGCAGTCGCTGCTGGAACAATATAAATAGAATGAGCTGGCAAATAATATATACTTTTGATTGAGGTTATTCTGAAAACATACTACGCTCGTATATTCAATAAAAAAATTCACATCATTTGTAGAAATCATATTGATATTGCTTTAACAATAAAGTACGTAAAATATACATAACGCCATAAACATTTTGCATTAAATCTTCTCCGCACTGAGCAAAGATAACATAGTTGTTTTATATCGACGCGCTATGTTCCAATTAGTGACATTGTCGCCGGTCAAACTATACGAACAGCTAATTTTTAAAAGGGGTGTCCACAATTGCAGATAAGTAAACAAATGTAGTACACATATCGAAGAGCACACCAGTATTTGCATGTTAAATATTTGGCGCCAACATTATTCGCTACTTATTTCTGCACCAGTTACGAATGACTAAGATTTCCTTCTCTTCAGTTTTATTATTTAACTATATATTAGTGAAATTCGTTCGATTCGGCCCGGGCTATTATATTAAACTTTTTTTAATCTGAAATAAACCGACAATTCTGACACTTTATTTGAGAGAGCATGATCTCATTTTCACTAGCCGGTTCTTTCAAAATATATATTTTTTCAATATCTCATGATAAAATGTTTAAATTTTACAGTGTATTGCCAAACAACACTGACTTCCGCACACCAAGAATAGACAGCACTTAAATGATCCATAATTTGGAATAGTACAAATGATGAATTATTTTCAATAATTATTACTTTATATTTGTGCATGATATACATGTGACACAGGATTATTTTAGATACATTGATCCTCGTTTGTAGCATCAATGTGCTGTCACAACCTTTTATTGGCTCCCATTAATTACATTCGTGAACTTGTTTTTACGGGCCGTTTATTGAACACAGACATGCTTTAGTTCGCGCCTCGCATTTATTTTACGGAATAGTTCTATTCCTAGATTTGTAATGTCCTCATTAATGTATATCTTGCTTGTATATCTTGTCTTCCTTGAATTCATAAAGTTATATTTCGTAGTTTTTTCTTGATGTGTAAATTTCGTTACAAATCTGCCTACCACTTAAGCGAACGATAACTAATTAATTGGTCGGCGCCTACTGTTCTTACCAGTTCTTGCTATTGACATTGTGCCGAAAAAGTGATCAAAATCAATGTCATATGTGTTCTTATTTTGAAGGATGCCATAAATTTCAAGAATATGTCAATATCATCACTACTGTTGTATATATTCTTCGTCGCACTTGCCGCAGCAGAAAACATGCATACTACAGGAAAAAGTCGAAATACACATGTTTGGTATGTGGTTAGGCATGTTTATCAGCACAGCGAGATGGAATATGGGCCTGTAAAAGTATACATTCCAAAGTATGCTCCCTTTCATCTAAACAACTAAATGAGTTTGTTGAGCAATGTCTCATTAAGCCTATTGATATTGCAAAGCATACTGATTTTAATACACCATTGTTTTGAGACAAGACAAAGACTTTCCCTTTCGCTTCATGATGTTGACTACAAACAATCCGCAGTAACACAGGACTCACTGTAAACCAAGAAAAGATACTTTGCTTGAACTGTGTTTGCCAATTCCCCTGCAAAGAATAAAAGTCTGTACACAGGCAATACATCTCTTTTAGCAAATATACTAATGAAAGATTGTTGCAACCCTCAACCCCCGCTAAAATAACGATGAGTGGAACTATTTGCTTGGTTATCGATGGCTAAGCACTGGTGATGGCAGAGAATACAGAGAATTATTTGGTTTCTTTACCAGATAACTGGTTCAATGATGCATGTATGTATCAGAAGTTGAATGTTCTGACTCAGGGATGAACACATTACTCTTAAATGCCATACAAGAGGAAGCAGATTCTAGACTGATTCTGCACAGTATATATTCAAGAGCTGAACCAGTTGTAGTGTCAGCATGTTACACTGATGTGCGCGTCTTGCTAATTGCGAAGATTGCAAGTTCCAAGGCTGTGGATGAAGGCAGGAAGCCAAAATATATCCCCCATGTAACGCACAGTCTAAAGATTCCATGCGATTACAGGTTGTGAAATTGTATCACAGCTTGCGGTCCACAGAAATAAGTTAACCTGGAAAGTATTTCAGATAGTCAGCTTTTAACAGAGGATTCGTTCAAATCAGTGGAAAACTGTGTTTGTTTTTTGTACAGCAAAGGTTGTTCACAGGTCGTTCCAACGTCTGTTGCAGTTAGACTACACATTAAACGTACACATTATTAAGTAGAGGATTAATAATCCTCTTTCTCCCATATTTTGGTAGCCGGTAATTTGCCCAACCTACTTTGAGTTTACCCCCCATAGTGGAAAAAAAGGTAGTTGAGTGATCACTGGTTCATTGCCCAAGTGGAAGAAATATGCAGTCTTGAACATGTGGGGTCTGGCAGCACCCCTGGGTCAGGGATATCATGTATCCTGCAGCCAACCATGTTAGCATATAGAGGTGACTCAAGGGAATATTTTTCACTAATCCTGTTTATTTGGTGCATTCCTGAGGATAAAACAGGACGTGTTTTTGTCAGCTCTCCCGTTGAATTTTGTCTACTTTGAATTGCAAGAAACCCGTACACAGCTCATGCTGTTAACTGGTAAGTACAGTTCAGCCAAGGCTAACTACATAAAATACTGTAATGGATACACGAGCCTACAGTTTCATACCGCAGAGCATAAGTGCTGATCAGTCAAGGCTAACTACATAAAATACCGTAATGGATACATGAGGCTACTGTTTCATACCGCTGAGCATAGCCTAAGTGCTGATCAGTCAAGGCTAACTACATAAAATACCGTAATGGATACATGAGGCTACTGTTTCATACCACTGAGCATAGCCTGAGTGCATGCCAGTTCAACTACGCTGGTAGAAAGTACACATATAAACTCCTTGGTTCACCCACACTATAACATATCCATACTGGGGCGGTATGAAAAATTGATAACTACATGTTGGCTCTGCTAGAATGCAAATACTTTTGATATGCACTACATTTCTGTGTGATTCCTTTGCATGGCGTTTATTTTATGGTGTCCAGGAGAGTTGCAGGAGGACACGCTGATTTCTCTATCCAAGTGCCCTTCCTTCTGCACCCTCCCTTATATGCATGGAAACCTGTTTCCTGTCAGTAACAGTGGGTTCTCATTCATTGTTATTACAGGAATTGGTCCAACTGTGAGCCACTTGCATGAAGCATGTCCTCCTTACAGCTTACTGATGCAGAAAAGCTTCTCCTTACAGAGCGTTCAAGGACCAGGTCTGGGAAAGTGCGACAAAAACAGCAGAAAAAAGAGGATATTAAAAAAGATACAATTGTTAGTGACATTGAAAATGAGGAAAAGATGGAATGACACATCTGCAGAAAGTGTAGACCCACCGCTACCAGAAAATATAGACCCACCACCATCAGAAAGTAGGGAGCAACCACTACCAGAAATTCAGGGGATAATTGTAAGCCATGCCCTCGTACATGACAGTACTTCTGACGATGATGATGGTTCATACATGTCCTCACCATCCCCACCACCTCCAGTAGATTCCTCATCGGGGAGTGAAATAGGTGGTTTTTCACCTGAAGATGAAGATGGCACGGTTAAGATTACGTAACCACAATGCCAAATTTATAGAAAACACCTGGAAAACAGTATATACTGAACCAGCACACTACTCTGAGTCTGAAGACGACAGTAGTAGGATAGATGATGATGGATGGAGTACAATGCTAAAAAAACGCCATACATAGCCCTTCACTGGTAACACACCTGGACCAAGCATTGATTTGGGTGAGGGTGCAAAACCCATTGATGCTTTCTATTCTATCTTTCCAAGATCTCTGGTGAAAAGATTATGGAAAGAAACCAACAGTTATGCAACCTGGTGCATCACTAAGAATGGAGGGAATAGATTCTGGTCTCCAGCTAGCAGTGAAGAAATAAGTGCACTGATTGGAATAATTGCCATCATGGGTGTTGATTCAAAACCAGAGATAGCAGACTACTGGTCCACCTACCAAGCTATAAGAAATGACTACATTGCCAATGTTATGAGCCGCAACAGGTACCGAAAACTGATGCAGTATTTTCACTGTAACAACCCAGAAACTGACCCAATGAATATAGTCAATGATGATGAACGCAGAGAAAGGAGAAAAGAAGCGCCTCTGTATAAAGTACAGCCAGTACTGGATGCTGTCTTCACCAATTCCCGGGAATGTTACAACATGCATCGCCAGGTTAGCATAGATGAATCTATTGTTGGCTACAAGGGTCGTTATGGAGGAGTACCTACAGTTTTTATCCAGGGAAAACCCCATGCTAAGGGATTCAAAATATATGCCTTGGCTGATAGCAAATCAGGCTACAACTACAGGATTGAGATCATGTCAATGACTGGTAGTCATGAGAAGTATAGAAGGGATGTGTCCAGAACAAGAGATCTGTGTGAAAGGCTTATCGTTAACATTAGGGGATGCCATCATGTCCTGTACACTGACAGTTATTATACCAGTGTAGACATGGTGAGTTACCTGCTAGAAAATCATGAAATATATGTGGTTGGCAGCGTTAGGCAAGATAGAGTGGGATTCCCAAATGCCCTCCGTACCAACCTCAAGAAAAATTCAAATCACAAGGCAATAACAAATTTAGAGAGGGGACAGTTTGTATCCAGACAAAAGGATACAGTGGTGGCTATATCATGGAATTACTCCAACCTCCTGAATATACTGACAACATACTATGAGGGCTATAGAACCGAGAATCAAAGAGTTACCCGTTTTCTGCTCTCACCAGATACTGGCAGGAAAGTAGCATACTCTCTACCTTCCCCAGAAGCAATTTATGACTACAATCTGTACATGGGTGGAGTTGACAAGTCAAACCAACTCAGGTCCTATTATACAGCCCAGCGTCAGTCAAAGAAATGGTGGAAGTATATCTTTTTCTACCTTCTGGATACTGCTATATGCAACAGCTGGATCCTGTACAAAGAATCCAAAGATGGATCCAAAGAAAATGCACAAAGCCTTCCAAATTGAAGTTGGCATGGCACTGGTTGGTGGTTTTTCATCCCGAAAGCAGCATACCAGAAATTCTGAACCTGTGATCAGCTCATTCAAAAACCACCATTTAGTACATAGTCAGTGCTCCCGTGGCTCATCCCACAGATGGTGCATTCAGTTAGGGAGAAAAAAAGGAAAGGTTGCGCTGTATCGACTGTGTTCAGATGTCAGGAGTGTAGCATCAACCTATGCAAGGGCTGTTTTCTGCCCTACCACCATGTGGCCACAGGTTGCCCAGACAGACCCAAGACAACACAGACTAGTGAAAATGATCTTCAAGAGTCCAGAAAAAGATCATGGCAGGAGAGATGGTACAGCAGTCAGAGGTGGTAGAGGAGGCGGCAGAGTTGGAACAAGGGGAAGAAGAAGAGGAGGAATCAGAAAAGTCTGAAGAACAGATTATTGGGCCCCAGGGTGGAGGGTCTTGATAGGAGACTGAGAAGACATGTACATGACATGTAAGCTTACCATGTTTTTTTTTTATTATTGCAGCATAGAAGATAAAGCCTCAGAATACAAGATATATATCACTACTATACACAATTATACGTTTGTAGAGCCCCTGCAGTACTGTGTTTTGCAGGTAATTAGATGTCATAATGTAGAGCCAAACCAAAAATATATGCATTCTGTCAGAGCCATTGTAAAGCTACTTAGACATGGGGCAGGCAAATATGATATATTTGTAGTATCAGTTATCTGAAAGTTGTCCCATGGCAGTTACAGCCAGCCAAACAGCATAGTTTAGTAGTTGGTGAAAACCCCTATGGTATTCACGGTCAGCCAAGTAGTTTATTTAAGTAGTTGTCAAGCACTCACAGCTACCCAAGCTGTAATTTATGGTAGTACAGGCTATCCAGATGTAGCACTACAGTAGTTAGGGGCAACCAAGTGTAATTTTCCTGCAGTATCAGATTACCACAGGTAATTAAAAAGCAATTAACCTTGTCACCCAAGCTGCATTTTTTATGTCGGGCAGGAGCCTGCAAAACCACTCGGGCATATCACAGACTACATAAAATTACACTTTGGGAGTCCTACAGAGATACCCCTTGGAAGTAAGCACATGTATCTACACCAGCACTCCCTAAGTAACTGAAACAGGATGAACGTGGTGACAAAACTAATAACGCTTCCACAACTGCATGTCAAAGATACAACTGCAGTTGTAGGAAAGTTAAGCAGCAGATTGTCAATCAAAAAACTCATCACACAAACTTAGAGAACAACACTTTAACTAATCTTGTTTGTATTGAAATCACCTCACCATTGCCTTCATGCATTGACCACTTTCATGATCATATACAACAATTATAATTACGTTTTACTTACATATTCAAGAACGAAATTATATGCGACTATAGGTAAAGTCATTGTTGTAATCCTTATATTATCTCACACATGTCTAATTATAGTCTAATTGTTTTGTTTGTAATTGTTTGATACTGTTTACATGCATATTACATAACATACACAGCTATATATTATGCACTATTATACACTATATTATGGCGGCCATTTAGGTTTTTGCCAATTTGAAGGTCAAGATCTCTAAATCACGCTTGGCAAAAGTTAGGACCTACGAATTACGCTAAATCACTAAAAATGCCTATAACATTTTTTTTCAAATCTGGTCCTGACTGTCACAAATCATATATTTATGGTACGAAATATCATAATGTAGTTCATTAAAGTGTATTGATAAACACAAATTAACACACAATTGGATAGTGTTATTTAGTGTTGCCAAATAATAGTTTACTAAGTGTCTTAGTGTGAAGATGATAGAAGGAGAGTCTCTAATTACTAACACGCAATGTGGAAGTATAAGACTAACATAGTTTTCGACAAATTAACACATATTCTTGAAAAACTAATGGTCACGTTGTTCACCAGATTCAGGCTGCATGGAATAAATATAGCAAGGCAAGGGGGCTGACCAGTCAAAATCATCATCTGTAACAATACCCTAAAACTTAAAATATTTAATATTAACATTTTATAACAAATATATGCATTCTTTGGCAGGAACCATGATAAATAATGTCAAATGAGATCGAACAATGTCAAAAACAAATATCTACATTGAACAAATTATAAACCCATATCGTTATTAAACTGGAACGAATCGTGTGTATATTTTATGTGTTCATATTTCATTAACTATCTACGGTATGATGCCAGTGTAATGTAATAGTCATACCAAATTACATACATTGATTCACCCATGCATATATACAGTCTGCAACACATGTTTTGCTCCATCCCCATTTGGATATATTATTTCGTAAAACAGAACCACGTCACATTATGCAGTGTGAAATAAAGCAGCATGGTCAGCTCGCCGAGATTGTCAGCGATCCTTCTGATCGGCGGACTGGTAGTTTTCCTGACAGAATCTTATATAAACAATTCTAACATCAAGCACCGTTTTGAAGCACCACAGTTTAAGGTGTGGCGGGTAAGTGACTATGATATATAACAAATTTCACATTCTAGTTTACATTGTTGATATCAAATTCTCATGTAATAATATGCAGGGTACACTAATAATAATTTAGGTATTTGTAAAATACTAATCAATAAGCTTTTCAGTTGAATTAGAAAATTAGTGTCTTTAATTTGTTAGTAATCAGTTGCTAATAATTTGAGGACACTATGAAGTATAATTTTCTGCAATATTTGTCGCTATATTTTATCACTAAGCGACCAGCTGATATCACGGATACACGGACAACTAGGTAACATACGTTATATAAAAGTATTTAGTACACAGCTCGTGATGTTTTTTTTTCACCGCGTTGGTAATTTTACTACACTTTGATTGCACATGTCCATGTCTATATACTCGTGCTAGAAATGAAAATGTGCTCAATTATAGAAATGTTATTGTTTTTTACACAGAACACCATAATCGGTGACAAACAGTTTATACGAAATCAGCTTACATACGGCGCAAATAAAGAAAATAGGGTATCTTCGACAATGACACACAGAAGTAAAGAAAAGAAATTGCAAAATAATCACAATGCCACAAACATCATTAACGTTGAGCTAAAGAGCATTTTCACGCAAATACAGAATGGAAGTAAAGAAGCACACAATAATGACAAAACATCACAACAGAAAAGCTCACACGAACGTGGAAACGACGATGGGAATAATAAACAAGATGAACTACAGAATGTTACACAGGGATCGCAAACTACACATCGTTACACGCAGGATCAAATTCGATCACGTTACTTGTTGCCCCTTGTAATTTATGGTCACCAAGGTCCGAACTCTATTTACCATTCCTATAGATTTGCTATTAATTACGCAATGAATCAAGGTCGGAGTGTGGTACAAATTCCATTCAGATCGAAGACTGGGGTCATGAAACGCTTCAATGAGACGTTTGATGTAGAGAAATTGTCACAATTGCTTCCAGTAAAAACAATGGATGATTTCCGGCGAGACTGCGGAGAAATACTTTCTTTCGAATCATTAGTCAATTTACAAATACCTAGCGTATATGACCGAAGCCAAAAACAACCTGAGCTAAGAAAAGAAGGAGTGATACCGTATATAAGGAATGATCCTTCGATCCATGAAAATGTTCTAGGTATAAATCTACCGATTATTCCTGACAGAGGAATAAGTAGTTTTGAATCTGTAATGCACTATTATTCATCGGAAAACATCCCCTGTATAGTTGTATTGTTGATGGATGGAAAGTCGATATTAAAACTAGATGTAAATGCGGTTAGTCATTATAAGACAATTGATAAATATTTGACGAGAGCCCCATATATACGTCAAATGGCTGATAAAGTGGTAAAACAATTTTGTAATGGCGACTCATTTGTTGCACTTCACTGGCGAAACATGGGAGCAGAAGGGTAAGTTAGTCTCCATTTGCTGTAGACAACTTGATCGAATTATCTACTAAATTTATAACTGCACAACATACTTATACATTGAATAGCTGTATCATGCTGGCTACTAAAATAATTAGTTGCCAACTGCAGCCCGGGTTGCCTTCATATTGAGTTAATATGTCGATTATGTTGTTAGTTTGATATTTCCACGAACTAATTCGTAATAATGTGTAAACAAAGCACATTTATTGTGCAAGCAGTACCCCCCCCCCCTATGATGAATCCGTTTCTCCTATTGCCCTTTATAGTTATATATTTTGTTTTTGACGCCAAGGACGCTATTACGAAAATAATAGTCACTGACATATTCGGTATTCAATTCACAGCATCAAAATAGTCATAAGATTTGTTTATAAAAGACACTTTACTGTGTGGCTTGCATTTTGATATTTTTGTCGGCACGTTCACTATATGGTTTGGAGTACTGAATCTGATCTATGCGAACGTCATTTCCACTGTTTTCTCCACGGTTTTCGAAGAGATGCACCATTACAGTGGAAATGGTGCTCGTATACACCGATTTCGCTGCATCTGTGAACTGTGAAAAATATGTAAAACAACATTTTGGAATCCCGTGAATTCATGATAATTGATAAACTCCAAATTACCAGGTCCTCGATTTCATTAATATATATACTATTCATTTTGAAGGTGTCCGGGGGAATGTGAACCAGTAAAATTATTGAACAAACATCTTCCGGAATTGGCCAGTCTGGTTTATAAATATATAAATGCAAGAGGTATTAAATGTCTCTATATAGCAGCACCCGGAAGTGCACAGGTAAGCAAGTTATTCGGTTATTTAACGTGTTTGAAGATGAACAATTAATATGCCAAAGTAACAGCTGTGACAAAAAATCATATTTACACCATATATGTGAGTTCGTTTAGGTATTTTATGCAGATACAATATAAATGAGCCCGACGTGGATGCCCCATTCTTGTTTCAAGTCACATATAACTTTTCATTAAACTTGTAAAATGTTTATCATTTCACATAGCAGAAGTTAGCGAAAAAGTATAATATCAACAACATTTGTCGTAATATGAAACTAAAAATGGCAACAAGTACCACATATGTCTTTCGTAACAGAACTTTGTAGACGAATTGAAGAAAACACCACTGACTGTATACAACCAGAATGTACTCAAAAATGACATGCCAGCACTGTCGAAAGACTTGAAAGTATTTATAGAAGATTCGGGCTATAAATTGTCTCTTTTAGAGCAAGAAATTGCCATAAGTAAGATTGTCTTTATTTACATATGTTATATCGTGATTGCATAATATTGCTCGTGTCATTTTTATATATGTTTACAAATGATTGTGGGATCGTTTATTCAATTGAAGTATCTCAAAGAATCACATGAAACAACGGAAAAACGATGTATACTTATAATTGCTTACCTGCATCTTATTTTTTATTAATAGGTTCAAAGCTATTCATAAAATGTCGTTGGTCAACATGGTCAGATTTAGTTCTGTACGCAAGAGATGCTCAGCGGAAAGAAACAATAGACTTCACAGATATTCCTGGATTGCCAGCAGAGTTACTGAACAGAGCTCGTCTGATAAAAAGAAAAAAATAACATTGTGTACTTTAATAACTAAGTTTGTGGTAAACAGATTGGCGATGAGGGTTATTTAAGGTAGAGATGCAGGTTGGGAGACTATATTTCTAATTGCCTATAATTACTGTAATTACACGAGTAAAATATACTTTTTACCAATCAAGTTATATATCATTTGAAAGAGTTTTATTTAAACTTTTGCGTTTTATGGTTTACAATAATGTACTATGATACCATATTAAGTGGTGTTGATTTTGGGTTAAAATCATGCATTTTAGGTGAAAGTGCACTTAAAACTATTTAACTTTTGAATGCATACCCTGATTTTAATTTAAGAACACTTATTTAAAACTTCTGTTTACTAGGAACATAATGGCTTATTTATTAGTGCTTCCATTGAAAAGTTTTTACACAGTGCTCTTTGAAACATTCACATTTTATAAATCGTTCACAGTTAACAAAGCCGCTAATTGGCAGCTCTATTGTTTCTGTTCCAGTAAAGACAGTGAAACCATGCGAAGCCATTTACTTAGGATAGACCTGAATAATGACCCCTGAAAATTTCATCGAAAACAAATGAACCGTCTTGAAGTTAAATAGTTTTAAATTTAAAATTTGGAGTAAAAAATGAAACTGAGATAATCGCCATTTTGTAAAAATAAAGGTTTAAAACGAATCATTCGCTTCATATGTGTAACAGAAACTTCTAGAAATACACCATACACCGTAATTTGCCGATGTTAAATCGTCAGGTAAAAAAAAATAAAAACATTTACAATTCGAGGGAAACGGACAAAAAATCGTCCGCGAAGTCTCAACCTAGCGTGAAAACTGTCATGGCGTCGTGTTATCAATTCCACTGAGGGAGGGACACAATGGATTACGTAAAGCCGATGACTTATTCATACAGTTATATAAACATAGCGATCGCCATTGGGTGGGTTGAGTCTAAATTTACCTTCCCTCAAACCTTAAAAAAATACTTTGTATGACGCAGTTTCCGTGGACCGTGCGAAGTTAGACGACCAGGTTGAAATGGGCCCTAATATTGTACTACACAACGGCTATTCGCAAACGCCGGTAAAACAAGTTTGAAATAAAGTCACATTGGAAAGGGTACTATTGTAAATCGATACAGGTTTCATTCAACTACAGACGAGACAGGTCGATGCAAATTAAACGAACTCTGACCTCTGGAAATACCTCATTCATCGAGTTCCTTAGTACCAGAGGTCGCCGATCACGACCATACAACGTAGTTTGCGACATCGCTACCGGTGCATGCTAGCTGACAAGGGGGTTTTCGATTAAGGTAACCAAGATGGCATCGCAGAGTGCATGATTTTTCCGCGGTGTTTAAAAACAGCATCTCATTGCCAATTTTTCGGTAATTTCCAGGGTATTTTTTTTATTTTTAATTAACCGAGCATTTTATGTTTGTGTATTTTGGCACTGAAAAGTTAGTTATCGATGACAGCAACAGCAGTGTTGTTTGTCAATTGCATCACAATTCTATCAGCACGATAATCATTACATCGAAACGAAAAATGTTTACTTCAGTTTTAAAATGCCGTTGGAGTAAAAATTTGTGGAAACATTTTTTAGTTTCGCCCACAATGCGAAAAAGCTTGAAATCTATGCACCAAGAAAACAAAAAAATTGTGGCCTTGTTTTGCGCGAAAATTAAATCGCCCTATCGACGCTACCTCCTACATGAAAATAAATGAAAAACCAATTTATTTAAGGGTGAAAAGTTTACTTATCAGTTACAAGTGTATGTTTTGTTTCATTCCGCTTGCATGCTGGAAGCGTCTACGTCTTGTCTGTTTTTGTAGTTTGCTAGTTGATCGCGCTTGAAGTAAGTAAACAGAGAGCCAGGACATGAAGTCGCACACTGGCTGCTCCGTAACTGGGGCCAGCAATCATTTGCATATAACATCAACAGTGACTTGTCAATCAAAGAGCAACGCAAACACACTTTCGGGACTTTTAATCACATACGCGTGCCTCAGTTTCCTATATTTTAAAATTGATTTTTGAGTATGTTCCAACAATGACAATGTTCTGAAATTTTAACACTATCTAGCCAAGACTGTCTGGGCGAGAAAAAGCAAAAAAAAAAATTCACAAAAAATGCCCACGAACCTGCATCTCTACCTTAATGCACAGTATTAAACATTGTTAATGGTCAAAGTTTTTTTCACAACACAAGATGTACTTTTTTATTCTATTCACTATCTTTTCTGTCAACAAAATTATGTAGTATTATATTGTGTATGCAACAATCTTCCTCCACATGCGACAACCTCATTCAATACGTAATTGCCTGGAAGATACAGGTAAATATTATATGTCCAACGCATAATTTAATAATGATCGAATGATATTGAGCTAGGACTGAGCAACACGCCACTAAATTAATGGTGATTGTCAACTATTTGTCCTAAAATAATTTGAGTGTGAGACAAGTGTTTGTAGGTCAGTACCGTTTACATCATAATTCTTAGAATGTATTGTTTATTTTTGTTTGGCCATTCATCTACCATAATAGTATGGGCTAACACTTCAACATAATAAAACATCGTAGTCAATGTCGTCAACATATCGAAAGACTAAGTGCTTTGCCAAGGCTCGTAAGTTCACTCTGAACACAGAAATACAAAACTCTTATCAATCTAGAGCTCATGTTCACAAATTCACAGATATTACTGTCAGTTCGAACCTAAGTTTGTGTTAGTAGAACGTACATACATGTGATAACCCACGTGACGTCAGTCTTGGCATTTTTGTTTTCATTTCACAATCCTATCAACTGTCTGTACTAATATTTATAATAACAGTTAACACAATGGTATTGAAATGATAATAGGCATCTTCATTCCCAAATTTCTACAGACGATTTTCATTATGATTTCATTTACCAGTTTGAATACTTGTTGAACTTGGATACTTTTGTATTTTGTAAATTGGTTTTGCATTGCAAATCTGGATTAAAAAGCGTTAGTGAAACTAAACACACTAAGATTAAGGACATACTCAATCATGCTATTGTCACTTTTAGAAACCTACCCACCTACAAATTTTTGTTATCGTACAAACAGGAGGAAGAGCAAGGAGAGAGTAGCTGGTACACATTGCAGAAAAAACAAACACCAACAGCATTTTATGTTTTAACAGAGAAAATATAAGTTACACTTTAAAAAACATGTTTTTATAGTTTACAATTACAAATGCTTAATGTACAACCACATGTATTTATATCAAACATTTCTGTCAAAAATTGGTCACTCCTACTGTGTATCAAATTAGTCCTATGACTTGTTTTGAAAAAAACACACTATTTTCTGGCGGGATTTTAGGTATCTGTGTCACTTTTATTATTCTCGGGTTTGAATATGCAAATTTATTTTGTATAAGAAAAATGGTGTCTGGTACAGTGCACAACAATAACAGTATTTAAGGTATTTTGATGAGAGCTATTCCGTATGCGAATTTACTGCTAAACTTCTGGTTAATTAAATAATTTTGGAATTGGTTTTAGTCTTCTTTGTCTGTTTAATATGTGACCAAGATTAATTAGAATGACCTGGATTTCAGTCTCTAAGCATTTTTCTTGTCTTGTAATATCCGAAGACATTGTGATTTAAAGTTGCTTCTTTCAACTTGTAATCCACGTTTATTCATTTCATTGTTCTTCTTTTTCGTCTTTGATTGGGTTACTTTCATTTCCTTGCTTGGCTCATATACACAAATATTAGATGAATACTGGCAAATAAACACCACGTCATTTATATGTACAAAGCTACTAATATATTCAAATTCTTTTAATTGATTTACAGTGGCTGGTACATGTAGCTTTATCTTTTATTGTTGTATAGCCCGGAACTTGTAGATGACCAATTTCAATACAAATGTGATGTTGATACACCTATTAATCCACAAGTCCTTACATTGGCAGTAATCATTTTAGAATAATTAGATCTGTGTCTACTGTGGGTAACTGCAAGATAAGTGTCAACCTGTTGGCGAAGCTAACTTTTTCAAACGTTTCTCAACATGAACACTGTCCGGTATGGGTAGTAATACAAATTCTCCTTCCAGGGTTCCATTTGTACATGCACTAATAATCAGCTTCATAATGGTTTTATTCCTGGCTGCACAATATTTTACCAATACCAATACAATTGTACTGTAATACTTGATATCTAGACATGTATCACATATATCGTTATTGTGGCATTTAAACAATCTCTCTGATCAGATAATACACTTCCTTGGGACTCACAACAAATAACCAAAAATGACGGTAAAATACGAGTATAAGCTTTTGATTTTCTGAATATTTTTTTATTCAACATCATGTGTGTAACATGTCAGTTCAGAAACATATGACCAAGTTTGTAACTTCTTGTTTTTCAGAAGCTAAACCGGAAGTATATCTATATTATTAAAATATTAACTTTGTAAATTTCTGCTTCTTCACAACTTCTTTTTGAAGCCCAAATTACATCCATCTTTCTTGAATGGTAGTAAAACAATTTCATTTTCCCGCAAAATCATCAAAAACTGAAGTCTTCCAATGACATGTTGCTATCTACATGATGATCATGAAATTCCATACACATCAAATTACAAAACAACCCTTAAAACAATCTTCCAACTCTTACACATGGAACATGGCATATGTATTATTCAAGACATCTGTTCATGTAGACGATATAAATCTAGCTGGGATTTCCAAACAAAACGTTGAAGTTATCTTGTACTATTCAAATGATCAAAATAGTCGTATGCACTGTATATGGAGAAACACTAGTCGTCATAGTAGATTCTAAGTCATTTTGATGAGATAAGGAGGATGTTCTTAATGAGTGAAACGACGGGAAACTAATAAACAAATCTTTTTAATTAAAGTGCATTTAATCTCTTAAACTCTTAACAAAAAAGTTATGAACAATTAAATGGAAACTTAGTCTACAATTAGCACGGTTTTATCATCGCTTTAACGCCGATACTGAACATTTCACTGGTGAGTTAATGAAGTGTGTCTCATACAATTGTTAATTGTTAAATTGCAGTTCACCTAAAAGGGCCTGAACCAAATTCCGCGATATGTCCATGATTTAAATCTAAATTATATCTCATTGCAATACAAATGTGACATTTTCAGTATAATCATTGAGCAAACAAGTTCTGTTTTTTTCAGTTGTTTTGAAACTTAATCTTCAATATCGCGAACTATATACAGTTGTATTGCCAATGTTTAAAAATTATATATAACAATGAAACTATCATGTTTTGTACACATGCAAGTCGTATAATAAAACAAGTAATATAGTGTTAAAGCTTATACGGACAAAATAAAAATATGTTATCTAATATTTATAACATATAAAACATATTAAAGTGTCATTTAGATATGGTTAATACCTAGTGACTGACTAATTTGAAAATGTGCCTTGGAAATGTTTTCCAGTGCGTGCGAAATTTAATGACACAACGTCTCAGTTTGTACTCGTTGATCTGCTCAGCAGTCAAAGTCGCCTTCTTTGTTTATATCATTCATTCCCATATTCCACGCATGCGTGGCGCGACGACTACCACCCTTAAACATTCAACTACAAAACTGCGTCGTCCTCTAAACCCCAAACTGGGCAGCATTGAATTTTCACCAACCCTCATGTTAAATAAATATCATATCAACAGTGCATACAGTGCATACCGACATGGATTAGAAACTATGGCAACGTTAATTTACTGAACCTGTTGTCGGAGATTACGAATGCACAAAATATATTCATGACATTGGTGATATTTTCGCAATCATTGTGACATGATAAACATTTATTTACTGATTGATTGATTTAAATAAGTAGCCCGTTGATTGGTTTTCATGGTCTTTAAGAACAGTGAACATGCATTGAATGCCTGATAAACTCAAACGTATCAGTTTGCAGCACTGGTGTAATATGTACTGGTGAAATTGGAAACAAAGCGTGCTCAAAATGCGATTAGATGAATGTAACATGTGTTGCACTGCTCTGTATCTCATTTCGGGTTATAGTATTCATAACAGGTTCACATCACGCTAGACATTGCTTGGTAAATCAGCATGGGGTTCGCACGGAAATTCCCAGTCATTCTTTTCATCGGCGGTTTAGTACTTTTGTGGGTAAGCGTATCAACTGACAGGGTTTTTATTGAGAAGAACCGTTTTGGCGCACCTCCGATTAAACCGTTGCGGGTAAGTGAATAAAAATGACCTGCACGATTCACTGTTCTGGATGATGATGATTGGTTATATGTTGTTGTAATTGTATTAAAATATGTATACTCTTTATACAGAAAGCCCAAATTAATGACACGATATCTAGTCAGCAACAAGGAAAACAACGTGCAAATAAAGATGAGGAGGGTGAGCATCTAATTGAACATAGCAGTGAGAAATTGAAATCAAAAAGCTATAAACAGCAAAATGACCCAGAAACAGAGAACACTAACCAGAAAATTCAGATCAGTCACACTCAATTGCGGAATGTAAGTAACACAAACAATGTCAAGCCTTTAGAGACCCTTCGAAAAAACGTACTGAACACCAGTAAAGAAATTAAAAACACAACTGACAAATTTCATACTGATACACATGAATACGAGAATCATACTGAACTACGGAATGATAGTAAGATATTGGAAAACAGTGGCAGACAATCCGATGACCTTCATAAAGATGTACTGAAAACCAGCAATGCAAACGTGTCGGACAAATTCCACTCTACTCCAAGTTACACGAAAGATCAAATTCAATCGCGTTATTTGTTACCACTTGTGATTTATGGTCACCAAGGTCCGAACTCCATTTACCATTCATATAGATTTGCGATTAATTACGCATTGAATCAAGGTCGGAGTGTAGTACAAATTCCATTCAGATCAAAAAGTTATGGTATCATGAAACGCTTCAATGAGACGTTTGATGTAGAGAAATTATCGCAATTGCTTCCAGTAAAAACAATGGATGATTTTCGACGAGACTGTGGAGAAATACTTTCTTTCGAATCATTAGTCAATTTACAAATGTCACGTGTATATGACCGAAGCCAAAAACAACCCGCACCAAGAAAGGAAGGAGTGATACCGTATCTGAGAAATGATCCTTCGATCCATGAAAATCTTCTAGGTATAAATTTACCGATTATTCCTGACAGAGGAATAAGTAGTTTTGAATCTGTAATGCACTATTATTCATCGAAAAATGTTCCTTGTATAGCTGTATTATTGATGGACGGTAGGAGGATATTGTCAACAGATGTCAATGCGGTTGATAATTATAAGACAATTGACAAATATTTGACGAAAGCTCCATATATCCAGGATATGGCTGATAAAGTGGTTAAACAGTTCTGTAATGGCGACCCATTTGTTGCCCTCCACTGGCGAAATATGGGAGTAGAAGGGTACGTATAGCTTATATAAGGAGTTGATTTTGTTGAATTCATCGTACTATGCCATCATGCGTAGATGGCTTCATTTTAACGACATCTTGATCACACAAAATAACGCGTACAGTAATGGCAAATTAACAACAAATTATACGATTTGCTATTACAATTATACAATTTGAAACAAAAATATCGATGATAAATATATCTATACTTCCTACAGCATGATGTCGAGCTCAAGAGTAATATCTGGATATATATTTGCCATATGTTAATATATAGAATCCATAGATATCTTATAGCTCAACCATAAATGAAACATACTTAAAATGGTGGTAAAAAATTGACAACCCACATTACATTTTTATGAAGACTAAATTTGGATATTTGTATGTATTTGGCAAAAATAATAAATCACACTGTCAATGAATAAATAATTTTTAAACATCTTTTACATGTCCACCAATCATTTACATTTCACTGGAAGTCAAAACATTGCTATAGTGCTTTTTGTATGAATATTTTTGTTTTGAAGTGCCGGGGAAAACACTTTGCAATGTGTTATCACGGCGGCCATTTTTAATCCGTTATAAACATGTCCAAGTTGGTTTATAGGATAATCTACACTGATGATCTAGAGATGTGATTCAAGGCGAGAACATCGGGCTGGCTGTTTTTGAATTTAAGGCGATAGGACCATGAACGCCTGTTTCAGTGGATTACAAAATACGCTCCGAAAAAGGAGCTTAACATAACACGTCGTTACATACATTCAAAACTAATACCACCCAATAAGGTAGCTGCCAAACGCTGCAACATTTTGTATTCCTAATTGTAGTGTAAGAAGGTATATTTTCTCATGACAAAAAACACTGATAAACTTAATGGACATCATCAGTGGGGCAATTCGGGCTTGTATTAACTTATCCTTTTTCATAAGCTGTATGCCTCTAGCGTGTGAACGTGTTCGAACAATGGTAATTCTGCGAAACACGACGGTAACATATAATCAATTTTCCTTTCAACTACATCAACGTAAACCTGTTAATATTTTGTATAGCAGCACTCTCCTCGTCGCATACCGTCTGCTCATTGAGGACAACTTGTTAACACGAATCTTTCACGGTATTTTCATCAAATGCGGACTGGTTATAATAAGAACTCTTGTGCGATAGTTTGGCGGCTTCCTCATTTGACATAGATTTCTTCTTTTGGGTCTAGGCTACCATCGATGTTTTGCTTTTATATACGGAAATGCAACTGTAGGCCACACTCTAAGTCCCATTATTTATTTCATAAACAGTGGTTCGCTCATGCGCCAAGCCAAAGGCAGTGTCTCTCAAATCTTGCAATAATCAGTTGAATCTAAGTTGATACACCTATTAAAAGTCGATGGATCCTGCAAAAATATCGTCTATTTTTTCTATGTTTCCCTAACTTCTAAACGTAATTAATTTAAATTAAAAAAAATTGCGACCGTGTGTCGCTACCTTAATCGAGTATTCATCCATTGCAATGAAATAACATACATATTTGTGCCTGGAATAACTTATCATGATTTGTTTTCATTTAGTAGGTGTCCAGGGAAATGTGAAAAAATGATAATGTTGAAAAATAATCTGCCAAAATTAGCTGATCTTGTGAAGACTAAATTTGGATATTTGCATGTATTTGGCAAAAATAATAAATCACACTGTCAATGAATAAATAATTTTTAAACATCTTTTACATGTCCACCAATCATTTACATTTCACTGGAAGTCAAAACATTGCTATAGTGCTTTTTGTATGAATATTTTTGTTTTGAAGTGCCGGGGAAAACACTTTGCAATGTGTTATCACGGCGGCCATTTTTAATCCGTTATAAACATGTCCAAGTTGGTTTATAGGATAATCTACACTGATGATCTAGAGATGTGATTCAAGGCGAGAACATCGGGCTGGCTGTTTTTGAATTTAAGGCGATAGGACCATGAACGCCTGTTTCAGTGGATTACAAAATACGCTCCGAAAAAGGAGCTTAACATAACACGTCGTTACATACATTCAAAACTAATACCACCCAATAAGGTAGCTGCCAAACGCTGCAACATTTTGTATTCCTAATTGTAGTGTAAGAAGGTATATTTTCTCATGACAAAAAACACTGATAAACTTAATGGACATCATCAGTGGGGCAATTCGGGCTTGTATTAACTTATCCTTTTTCATAAGCTGTATGCCTCTAGCGTGTGAACGTGTTCGAACAATGGTAATTCTGCGAAACACGACGGTAACATATAATCAATTTTCCTTTCAACTACATCAACGTAAACCTGTTAATATTTTGTATAGCAGCACTCTCCTCGTCGCATACCGTCTGCCCATTGAGGACAACTTGTTAACACGAATCTTTCACGGTATTTTCATCAAATGCGGACTGGTTATAATATGAACTCTTGTGCGATAGTTTGGCGGCTTCCTCATTTGACATAGATTTCTTCTTTTGGGTCTAGGCTACCAGCGATGTTTTGCTTTTATATACGGAAATGCAACTGTAGGCCACACTCTAAGTCCCATTATTTATTTCATAAACAGTGGTTCGCTCATGCGCCAAGCCAAAGGCAGTGTCTCTCAAATCTTGCAATAATCAGTTGAATCTAAGTTGATACACCTATTAAAAGTCGATGGATCCTGCAAAAATATCGTCTATTTTTTCTATGTTTCCCTAACTTCTAAACGTAATTAATTTAAATTAAAAAAAATTGCGACCGTGTGTCGCTACCTTAATCGAGTATTCATCCATTGCAATGAAATAACATACATATTTGTGCCTGGAATAACTTATCATGATTTGTTTTCATTTAGTAGGTGTCCAGGGAAATGTGAAAAAATGATAATGTTGAAAAATAATCTGCCAAAATTAGCTGATCTTGTGAAGACTAAATTTGGATATTTGCATGTATTTGGCAAAAATAATAAATCACACTGTCAATGAATAAATAATTTTTAAACATCTTTTACATGTCCACCAATCATTTACATTTCACTGGAAGTCAAAACATTGCTATAGTGCTTTTTGTATGAATATTTTTGTTTTGAAGTGCCGGGGAAAACACTTTGCAATGTGTTATCACGGCGGCCATTTTTAATCCGTTATAAACATGTCCAAGTTGGTTTATAGGATAATCTACACTGATGATCTAGAGATGTGATTCAAGGCGAGAACATCGGGCTGGCTGTTTTTGAATTTAAGGCGATAGGACCATGAACGCCTGTTTCAGTGGATTACAAAATACGCTCCGAAAAAGGAGCTTAACATAACACGTCGTTACATACATTCAAAACTAATACCACCCAATAAGGTAGCTGCCAAACGCTGCAACATTTTGTATTCCTAATTGTAGTGTAAGAAGGTATATTTTCTCATGACAAAAAACACTGATAAACTTAATGGACATCATCAGTGGGGCAATTCGGGCTTGTATTAACTTATCCTTTTTCATAAGCTGTATGCCTCTAGCGTGTGAACGTGTTCGAACAATGGTAATTCTGCGAAACACGACGGTAACATATAATCAATTTTCCTTTCAACTACATCAACGTAAACCTGTTAATATTTTGTATAGCAGCACTCTCCTCGTCGCATACCGTCTGCCCATTGAGGACAACTTGTTAACACGAATCTTTCACGGTATTTTCATCAAATGCGGACTGGTTATAATATGAACTCTTGTGCGATAGTTTGGCGGCTTCCTCATTTGACATAGATTTCTTCTTTTGGGTCTAGGCTACCAGCGATGTTTTGCTTTTATATACGGAAATGCAACTGTAGGCCACACTCTAAGTCCCATTATTTATTTCATAAACAGTGGTTCGCTCATGCGCCAAGCCAAAGGCAGTGTCTCTCAAATCTTGCAATAATCAGTTGAATCTAAGTTGATACACCTATTAAAAGTCGATGGATCCTGCAAAAATATCGTCTATTTTTTCTATGTTTCCCTAACTTCTAAACGTAATTAATTTAAATTAAAAAAAATTGCGACCGTGTGTCGCTACCTTAATCGAGTATTCATCCATTGCAATGAAATAACATACATATTTGTGCCTGGAATAACTTATCATGATTTGTTTTCATTTAGTAGGTGTCCAGGGAAATGTGAAAAAATGATAATGTTGAAAAATAATCTGCCAAAATTAGCTGATCTTGTTTATAAATATATAAATGCAAGGGGCATCAAATGCCTCTATATATTAGCACCAGGTGGTGCCCAGGTAAGAAATCTATTCGATTATTCATGAGATATTGCTCGCACGTTAATTCATAAAGTCATCAGAGTACAATTGATACGTGACACTAGTTATATACAATTGCTTTAATATGAATTATAATTAGTAACTCAATTTCTCCTATGTATAATATTTATTGCGCAGCAAAATATAACTTGAAACTATCTTCACTATGTCAGAATGTTTTACTCGTTTCCCGTTTTGTATAGCGACACTGCACATACTTGATTCAGTGACGTTTGTCATCCGGATTTACACACCATCTGTTCATGATATATGTATCTATTTTAGGATTTTGTAGATGCATTAAATCACACAGCCTTGACGCTATACAACCAGAATACTCTTAAAAGTCAAATGCCATCATTATCGAAAGACATGAAAGTATTTCTGGATGACCCGGGTTATAAATTCTCACTTTTGGAGCAGGAAATTGCCATCCGTAAGATTTATTTTATTTATTTACATCACGCATTTATATTATCAATTACTTACTACACTGTAGCCTCATTATAACGAACTCTTTGGGGGACATACAATTAGTTTGTTATAGTGAAATGTTCACTATAATGAAGCACATAATACATTGGGTTTGTTGTGAGCGGGAGACACGCTATGTGTTCATTATATCAGGAAATTCATTATAAAGGTGTTCATTATATTGAGGTTACAGTGTATTTCCAATGTTGTTAATGATCATACCGAAGTTTTAATGTGCACATCTAAGGGTCTATTTTTACAAGATGACTAAACATATCAACGGCGTATTTATATTACTAATTTAATTTTCAGGATCGAAACTATTCATAAAATGTCGTTGGTCTACATGGTCAGATTTTGTTCTATTTACAAGAGATGTCCAACAGAAAGAAACAGTGGACTTCATAGATATTCCAGGAATACCGGTTGAATTAATTAACCAAGCTCGTCTAATAAAAAGAAAAAAATAATTTATTGAGTGCGTAAAAGCACAAGCTGAACTCTTATCCCGATTTCTCAAATCTTAGATTGTATATTACAAGACATTTCATCACGTTTGTAATATCGTGGTTGTCTGTATAATTGTCAATCACTCTATTTTATTGAGCATATTTATGTCTCTCTTAATTGCACTTTTTAACATATTGACTCATAGATGAAATTATTTGACGGAGAGTTTGGCAACAACCGAGATAACTAATTAACTAATTTGTGGCTAATCACGAATGAGTCGCGAAATATATATATATACAATAATTTGTTTGATGAGAATGTATTGAATACCAAGAGGAGTGAATGACTGGATCAACCTGAAGTCTAGTCAACGATTTGTGATTAACAGTGCAATATCATTTAATAATTGTTTTTCATCCAATATTAAGGTGGACCACACTTGTCAGGCAAACTATAAAATCTCAATTAAACTTTCAGTTAAATTCACACAATATTAATTAATGTTGCAGGACATACCATTAAATCTTCAAACCTTCAAATTCATAGAACAAAACTTCACAGGACGTAGCCTCAAATTAGTAGGACGTAACATGACGTAACCATCTCTGTGATGTTACATAAATATTCGGCACATTGATTTTCTAAACAAAACTACTAGTATTTCTAAAAATGCACAGAAAATGTCAATGCATTTATTGTACTACCCATGCATACAAGCGTAATTCGTCATTACACTACTATTACCGTACAACCAGGTATTGTGCCCTTTTCCGTCGTATCTATGAAAATATCCGATAGTCCTGTTATAGAGCTGTAAATATACTCGTGTACAAAACGTCAATGATACTCCCCATATTCGAAATTCACGTAATAATCTTCCATTATATTATCACTAAAACATGTAAAGGGCAATGCAATGAGTCTATATGGCAAAAAGTAATGGCTGACTTCATTCCGAGTGCAAATATGATATGCTAGGTATGCAAGCTGAAGGAAGTGTCCTGGAATATTAACGTTTTCACCTGTGAATTTAAAGTTTAATCCAATGAATTGCAAGTTTTGTTCTGCAAATTTCATGTTGTCCTGACACATGTGGGCCATCATACAATATATCAAATCCATTTTTTTCATTTCAAATAAAAAAAGTTCATAATGTTGCCGTTTTGTATTACTGTAATTCGATAACATGTTCTACTCCCATATTGATCAGTTCATTTATTTATTTATTTGATATTTTCTCTTATGTGCATAACATGTATAAATAAAATAAACTAGCAAGATGGAAAATAAATAAATATGGACTAGCTTCTTTGTAAAAGTTGATAAGTTGATAGGAAGAGATTCGATGCTGAAGACACAGTTGTGACATGTAGGGGACATACTTCCCTAGGTGTTGGAATGTGTGGTCCAAATATTTCTTAATTGTTTGGATTCAAAATTAATCCCTCAAAACAAATAAGTCTGGAATATTAAGACCCCCATCTGACATGATTCATTGCGGTTTCATCTCTTCCGATTTTACAAAATTTATCACAAAGTTTGCTCGCTTGAGAATGAATGGTATCTGGTGTATCTGTCATCCGCATAATATATATTAATTTGAAGATTGCTGGTGATTTAATAATTTGAGATTTTTCAATGAGATTAAGATTTCTTTGTTTCCAGAACTTAAAAAATGCATGCCAAATTTTCCAATGTTTTCCATAATTTAATTTTGTTGCCAAGGTTGTATTATAGAAAAAAACACCCCAATGATGTTAATTGTTTCTCTAAGTCACAGCGTATCCTTCTGATCTTTCCAGTGGACCAACCACATGCAGTCCGTTTTCCGCAGTTAATTTTTAGTCCAAAGAGCCTTTCAGAGTCATACAGTGAAGTTCACAGTTTGAACGCGGAATTCACATTAAGCAAAAACACCTTTCACATCTGTATCCTTATCTAACTGTATTCCATCATCATCTTGATCTGACGTCATCAACAAAAGAAATATTTCCAGTGCAAGTATAAATAGTGTAATTGTACATTACCTTTTTGTAAGTCTATTGTGTATAACTGTACATTTAATGTTACAATATAAACCTTCAACCCACCTTATTAAAAATGGTCCAAAATTTTAAGGCAGTGTAGAATGTAATTCACTCCGGTGAATCGGAGTTTTTTTCTAATTTTTAAGAAATTGTTCGCCATTAGATAGCGTTTGTTCTGTTCCTTTTTGTCTATTAATTACATATGCATAATTCAATTATTTAACAAGCGTGTTACCTGTTACCCAAGAACAGCAAAAAATAAAGATAAAATGCGGAAATGACGTAAACCGTCATTCCCAGGAGTTTTACAGCGCGGTATTGTGACAAGAGCCTGGTATGCCTCATCAACTGTAATTAGATCTTCACACAAGTCTTGCTCAGCCTTTAAGAGCTTGAGTATTGTCTGATTGGAAATAAAAACACATTTTTCGAAATGAACAGAGCGTGATTCATGCTATTCATGAAAATACACCAGAGACGATGCGATATATTGAGAAAAACAATTCTGCTTTGTTAAAATAAAAACACTTTACGACATGGACGTAATTATCCCATAAACTTATAGTGTATAGTGTAGTGCGATCATACTTTACTAGGGAAACGGCTTTCCCAACTCTGATCTGTCGTTGACTGTTCTACGGACAGAACGTGTTCACTTTAGGTTTCTAACAAGCGTGATAAAATAAAAAAATGTCCTGTAAAGCAATATTCCGGTGTGCAATGGCACACAAGACAAATCCTTCATTGAAGTACTAATATAATTTTTTTGTGTTTGCTTATATTTATTTTTATATTTAAAATAACAGTGTTGTTATCTCATCATATAGTTTCTTACACTGATGGAATAAGTATATCAACGATTGAATTAGGTATATATTTGATATAATAATAAACGTGTACGTTCCCAAAATATGACGATGGTAGCTAAAAATATCTTATTTTTACATAACTGCTCGGAATTACAAACAACTTACAGTCGCAAATCAAACTTATGAAAGAAATCGACAGATTTTAACACCGCGAATATCAGCCATATCGTACATATCAGTTCTCGTTCAGTTTTTTAATTAAAAATAAAGCCACACAAATAAGAAGCACCCAGTAAGGTAAACATAATTTTGTGGATAACTGTGTACTTTTCAACGGATTTGTATATAATTCATAATAGTTCTATTCTATTTTTGCCGTCGTCTAACAAGGTATTATGCAGATCAAAACTCATGCACGGAATGTGGCAATATTTCATCTGATTCAGTCGTGATTAAAGGAGTTGTCATCGTTCCAGATGTGATGATTCATATAACCACTGTGATTTAAAAATCTACATATGCGTGGTACACTATGTTGTGAATTGTGATGTTTGGTAATACGCATATGAACTACTCAAGGTATTTGGTGCACAATGAACTGTGAAAAAACGACATATACTCGACATACGACATATACATATGGATAACTAGTTTTCCCACAAATGACTGCAACTGCTCTCTAAAACTTGTTGTTTTGCACCTAGCTACGACGACAGCCGTGTCACTTCAAATGATGCTACGTGTGTAGTAGGTTGTCCATACTATGCCACGATACATAAAATCGGAACTCAGTGTAACACATGTTACATTGCACTGCATCTCGTCTCATCGTCATATATTTCAACAGGATATATAACAGGTTCACACCACGCTAGACATTGCTTGGTAAATCAGCATGGGTTTCGCACGAAAATTCCCAGTCATACTTCTCATTGGTGGTCTAGTACTTTTATGGATAAGCGTATCGACTAACAGGATTTTGTTTGATAAGAACCATTTTGGTGCACCTCCGATTAAACCGTTGCAGGTAAGTGAATGAAATGACCCGCACGGTTCACATTGTTGTCTTAAGATATCATGTATATAATACATGAACATGTTAACATACATACTATTGTAATTTTATCAAAATATTCATACTCTCTGTACAGAATGCCCGATTCAATGACATAAAGTCTGTTCGTCAACACGGAAAACAACATGTAAATACAGGTGATGAAGTTGAGCATCTAAACGCACACAACAAAGGGGAATTGCAGTCAAACACCAATAAATCGCAAAATGGCATTAAATCACTGGTCACCCACCAGGAAATACAGACGCAATCGCGGAATGTAAGTAAGACAAACGGCGTACTGAACATCAGTAATACGATTAAAAACACACCCAACGGATCTCATACTGTTACACAGAATTCCAAGGATCACACAAAATTACGGAATGAAAATAAGACATTACAAAACAGTGCCAAACAATCCAATGACCTTCATAAGGATGTACTGAAAACCAGCAATGCAAACACATTGGACGAACTCCATCCTACTCTAAGTTACACGAAAGATCAAATTCAATCACGTTATTTGTTACCACTTGTGATTTATGGTCACCAAGGTCCGAACTCCATTTACCATTCATATAGATTTGCAATTAATTACGCATTGAATCAAGGTCGGAGTGTAGTAAAAATTCCATTTAGATCTAAAAGTGGTGGTGTTATGAAACGTTTCAATGAGACGTTTGATGTAGAGAAATTATCGCAATTGCTTCCAGTAAAAACAATGGATGATTTCCGGCGAGACTGTGGAGAAATACTTTCTTTCGAATCATTAGTCAATTTACAAATACCTCACGTATATGACCAAAGCCAAAAACAACCTGCATTTAGAAAGGAAGGAGCGATAGCGTATATGAGGAATGATCCTTCGATACATGAAAATCTTCTAGGTATAAATTTACCGATTATTCCTGACAGAGGTATAAGTAATTTTAAATCTGTAATGCACTACTATTCATCGGAAAATGTTCCTTGTATAGCTGTATTATTGATGGACAGTAGGAGGATATTGTCAACAGATGTCAATGCGGTTGATAATTATAAGAATATTGATAAATATTTGACGAGAGCTCCATATATCCAGGATATGGCTGATAAAGTAGTTAAACAGTTCTGTAATGGCGATGCATTTGCTACCCTCCACTGGCGAAATATGGGAGCAGAAGGGTATGTATCACTTAAATGGGGAGCATTCGAATATGGGCAATTTAATCCTGAATTTGCATGTTACGTGATGTTTATGTTATGCACATAAGACGGGTGGGTACTATGCCAACATGCATGTATGTTTTCCTTTCCTTTTAAAAGTGTTGTTCGTTTCCAATGGCACTGCAACATTTGAAATCATTTAGTAGAATGACGGTTTCTTGAATGTAAAACATGTCTTTATTGAAGACCAACCACTCTCCCATATGGTAGGAATTGGGGATTTTTTGTGTATTATTACATTATTGCAAAAGAAGTAAATTGGGGGAAAGTCATATTTTCAAGCAAACAACAGGTACTACGATCGATGAATATAATGTATACACTATATTTGTTAGTAGTTGTATATCGCATGCTATATATTATAGCCAGTTTATACCTAAAACCTAATTCAAACCTAAGTGCGTTAATGGTCTCTTTGTGGAATCCGGTGATGCTCTTATATGTTGACAAAACAAACAAAATAGTATAGTAGGGCATATTAATAAAACATGATACAAATTTGATAATATATGACAATTATACAATTTGAAAAAAAATAGAAATGTTATTGAAAACTATAAGCTGTCGATAATAAACAACACTTTAGTTATACTTTAACTTTGACGTCATGCACATCATGTTATATATACTTCGATTAATTGTGAGTTTTTTTTTAATTTTCTGAATTTAAATCAAATTATAGTATATGTTGCAGAATAAATATACATTTAGAAGTTGTGAAAATATGATAAAAAATGTTTGAGAGACGCTGCATTTGGGTTGTTACATATACAAAGCACTCTCTGTAAAATATATATGACGGGAGTGTGGCCTACTGTAGCAATCTCATTGCTGGTTACAGTGTCTAAAAATTTCCGAAAACGCAATCGTGGTCGATCAAAGCAAAAAGATACTCATGTCAAAAGCGACAGACATAAAACTCAACTTGTCGGATAAGGGCTCATATTATAACCATTCCGCATTTGATCAAAATACCGTGAAAGATTCATAATTATTAGAGAGTGCGATACCATTGGAAGTTTCGGCGACTGATCACAGACAGTCTGCATATTTCGATTACTAGTCACATCATTGCAGTCTCCATAAATAAGAAAAAAAACAACCGATTACTATGGTACCTGTGTATTACTAATACTTCAAAAGCTTAGCAACGGTTATTTTGGTTTTCCAAACGACCAGGTTCAAGTTGACCGAGATCAAAGGAAGTTGATAACGCTCATACGCTAGTAGCAAACACAATATGTAAAATAATGAGTTATGACTGGCCCGAGTTTCCCCATTCCCCTGTCGTAAAATCGACCGGCCGATGCGATGTCTATTATTTTTATCACTATTTGTTTCTAAAAAGTATCTCTTCATGCAGTTTATGTATCACTACAATTCACAACATTTGACAACGACCGTTGGGTGTCAGTTTTCAATAAAGATTCGTACTAAAAGCGTGTGTTATAGTCCACAAAAGCAAGCGATCATGGTGCCCTCGTCTTGAATTCAAAACAAACGAGCGCAATGTCCTCGCCCTATGTTACAAATCCTAGATCATCGACATTCTTTGTTCTACAATTAACACTACATCAACAACTTTGTTTGAAGCAGGTACATTACTAGTCAAGTGTAGGTTGACATGTTTATCAAGAGTTCAAATTTACACTGTTTATGTGTTGATATGCAAATTAGTATACGAATGTTTTAATTCTGACAAACAAAATGATCAATTAAATGAGTACTACTTAGCGGCACTCGTCGGATTTCTTAATTTTTTACAGAGAATTTAAATGTGGCATATATGAACAATATTTAGTCGGTATTTTTGTTAAATTCAACCATTTTAATGTTTTACTATCTGAATGTAAAACGCACCAAAACACCATAATTCGAATCTTCAATAAAACAATTATTTACATAATTGCCACATGCAGAAAAAAGTAACATTTAAAGAAGCACTGAACTTTTATCTGTGTTAAATATGAGCTTTAATACAATATGTATACCATGTATCATGCACATAAATTCAAAGAGAAAACAAGGCAATACTTTAGGTTCCTTTTGAGAATCTAGAAGCCATTCATATTTGTGCATACTGACGATTGTCTTTTAATATATTCAGTCTTGTATTCGGAATTACCGATACCATTTTGCATGCACTCGTATATAACATATCAGAGAGAAGAAAACACCATATATAAACACGTAATATGTGTATTCAAGCCACGTTTTATGACTCATTTCATTTTTCTGATATTCGTCTTATACTATACATATGGCAATACGTCGTCCATAAATCTTGCAAAATCCCTTGTGATAAAAACATAATAAACTTACACGAAATACGAAATGATACAAATGAGTACACATTTTTCAGCGGTACACGAGGAATTAAACATAAGAATTCAATGTATTTTTATGGAATTTTGAAACGAACCTGCTATCTCATTACCCCTACTTAAAACATGCATACATCATTTGGATGCGGGATTTGTTCTCAGCTTGCGATCAGTTCCAGTAGTTTTATGTATAAACGGACATAACATTCTAAACTCTTACTTATTTTTGAAGATGCATTCACAAATACCGTAAATTCGGGCCTTCAGAAATGTCATTAAAAGGCATTAAAACTTTCTATGATTTGTTTTTATATTGAAGGTGTTCAGGGATATGTGAAAAAATTATAATGTTGAGAATGAACATGCCAAAATTAGCTGATCTTGTTTATAAATATATAGATGCAAGGGGTATCAAATGTCTTTATATATTAGCACCAGGTGGTGCCGAGGTAAGCAATCAAGTCGATTCTTCACATATGTTAATGAGATATTGCTTTTACTCAGTTCATTAATTCATTAAATTACACTTAACTTATAGTTGATATACGGAAATCGTTATTTGAAACGTGTATAACACTGACCATTCACCAGTCACACAAAAATGTAATTATATCAATTATATGTAATAACATGATTTATCGAAGAAGAAAAACTATTAAAATCGTGGGAAGGTGAATATGACTCTAAAATATGGCATGACATATGTCTAAATATAAATTGAATAATTAAAAATTAAGCCATGTGTTTGTCTGATTATTGAAACTGCCCAATATATTTTGTATAGCAACACTGTTTATGTTGGATTCTGTGATATTTGGTATCTGGCTTTACACAACATCCATCCATCATATCTGTATCTTTTCTAGGACTTTGTATATGCATTAAATCAAACACCTTTGGTGTTATATAACCAGAATACTATTAGAAATCATATGCCAGTATTGTCGAAAGACCTGAAGTTATTTTTGGATGACCCAGGATATAAATTATCACTTTTGGAGCAGGAAATTGCCATCAGTAAGATTGTTTTTGTCACATACTACATAAAATATGGTGGATAAATATACCGTTGTTTTATTTTGTAAACCCAAGATTCTATTTTAAAGTCTATATAAATATACAGGGACGAAAGATACCAATGACGTATTTGTATTACTAATTTACTTTTCAGGATCAAAACTATTCATAAAATGTCGTTGGTCTACATGGTCAGATTTTGTGCTATATACAAGAGATTCCCAGCAGAAAGAAACAGTGGACTTCACAGATATTCCAGGAGTCCCGGTTGAATTAATTAACATACCTCGTCTAATAAAAAGAAGAAGAAAATAATATATTGAGTGCGAAAATGCTCAATTTATTTTTATTGTTATTATTCTGTGTTTAATTAAAACTTTACTTCTCAATGACAGGGTGACGGTTCGACCTGAAACTTTACACACACATTTTATAGTTTGTGTTGATTCAATTGGCAACTATACTCATGAAAAAGAGAATTTGGGTTTGACAGTATAAAAAATTGGTTAGCATGCTAAAGTTAAGTAAAGTATAGAATGGTATGAGAACACCAGTAGGCATGTTGAAAAGGTGGAGAAAAGTCCGTGACAGTAGTAACAATGTCAATCACAGGGTTGTAACAGATATAAATTGTGTGACTTTCTTTTTTATTGGAATAGCTTGGGTATGCATGGAGAACATATCATGAGAATAACAAACTTACAATGAACAAATGAACTTCTATCATTAAAACTGTCAACGACTAAACTGAGAATTATGAAGGGATTCTGGACATAAACATAAAATACTGTATTGTATTTGCGCTTCACCGATAGAAGAGCATATAAGCGCAAATTTCTGTTTGTTTTGTATATTTACAAAACAAACAAATGAATAGCACATTTGATAAGTTAAAAATTGTATTGCAATAAAAAAATCAAATAATTTTGCATCCTATGATTATATAATGCACGTTTTGTATGAGCTCCATGATCCCCAGTGATAATTGGATCAATATGTACTGCAAATTGTATATACTGCACCATTTAAATCTGGGTCGCCTGCATAAGTGACCTGACATACCAATGTAAGCTATATACTCTATTACCTGTTATATATTTATTACTTACATACTACCTGTTGTATTATTACCTTCAAAAATTACACCTTTAAATCTATCACAATAATCTGCAATTTACCTCACAGTGCCTAATCTAATATAGGTATGATAATATTCTGTACCCAATATATACCGTATAAAATATATGTCCGTCTGCTCCAACAATTACTTAGGAGTATTTGGGAGTAGCAACTCTTTGTCTTATCTATTATATGTACTATCTGTTTGTCCTTAGCACGCGTTTTCCTATTATCTTTTTTTTAATGGAAAAACTACACCACACCATACAAGTAAATATAATCACACAAGTATGTGAACATATAAAATATTATGCGTGACATGTGATTAAATAACAACAAATTGTATTCGACCATGAATCTGTCGAGAACGAGAATAAACACGCAGTATAATTAATATAACGTGTCAGTTAAATTTGTGATTTCGATGAAAGGGCATATAAAGGATAGTAGAGTATATTTCGCAGCTCGGCACGGAGATTATGCAAATATGTTTTGTGTTTATACTGGTTGGATATATCAGACCAGTGACAGCTGCATAAATTATAATGAGCATGTGAGCATCTGAGTATAGCAGGCCCAGAACGATATTACAATGAACATCATGATTGCTTACATGTAATGATATTATACAAATGTGTATTTCCTCCAGGAATCAACAAAAATCATGCGATACATTAAGAAAAACAATACTGCTTTGTTAATATAAAACACTTTACGACGTGCGACATAATTATCCCATAAACTCCTATGTGGTATACAGTGTAGTACGATCACACTTTACTGACCTTTGACGGTCGTTGACTGTTCTACGAACAGAATGTGTTCATTTTAGGTTTAAAACAAGCGTGATAAAAGTTAAAAAAATGTCCTGTAAAGCAATATTCCGGCATGCAATGACACACAAGACAAATCCTTCATTAAAGTACTAATATTATTATATTGTCACAGTGTTTGCCTATATTTTTTTATATTTAAAATAGCAGTGTTGTTACCTCATATATCAACGATTTAACTTGGTATATTTGATATAATAATAAACGTGTACGTTTCCAAAAAAATGACGATGGTAACTAAATATCTTATTTCTACATAAATGCTCGGAACTACAACTAACTTACAATCGAACATTTGATCAAACTTATGAAAGTAATCGACAGATTTCAACAACGCGAATATTAGTCACATCGTTCATATCAGTTGTCGTTTAGTTTTTTTTAATTAAAACTAAAGTAACGAAAATAAGAAGTACCCAGTAAGCTATTTTGGCATTCTGATATATTATAGTATTATGTGTGAACAATATTTTATACATTATATTTTTATTACAATGTTCATTCATTTTCTGGACAATTGTGTACTTTTCTATTTTATAGATATAATTTACTATAGTTCTTTTCTATTGTAATTAAAATGCACACTCGCCGTCATCCAACAAGGTAATATACTCAGAAGAAAAAACTCGTGCACGTGTCTGTTAACCACCGAATGGTCAATACTCGAGTTAATATGATTTATTGTCTTAACTTTGCTTTTTCATCGATCGTATTGTCAAATAGTGCTGTATTTGCCGAATTTGGCTTGTGATAAGGGCATTCAATCCACAAACATCAACGTCATATAAATTGACTAAGTGTGTTAAAAATCGGAAGGTGGCAGTATTTCATCTGATTCAGTCATGAAAAAAGAAGTTTTTATCGTTCCAGATGTGATGATTGACATGAACACTGTGGTTTAAAAATCTACATATGCATGAAACAAAATTGTGATGTTTGCTAATATGCATATGAACTGCTCAAGGTATTTGTTGGACAATGAACTGTGACAAAACCGACATATACATTGGATTACTAGTTTTCCCATGAATGGGTACCAGCCTGATACTGCTCTCTAAAACTAGCAATGACGACAGCCGCGTCACTTCAAATGATGCTACGTGTCTAGTAGGGTGTCCATACTACGCCACGATACATACAATCGGAACTCGGTGTAACATATGTTATACTGAACTGCATCTCGTCTCATCGTTATATATTTCATAACAGGTTCACATCACTTGCTTGGTTAATCAGCATGGGTTTCGCACGGAAATTCCCAGTCATACTTCTCATTGGCGGTTTAGTACTTTTGTGGGTAAGCGTATCGACTGACAGGGTTTTTCTGGAGAAGAACCGTTTTGGTGCACCTCCGATTAAACCGGTTCAGGTAAGTGAATGAAATGGCCCGCAGAGTTCACACTGCTCTCCTAAGGTATCATGTATACATGAACATGTTAACATACATAATACATGAACATGTTAACATACATAATACATGAACATGTTAACATACATACTATTGTAATTTTATCAAAATATTTATACCCTCTGTACAGAATGCCCGATTCAATGACATAAAGTCTGTTCGTCAACACGGAAATCAACATGTAAATACAGGTGACGACGTTGAGTATCTAAATGCACACAGCAAAGGGGAATTGCAGTCAAAGAGCAACAAATCGCAAAATGGCATTAAATCAGAGGGCACCCACCAGGAAATAAAGACGCAATTGCGAAATGTAAGTAGGACAAACGACGTACTGAACATCAGTAATGCAATTAAAAACACGCCCAAAGGATCTCATACTGTTACGCAAAATTCCAAGGATCACACAAAATTACGGAATGAAAGTATGACATTACAAAACACTGGCAAAAAATCCGATGACCTTCATAAAGATATTCTGAAAACAAGCAATGCAAACACATTGGACGAACTCCATCCTACTCCAAGTTACACGAAGGATCAAATTCAATCGCGTTATTTGTTACCACTTGTGATTTATGGTCACCAAGGTCCGAACTCCATTTACCATTCATATAGATTTGCAATTAATTACGCATTGAATCAAGGTCGGAGTGTAGTACAAATTCCATTTAGATCGAAAAGTTATGGTATCATGAAACGCTTCAATGAGACGTTTGATGTGGAGAAATTATCGCAATTGCTTCCAGTAAAAACAATGGATGATTTCCGGCGAGACTGTGGTGAAATTCTTTCTTTCGAATCATTAGTTAATTTACAAATACCTCACGTATATGACCGAAGCCAAAAACAACCTGCATTTAGAAAGGAAGGAGTGATACCGTATCTGAGAAATGATCCTTCGATACATGAAAATCTTCTAGGTATAAATCTACCGATTATTCCTGACAGAGGAATAAGTAATTTTAAATCTGTAATGCACTATTATTCATCGGAAAACGTTCCTTGTATAGCTGTATTGTTGATGGACAGTAAGAGGATATTGACAACAGATGTCAACGCGGTTGACAATTATAAGAATATTGATAAATATTTGACGAGAGCTCCATATATCCAGGATATGGCTGATAAAGTGGTTAAACAGTTCTGTAATGGCGATGCATTTGTTGCTCTCCACTGGCGAAATATGGGAGCAGAAGGGTATGTATCACTTAAATGAGGGAGCATTCGAATGTGAGCAATTTCATCGTGCATTTGCATGCATTGTGATGTTTATGTTATGCATATAAGACGGGTGGGTACCATGCCAACATGCATGTATGTTTTCCTTTTAAAAGTTTTAAAAGTTGACCACAAAAAATGTTATAATAGGGCGAATTGATGAAACATGATACAAATTTGATAATATTTATTTATTTATTCGTTCATTCATTCAAGGTACTTAGGCCGTCGGTCTATAAGTATAAGTACTATATGTCAAAAATGTATTCCCTTTGTGAATCTAGAAGCCATTCGGTTTTGTACATATCGACGATTGTGTTTTAATACATTCAGTCTTGTATTCGGAGATACCGATACCATTTTGCATGCACTCACATATAGCATATCTGAGAGGAGAAACACCATATATAAACACGTAACATGTGTATTCGAGGCTAGTTTCATGACTCACATCATTTTTCTGATATTCGTCTTATACATCGTGCATAAATCTTGCAAAATCCCTTGTGATTGTATAGATAAAAAACAAATAAATTTACGCGAAACACGAAATGATATAAATGAACTCCTGTAAAAGACAAGTACAGATTTTACAATGGTACAGGCGGAATTAAACAAAAGAATTCGAAACTCGTATGTATTTTTATGGAATTTTGAAATGGAACCTATCTTATTACCCCTACTTAAAATATGCGTACATCATTTGGATGCAGGATTTGTTCTTAGCTTGTTATCAGGCCCAGTAGTTTATGTATGAACGGAAATGAAATTCACATGAGCTATGAGCCTTCAGAAATGTCATTAAATAAAAGATATTGAATCCTTTCCATGATTTGTTTTATATTAAAGGTGTTCAGGGAAATGTGAAAAAATTATAATGTTGAGAATGAATATGCCAAAATTAGCTGGTCTTGTTTATAAATATATAAATGCAAGGGGTATCAAATGTCTTTATATATTAGCACCAGGTGGTGCCGAGGTAAGCAATCTATTCGATTCTTTACATATGTTAATGAGATATTGCTTTTACTCAGTTCATTAATTCATTAAATTACACTTAACTTATAGTTGATATACGGAAATCGTTATTTGAAACGTGTATAACACTGACCATTCAGTCACACACAAATGTAATTATATCAATTATACGTATGAACATGATTTATCGAAGAAGAAAAACTATTAAAATCGCGGGAAGGTGAAAATAACTGTTTATGATTATTGAAACTACCCAATATATTTTGTATAGCAACACTGTTTATGTTGGATTCAGTGATGTTTGGTATCCGGCTTTACACAACATCCATCCATCATATCTGTATCTTTTCTAGGACTTTGTATATGCCTTAAATCAAACAGCTTTGGTGTTATATAACCAGAATACTATTAGAAATCATATGCAAGTATTGTCGCAAGACCTGAAGTTATTTCTGGACGACCCAGGATATAAATTATCTCTTTTGGAGCAGGAAATTGCCATCAGTAAGATTGTTTTTATTTACAAATAGTCATATGTATTATTCAGTGCATACTACTTGCAATACTGTGAACAAACATACCGTTGTTTTATTTTGTAAACCCAAGGTTCTTTTTCACAGTCTATATAAATATACAGGGACGAAAATACCAATGACGTAGTTTTATTACTAATTTAATTTTCAGGGTCAAAACTATTCATAAAATGTCGTTGGTCTACATGGTCAGATTTTGTGCTATATACAAGAGATTCCCAGCAGAAAGAAACAGTGGACTTCATAGATATTCCAGGAGTTCCGGTTGAATTAATTAACATACCTCGTCTAATAAAAAGAAGAAGAAAATAGTATATTGAGTACGTAAAGGCTCAATTTATTTTTATTATTATTATTCTGTGGCTTTTTTAAAAAACTGTACTTCTCAATGACAGGGTGACGGTTGGACCTGAAACTTTACACACACATTTTATAGTTTGTGTTGATTCAATTGGCAACTATACTCATGAAAAAGGGAATTTGGGCTTGACAGTACAAAACATTGACTAGCATGCTAAAGTTAAGTAAAGTATAGAATGGTATGAGAACAGGGTGTCAGTTCGACCTGATCTTTACACACACATTCTATATGTGGTTTCGCAATCAAAGACATCTCCTAAAAGTCTTCCTTGTGTTGATTCAATTAGCAACTATACTCATGAAAAGGGGATTTAGGCTTGACTGTACAAAACATTGGTTAGCATGGTAAAGTTAAGTACAGCATGTAGTAAGAATTTCAGTAAGCATGTTGAAAAGTTGGAGAAAAGTCCGTGACAGTGGTGACAATGTCGATCACATTTTTGTTACAGATATAATTGCAGTATTTTTCGTTTTTATTGGGATAGCTTGGCTGGGGGGTATGCATGGAGATCATTTCATGAGAGTAACAAACTTACATTGAACAGATGAACTGTTATTATTTTATTAGACATAAAATGTGCAATATTAAAAGCACGACACAGATAGAAGTGCACATATGCACAAATTGGTGGTTTGTTTTGTATATTTGAAAACAAACAAATGAAGAGCACGTTTGATAAGTTAAACGATTATACTGCAATCCAAAAAGCAACTAGTTTTGGGAAATCGCAGTGACTAAACTGAGAACATTTGATGATTATATAATACGCGCTTTGTCATACATGATCTCGATTACCAATTTTCACATACTGCGCCATTTAATTCAGGGTCGCCTGCATAAGTTGCCTGACATAAACTGTGTCTACTCAACTATATTACCAACTATATCTTCATTACTTACATACTACAAACATTTCGAAGACTTTGAAAGGTGATCGGGATGCTTACAATACAAAATCACCCTGGCACCAAACTGAAGCTAGTATAATTATGTGCCTGAAACTAGATCTTTATAATTGCCGGAAGAGTGTAAACATTGATTACTCTGTGCATGATAACTAAACAGCTAGTCAACTTAAAGATTTTCTATTAACCTAAATAGTTGTGTTACTACCTGCAATTATAATTACACCATTAAATATATCGTAATGATCCGCAACATACCTCACAGTGCCTAATTTAATACAAGTATGATAACATTCTGTATCATATGACCCAATACCAACTGTTACTTTAGTATATTGGTGGAAAAACTCTTATCCATTATATGTACAATTTGTTTGTTGTTATCACGCGTTTTTCCATTAGTTACCATAATTTCTACTGATACAGTTTATGTTAGACAAAAAGTATTGTTTGTATCAATCCATTGGACCAGACAGTGGATATTGCGCCAGATATTGTATAGTGATATAGATATTTATTTGATAATGGTTTGCAGCAGATAAGATATTCTTAGACTGTGGTTTTCACCAGATAAGATATTATTAGACTGTGGTTTTCACCAGATAAGATATTATTAGACTGTGGTTTGCATCAGATAAGATATTATTAGACTGTGGTTTGCATCAGATAAGATATTATTAGACTGTGGTTTGCATCAGATAAGATATTCTTAGACTGTGGTTTGCACCAGATAAGATATTATTAGACTGTGGTTTGCACCAGATAAGATATTATTAGACTGTGGTTTGCATCAGATAAGATATTCTTAGACTGTGGTTTGCACCAGATAAGATGTTATTAGACTGTGGTTTGCATCAGATAAGATATTCTTAGACTGTGGTTTGCACCAGATACTCTCGGACATGGGTTTGCAGGATAGGATGGTATGTTGGTGAGCATTGTAATGAAATCGTATTTATTCAGTATTCATGTGTTAAATTTCCAAACATGGAATCCATAAAAATCTGCAATTAAAAAAAAAAGAAGGGTCAATTTTTCACAACAATAAATGTTATGTGAAAGTAGTAATGTGAAAGACAAATCAGCATTTTAAGGTCATTGCACAAAATAACGTCTAGTATGAAATGTGGTCTTTTATATCTCTCAAACAAGTTTATTGACTACTGTGTACATACAAAACATATAACTAATTTAATGTATGATAGCACTCTCAAAAGATTGTGTAAATTAATTCGAACATGTGGTAAAAATAACTGCTATATCTTGATTTGTTGGTCGTCTCAGCTCAATATGACTTTTATATTATAACCACATGTCTGAACACAATAATATAATAAAAAAACAAGTTTTTCAAGGCTCAACACATGGGAAGAATACGGAACTGAATAGATATGCAGGATTGATACGACTATCAGCTGGAAGTTATCCAACTCGCGTTCTTCATAACGATATAGGTTTTCCAAAATAATTTCACAAAATCTTTAAAAGTACATGCATCTTCTTTGACAACCAATTTACGTACATGTATACATAGCCACATGTCATTGTACACGAACAATGAAATAATCACAATTAATATTTTGTTGTTATTTGTTAGACAGCATAGGCTTATTAGGAAAATAATTGATAAATAAGTAATGTTTTGTTGAGAGTGTATTGAATATCAAAACAATATATAACTGGATCATTCATATCCAGAAGTTTAGTCAAATATTTTTCTGAAACATTGACAGCGCAACATTAACAATTTTGTACACTGGCACCACGTATAAATTTAATATCATTTTCACTTCGTCGCTTCGTTTCCAGATAATTGCTGGTCGGCCTTTTAACCGTTTTCTAATTTGCGCACCATTAGAGTCCTCGGAGTTTTTGTCCTTTCATCAAGGTTATAACCAGTCTTAAACAAAATAGTCAATAATAACCAAACTTCATAACTAAAGAAAGTTTGTTGGTCACAATGTTAGGATTGTTTACGATGTAATTAATTATGGTAAACTTAAACATATCCCAGGCGCTTATTAACTTGTTACGCTTATTAACTACATCAACTTATTATATACGTCTACGTATCTCAACCTCTGCATTTGCAACGCGGCATTCGATAAAGTTGCCCAATATCGGCTTTACTAATCTTATTAGTAATTGATTTTTTAGCAAATAAAATAATATCTGAAAATAAATCTAAAATAAACCAAATTAAAAATCTATTTGCAATATTGTACCTGATTGTTTATCCAACTGTAACATCTAACATTGAGTCGAATCGGAGACTGCTTGTTTGTCGACAGGTTTTTGCGACGTATCAAATTGTACTTTTATGTATGCTTCAGCTCAAAAGCTGTCAGTTTGTAATCAGTCGTTTATGCAACTACTTGCCTCGTTTTCTAATCGAATTGAATACTCGTCATCGTCATCGTCAAGAAATATATAAGCGACACATTGAGAAAAACACTACTGCTCGTTTACTCTGTGTTTTGTTAAAATAGAACTGCGTACAATAACCGATGTTAATATAATATTAACAAACTCTCACGTGGTGTACATTGTATGGTAGTAAGCCCATACTTCACTGGGAAAACGACTGTTCCAATCTCTGTATCAATCGTAGTTTATTCTAGCAGCTGTGCAAGGTATTGTGATATATAGCATATATGAGACTATATTGGAAACAATATGTTATCCATTTTGTGAATAATTATGCACCTTTCAAATTATTACTACATTAATTAAAATTCACACTCCTTATTCAACAACATAATGTTAGAACATTACATCATCCTGACCCACAAACCTTAACTTGTTTTTATTGGTCGTGACGTCACACTCGATTTACCAAATATCAGCGGAACATACACTGAGTTGGTGTGTTACAAAAATGGTGGGGGTACCGCTGTCATACTAGCAGCCTCATTGGTTAGTGGCAGTATTTCATCTGATTAAGTCATGAAAAAAAAAATTGTCATTGTTGCAAGTGAACCAATGGTGACAATGGTAACAGTTGTAGGGGTGTGACTAGTAATATGTATATGATAAAAAAACTGTAGTGGTTCACTGATATACATAGAGGAAAACGACCTTGTCTTGATTTGCACAAATAAATACTCGGTAAAGACAATGGTGTTATAAATTGTATTACTGGGGTGCAGTAACTGCAAATTAAAACACGTGTATCTATTACAATACTGTATCAACACCCAGACCCTAATCTGAAAACCTATCCTCTTTTTTATTTGTTAATATTATGTGTACGTCATATCAAAAAAATACATACATAACGTATAATTGAATAATGTCACTTACTTACCATACACAAATCAATATTTTATTAACATTTTCAGAATTTGAATATTAATTGCAGATAACTCTATATGATCCTCATATAGCAGATGATCCGGGTCATTTCCATTCGGTGAAACGGATAGCAATAGAATTTAGTCTGCTAACTTGGTTCCCCGAAAATTATATTTTGAATGTAATACATAACATCTTTAAACTAAATAGTTAGATCAGTTGATACATGTACTGTCATGGCAGTACAAAATCAAACCAACATATTGTTATCACGTCGATTACGGGTCAGTAAACAGTTTACACACGTCGGTCGGGGGGGGGTGCCTTGCCCGGCACGACCTGACCGGCGGTGGACAGGACATTAACGCCACCTTCAAAGTGAATCTACATTTTACATCCCATTTAACTTGAAAAAGCAAACGTTTTTGTATACAGTTTGCTAAACTCGCCTCGTAATCACCATCTGTGTTCGATTTTTCGTCAGTCTAACACCACGATTTACTATCTTGAAACACGGGGAATCGCGATCGTCAGACTTCTTCGAAAAGCGCGCTGCGATTGGTCGACAAAACCAGTCGAAAACTAGTCTCTTTGCACGAGATTTGTATATGCATTGAGTCAGATCACAGTCCATCCACACCCGGTTAGGAAACGTTCCGAGTTCTATTGTCACAATGCGTGTTTCGCGTTCGTAAAATTAGCTTACCGGTAATCCCCACACTATCCACATTAACATAAATTAGCATATAGTATGACAGCATTTTCACCCATAATATCTAGGGATTCATTTCTGCGCGGGCGTACACATCGTTATATTCATGTGTTACTGCTGTCAAGTTTCAACTTTCTGACTTCCGTGTATTTTATTTTAACGAAAAGGGGGGAAAACACGAAGATTTCGTCGATTTCATTGACAGTGATATTAATTGGGTTAACGTAATAAAAGAAGTACCTCAGTATTTAGATGCATGATATATGCACAAAGAGAATGTGAACAAAACACAAACTACATCGTCACCACCACCGTCATCGTGTATGGCTTTATACTTGGCCACAAAGGGAAAAGCGAGTGAACAGCAATGGAAATACTATGTGTCATTTTTGGGGGATATCTAACCCCCAAATAATACTTACTATACGGATACGTAACGGCGATAATTCTGCCGAATAACGTGACATACTGTTATTTAATATGATTAGAATGGGTCATCTGACAACATAAAATCGGTTTGGTTATCTAAAAGCTACATATAATTCCATCTTTTAAGATTTGGTAGTTCCTATTTCTCATTTTTTTAAGCGACACTTAACAGCCATCTTGTTTCACACACAACACCTACGGACAAATCAAATGCTCACTGAACGACTGAAATGAACACCTTCCCGGCAATTATGCACAAAGTAATAAATATTGCCCAACAATTAAAGTATCAAATCACAAATCAATAACGACTGTGAGGGGGTGGTAACGCGATTCACAAGGGTTGAAACTTTCGTGGTGTTATTGCCATAACGCATACTGTATCTTATTTTTTCGTTATTTATTTTAAACTATACGTGCTTTTTCACGAAACCGATGTAATCACACAGAGACATGTAACTTTAAATAAAAATTACCGACTTTACTTAAAAACACGAAATATTTGTAGACGTCACATGGACCGGAAGTGCTTCAAACGAGCTCGAAGAAAATGCTATGATGTCACCACTGTCCTCCCACCAGCACAACACACACTGTACATGAGACTCAAGCGATTCGCACATTAGAACATAGCGTTTCTCAACCGGGTGTTGAGGGGCTGTGGTCAGATTTAGTTATGGCGACCCGGATACGATATAAAAAACTAATTACGGCAAGTAAAAAAAGAGAATAAAGTAGACATAAATAAACAAATAACAATAAAAATATATATTAAAATTTAAAAAAAAATTGAACCTACATCTACATCGGATTTTAATCACTCTCGTGGGCGCGTAGAATGAACTGGTTTTGTCAAGTATGTGAAACCGTCGTGTGCTTGGGAGACAAGTTCAAAATGATCTACACCTGGATGATTTTGTATTTTTTAATCTTTTCACATGAATGGACGTTTCCCGTTTGACTAATTATAAACGTCCGTAATTATGTGCGTTGTTATTCCCTACAAGACAGCAAAAATTGTGTGTATTATTATTGTGTGTATTACTGCAAATCCGTGCAATTTTAGTGCTTGTTGTTAGTTTGTATGCCAGTAAGGAAGGTGTCTATTACTTTGTCGTGTACGAATAATTGTATGTTACCACCATTGATTCGATATATGAGATACTAAATAGATGCCATATCTGAGTCAACAATGATGTAAATGTCGCCTTCTGATAGTAGTAGGTTAATGAATGTCGTTACCCTGGTTACCACGAGCTAATCAAATCATCTTGACCGGATCGAGGTCGTCGTTTGTGACAACAGCCGAATATAAGTAATTTGCTCTTAACAGTTGTTTCACACAAACAAAAGCCAGGGATAGATATCAGAAGAGTAGCAGCCAGTTGATATGATTACTGGTAAATTATAATGAGGCCATACCAGATTGTATGCCATGATGCGCAAATTCTGATTCCCAGCGTGCTTAACACACGATTAGATGACTGTAACATGTGCTGCACTGCACTGTACCTCATTACGCTAGACATTGCTCGGTAAATCAGCATAGTTTTCGCACGAAAATTTGCTGTTATACTTATCATTGGTGGTCTAGTACTTTTGTGAATAAATATATCGACTGACAGGGTTTTTATTGATAATAACCGTTTTGAAGCACCTCCGATTAAGCCGTTGCAGGTGAGTGAATGAAATGACCTGTTGCTATGTTAAAATGCATGCACAGACATGTTTGCTGCTGATCTGCACTGGCTCGGAAGATGAATTCTGATTGGCTAAAAAACAAAAGACTTGTGGCGTTGAATGCACGTTCATTCTCAGTAATGTTATGCAAATTAGAAATTCAAACTAGCTAATCATTTACAACCTTCCGAGCCAGTGCAGATTAGCCCCATGTATGGATACTCTTGTAATTGAAATACGTATACTCTTTATACAGAATACCCAAATTAATTACATTAAATCCGGTCAGCAAGAAAGAAAACAACATGTAACAAAAGATGAAGGGGTTCAGCATCTGATTGAATACAGCAGTAAGGAATTGCAGTCAAAGAGCGATAAAGAGCAAAATGGCATGAAATCAGAGGACATTCACCAGAAAATACAAATCAATCACACGGAAATGCGGAATGTAAATAAAACAAACAGTAGCAAACCATCGGAGACCCTTCGAAAAGACGTAGCGAACATAAGTAATAAAATTAAAAACACATCCGGAAAATTACATACGGATATACATGAATACAAGAGTCATACTAAACTACGAAATGAAAGTAAGATATTGCACAGCAGTAGCAAACAATCAGATAACCTTCATAAAGATTTACTGAAAACCAGCAAAGCCAACGTATCACACGAAGTTCACTTTACTGCAAGTTACACGAAGGATCAAATTCAATCGCGTTATTTGTTACCACTTGTGATTTATGGTCACCAAGGTCCGAACTCCATTTACCATTCATATAGATTTGCAATTAATTACGCATTGAATCAAGGTCGGAGTGTAGTTCAAATTCCATTTAGATCGAAAAGTGGTGGTATCATGAAACGCTTCAATGAGACGTTTGATGTAGAGAAATTATCGCAATTGCTTCCAGTAAAAACATTGGATGGATTTCGACGAGACTGTGGAGAAATACTTTCTTTCGAATCATTAGTCAATTTACAAATACCTCACGTATATGACCGAAGCCAAAAACAACCTGCATTTAGAAAGGAAGGAGTGATACCGTATATGAGAAATGATCCTTCGATCCATGAAAATCTTCTAGGTATAAATCTACCGATTATTCCTGACAGAGGTATAAGTAATTTTAAATCTGTAATGCACTATTATTCATCGGTAAACGTTTCCTGTATAGCTGTATTGTTGATGGACAGCAGGAGGATATTGTCAACAGATGTCAATGCGGTTGATAATTATAAGACAATTGACAAATATTTGACAAGAGCTCCATATATCCAGGATATGGCTGATAAAGTGGTTAAACAGTTCTGTAATGGCGAAGCATTTGTTGCCCTCCACTGGCGAAATATGGGAGTAGAAGGGTATGTATTACTTAAATATGGAGTCAACGGAGTTTGTTGATTTCAAGTGTATGTAATTCCTTTGTGGAAATTGAACGTCATTTGATAGTTAATTCGTAAGCTTATAAGACGCGTGAGTACCAGGCCAACATGTGTGTTTGGCTTTGTTTTAAAAGTGTGGTTCGTATGCGACATTTTATTTGAAACCATTCTGTTGAATGACGATTTTGTCAAATGTAAAATATATGAACCAACTACTTTTCAATTTGTACATGTCATTGTTTTCCGATATCAAAATGGCCAAACAAATGAGTACTATTCAATTTAATCGGAAAGGCCGTTCAGGTAAACAGTGTTAAACAACACCACGTGACCAGGTCCAGTTGTTTATGGTTGAACGAACAAAAAATAAAATATTGCTTGATTTTAGTATTGAAGATGCAATAATCCGCAAATACCACCATTAATCTCTTTTCCTTTAATCGACAGATCTTACGTATTTATGCTTAGATTAACATTGCCTGTTCATATTGTAGGTGTCCAGGGAAATGTGAAAAATTTATAATGTTGAAAAATAATCTTCCAAAATTAGCTGATCTTGTTTATAAATATATACATGCAAGGGGTATCAAATGCCTCTATATATTAGCACCAGGTGGTGCCGAGGTAAGAGATTTATTCGATTTTTCATGAGATATTGCTCGCACGTTAATTCATAAAGTCATCAATGTTCACTCAACTTACAATTGATATACGGAACTCATTTGATACGTGATTAACATTTAACAAGTTATATACAATGCACTAATATGAATGATAACTAGTAACTCAATTTTTCGTATGTGTAATACTTATCAAGAAGCAAAATATAACTTGAAACTATCTTCGCTATGTCAGAGTGTTTGACTCGTTTCCCGTTTTGTATAGCGACACTGCACATACTTGATTCAGTGACGTTTGTCATCCGGATTTACACACCATCTGTTCATGATATATGTATCTATTTTAGGATTTTGTAGATGCATTAAATCACACAGCCTTGACGCTATACAACCAGAATACTCTTAAAAGTCAAATGCCATCATTATCGAAAAACATGAAAGTATTTCTGGATGACTCGGGTTATAAATTCTCACTTTTGGAGCAGGAAATTGCCATCAGTAAGAGTGATTATATTTATATCAGTCATATATATTATTCATTGCATACTACTTCCAATGTGATATGTGATATTTAATATTGATTATAATATAATATAATATAATCGGCTTTTCAGCGCTCCCCGATTTTCTGCCTGTTTTGCGTTTTTGCGCTCGTTGTGCGCCCGTGTTTCTACACAGCTGTATATATAGTGTGTCTACCTTTTACGTGAGTAATTTATAGTTGTTGTTTTCGTTATTATTGTGGGTTTTGGTGTGTTTTTGCCTTTGCCTTGGCAAGGTGGTCGGCAACCAAGATGGCTGCCGCTCACACACGGCCACCGTCAACACCAACAGGTCACCTTACTAGAAACCATGCGGTACGGTGTGAAAACATTGATGGCATTCCTGTTGAAACTTATGTGGAGTCGGTTGCGGATTTAGTCGGGGCCAGTAATATTGTGGCTGCATCCCGTATGAACCGATCGGTTATTGTCTTTTTAAATAAGGTTACATGGGTCGACATGGTTTCTGCCGCTGGCCTTGACATTGGAGACCTCCATGTTTCTGTTGAACCTCTTGTCCGGCCCTCTACAAAAATTGTGCTATCAAATGTTCCCCCTTTTTTACCTGACAATTTTATTACAGATGCCTTAGCTAAATACGGGCGTGTCATGAGCGCGGTGCGAGCGATCCCACTCGGGTGCAAAAGACCAGCACTGAAACATGTAAAGTCTTTTCGCCGCCAAGTTTATGTATATTTAAAAGATCTCAATATCAACGGTTTATTACCTATTACTTTTCAAGGTCAGACATATAATATTTACGTTTCGTCTGACGAATTGACGTGCTTTTCATGTAACATGAAGGGACATACACGTAAAACTTGCCCAAACTCTCAAACAACGAATATGCAAATGATGAATGATGAAAACAATAGTGCCCAAAATAGCACTCAAACAGACTCTCAACAGGTGAATGTAATAACTAATTTAAACTCCCCTGACACATTGCACGACAAAGACGATGACATAACTGATATAATTAACACCCAAGCATCAGATACTGAGATAAACAATCATGAGACCGATGGTACAACAGATAACATTGAAATTGAAACTGAAATGAATACAGATTCATCCAAATATATGAGCAAAAAGCGCACGCGCTCTAGATCACCAGTTCATAGAGAAGAACAAAACAATGACCAGTTAAATGACGAAAATAAATGTGAACCAAGTTCTAAAAAGCGTAACGATGAAAATGCAATCGAAATTGTTGAACAAAATTGTCCGATTGATGAAGAGAGGGTACGAACCCCTCCTTCCCCTTCCATTGCACCACCATCGCCTCCCCTACCCCCTCCACCCCACAAACCCTTTCCCCACGTATATGCCAATGTAACAGTGTGCACTCCAAAGCCACAGCCCGAGCTTACGGAGTCGGCCCCATTTCCATCATCTCCCTCACTTGAGTTCACAGTTGAATCCCCGCGCGATTCGCCGCTATCCGAACTCCCCATTGATTTAAGTGGTTTAACTGATCAATCACAAGACCTTTTCAGCACACCTATGTCACAAAATAAAACCGCTGATGATATGGAGGAAACTGCCAGCGAATGTAGTGAGAATGAGGGGTCTATCATTTCAAATGTTTCAACATGTACTGATAACAGCGAATCAACAATATCAAACGCTAATATCAAAACCTTTTTAGTGTCCACACTTCACTCACGTAGATTTATAGACAAGTGTTTTGAATTTTGCCCCAATCTTAAAATATTGGTCCGACATCTGATAAACTACCGCAATACCACGCAGTTGAACACATCTGATAAATCTCGCATGCACAGACTCATTAAAAAAATTAAACAGCAAATCAAAACGGGTAACTTTATCGCTGATTTTTAATTTCCCTTGTTATGATGGCAAACACAATTACATGCGCAACTTACAATGTCAATGGTTGCCGGGACGCCCTCAAACGGTACAGTGTTTTCAATTATCTCAAGCGTGACCATCCCTGTAATATTTATATGCTACAAGAAACACACTCTCTTGTCTCCGATGAAAATATTTGGAAACTTGTGTGGCGTGGCCTTGGTATTTTTTCTCATGGCACTGTTAATCGTGCGGGTGTGGCTATTTTGTTTTCGCCAGGAGCAACTGTGAATATTTTATCACAATCTGAGATCATGCCTGGGTACGTGTTGCACGTTCATGTTCAAATTAATGAAAATCTTGTTCACATAATTAATGTCTATGCACCTATTAATGGCGCTGAGCGTGTGGAATGCTTCACTAAAATTGAACAATTCATCAGTTCTCTAAATAATGACCCAGTAATCATGGGAGGCGATTTTAATTGTACTACTGAACCCGACATTGACCGTAATAGAGGGACTGAACCGAACATGCGCACTGCAAAGCTCCTCAAATCTGTCCTGAATCATCACAAACTGTTTGATGCATGGCGCCAATACCACGGGAACACATTAAACTTTACTTGGGGGCGTGGTGGTACGCTTGTGCGCCTTGATAGGTTTTATGTCAGCAAATGTATGCGTGGGAAAATTAAGAATATTGACATAAGCAATGGCGCATTAGCTTTTTCTGACCATTCCCTTGTCCACATCAACATCGCCATTGGTGACAGTAAAAACAAAAGTCCAGTGTGGTGTATGAATACAGAAATTCTGCGCGATGAAGTGTATGTGGCAATCTTAACTGATTTTTGGGCGAAGTGGCAAACACTTCGAAATAATTATGTAAATATACAGACATGGTGGGATATTGGCAAAAATAAAATAAAGTTACTCACACAACAGTATTGCACACTCAAACAAAATAAATACAAAACCGGAATACAAGCATTGGAAATGGAAATTAAAACCATCGAACGTTGTACTGCACACGATGCACCGCTCTTAAACAGTTACACTGAAAAGAAAAAACTTCTCGCACGCCTTGTTCAACGTGAACACAAAGGCAGTGCTACGCGTGCGCGACATCAGTTTTTAAATGAAAGTGATGTTTGCAATTCCTTCTTTTTCCAGTTAGAGGAAAAGAAGGGAACCAAAAAGGCGATCTTTCAGTTGAGGCACCAGGATAATACTCTTACTGAAAATCAAACTGAAATACGGAAAATCATACACACCTTTTACAATAACCTGTATACACCTGATAACATTGACATTGAAGCTCAAAATAGCCTCCTTGAAGGGCTACCTCAACTAAATGAAACAGATCGTGATGACCTTGACAAACCAATCACGTTTGACGAACTGAGTGCCACGGTCAAACTACTTCCCCATGAGCGTACTCCCGGTATCGACGGAATACCAAACGAATTTTACCAAACTTTTTGGCATATCATTGGAAGTGATCTGTGCGATGTATTTACTGCTGCCACAAACGAAAATGTGCTCCCCCTATCCTGCACAAGGGCCGTGGTCACTCTTCTCCCTAAAGAAGGTGACGTTACCAACGTAAAACACTGGCGACCCGTGAGTCTGTTATGTAGCGATTACAAAATGTTCACTAAATCGCTTGCATTGCGTTTGCGCGGTGTTTTAGGCAGCATTATTCATCCAGACCAAACTTGCAGCATACCAAACAGGCATATTCACGACAATATAAATCTACTTCGTGACAGTATTGACTATGCCAACTTAACTAACTCGCCCCTGGCTATTGTTGCCATTGACCAGGAAAAGGCATTTGATAGGATACATCACGGATACCTCTTTAATACGCTTCGTGCCTTTGGTTTTGGTGACCGTTTCCTTTCTTACATTCGCCTCATGTATACCAATGCCCAGTCCCTGGTCCGCGTTAACTGCGCCCTTACTACACCCATCACAGTGGCCCGTGGCATTAGGCAAGGGTGTTCAATGTCCACTGCCCTCTACGTCATTGCCATTGAACCACTACTTCATAAAATTAGGAATGATGAAAACATTGAAGGGTTGGTTATACCTCACAGCAAAAACCAACGTTCTAAACTCACCGCTTACGCCGACGACGTGGAATTTTTCATAACTCGCAAGCAGGATTTCAACTTACTAAGTCGCTGGTTACATGTCTACGAGCTTGCGTCAAACTCTAAAATCAATCTCGAAAAATCAGAAGGGTTATGGGTAGGTAGCTGGCGCAACATCACCTACTCCCCTCTCAATATAACATGGAACAGCGAGGGGTTGAAACTGTTGGGTGTTTATCTTGGGAATAATCCAACTTATACGAATCAGAACTGGGCTGAACTTGTTGCAAAAGTAAATAATAAGATCAACTTCTGGAATCATTTTGTTTACAGCATGTCTTACAGAACGCGCGCTCTTATCATTAATAATCTGATTTCATCGCAGTTAATGTATCGCTTTAATAGCCTTGTGCCGCCATCAGACGTAGTTCTGAAGGTACAGAAAATGCTGCTCGACTTCTTTTGGCAAGGGCGACATTGGGTATCTGCTGCAACACTGTACCTCCCCTTGGAAAGAGGTGGACAAAATGTTACACATCTTCCAACACGCATAAGTACTATGCGACTTTCCTATATTCAAAGATATCTATATAATAACCATGACCACCCTTGTTTTAAGTTCACAGACTACTTTTTTATGCAAGCGAGCAATATGTCATATGCAAGTCAACTTCTATGCACCACTATCAAAGCACCTTTACAAAGATTGCCATTATTTTATTATGAGCTCCTCCAGTGTTGGAAATCTGTAGAGAAAGTGCGTAAGTTCAATGATAATAACGTAACTGATATTCTTAATGAGCCACTATTTAACAACCCACTCATCATACATCCCATACGAAATGAGCCTTTTGCGCTCAGACATTTTGTTGACGCGGGAATAACCAAAGTATGTGATTTGGTATCAGAAACGAATAAAACTTGGTTGGAGGCCGCTGATATGTCGGATAAAATTAAAATCCATTCCGAGCGTATTCTCCATCTCAGTATCAAGGTCATTCACGATTCTATTCCTACCAAATGGAAAGATACTATCAACACCTACTTCAAAGGGAATGGGAAGTGTAATCAACCTCTTTCACATCATAGCTTTGAACTGCACTTTTCTGATGAACTAAATTTGCCACTATATAAGTTTGAAAAAGGCGCAATCTATAAATATCTAATACGTGTCCAGTCAATAACACAACACTTACAAAAACTTGACACTGTTTGGCGGGACATCCTTAGTCTGCCTGAAAGTGCTAAACCCAACTTCAAGGATTGCTATGAAACACCAGTCATTAACAAATATGGGGATCTGCAGTGGCGTATTGTCCATGGTGCCTTTCCAACGGGGAGATTTCTGTTCAAAGCTCGTTTGAACAATTCAGATAAATGTCCCTTTTGTGATGAAGTTGACACACTTCAACACATTTTTTATGATTGTCCATCAAATAGCGCATTACTCCATTATTTTAATAACATCGCGTCGCGACTGCTTCAACCAGATTTTCGCATTCCGATTTGGTGGTTCACTATTTTACCACCCCATCGCTCAAAACACTTTATGTCGAGCAAGGCACAAGGTTTATTTTGTTTCTTAGCGTGCATGGCTAAGGTTGCAATTCATGTCAGCCGTCGTAATAAAAGGCAAAACAAAGGATCGAGTGAGCCTCTGGACATTTTTATTCAAAGTATTAAGTCGAGGCTTGAAACAGAATATGAATGTTTCCGGATCATGAACCAACTGCCTGAATTTGAGATTATGTGGACGGTAGAGGATGCACTATGTAAAATCGAGGATAACACACTTCGAATTCTACTGTAAACATGGCAGGTACGATCTATTTAAAGCAGGAAGTTGCTTTGTCTTGTTGTTAAACATCGATACAAACGAACATCATTGTATTTACAAACTTAGCACACGCACAGGAGCCAAGAGTTTTGTCCTCTTGGTGGGCTATCATTGCACACACTTACAGCAGCGCATATATGTTTTATGTTACTTGTTCTGTGTTTTAAATGTTTTGATTTTCCCTTGGAATTTGGCAGGGGGGTTGGTACCCCCTTAAGTGCGAACCGGTGTCACCGGCCTGCCTACGGGGTTCCAAGGTGTTTTTGTACTGTTACGTGATCGTCTTTTATTTTATTTTACCCGTGAACCAAAAAGCATAATATAATATAATATAATATAATATAATATAATATAATACAATATAATATAATATAATGTGACGTATTACTAATTTAATTTTCAGGATCGAAACTATTCATAAAATGTCGTTGGTCTGCATGGTCGGATTTTGTTCTATTTACAAGAGATGCCCAGCAGAAGGAAACAGTGGACTTCATAGATATTCCTGGAGTACCGGTTGAATTAATTAACCAGCCTCGTCTAATAAAAAGAAAAAAATAATATATTAATTGCATACAGGCCCAATTTACTTTTAATACATTCGTTATTGTGATATCGTCGTTGTAAGTACAATTGTCCATCACCACTGAGCTTATTACTTACGTCTTCATGTCACATGATTTAGCGCCATCTTGGATTTTGTTAAAAACTAAAATTCCTTGTGCCGTTTTGTCAAAACCTTTCTTCTGAAAGACAGCTTGTTCGTTTGATCTAAATCTGCACAGACTCATCCTATATGCAGCTCTCTAAAATAAGTAGTTGTCATATTTCCTAGTAAACCCACAAAATGACTTATTGTACTTATTTATAGGGGTCTGAGATATAGTATATATGGCGTATGTGTACTAACATTCATGGAAAAATAGTAATTACGTGACGTCAGCCACAGTCTTAGTCTTTGTGAAAACGTTAATGCATGGTGGGGAAATTAAATTATTCAAGATGGCGGCAGTAATCTATATAAAGTCATATCTTCCAGAAATATTGAGGTACTATTTCGGGTAGCTACGTCTGGGTTTTAGGGGTCAACAAATTTATTTAGAGACGTAGTCACATATTATTTCTTGTAAACAAAAGCGACTGAAATGATTTCCAATGAAACGCATGTTAAAGGTCGCACCGCGTCCTCTTCGATATGGGACTCATAGCGACGTATACAACGGGCGTAAAATACATTATTTAGTTTATTTACGTGAAAATCGAACACGCGCTGCGCGACGACCACCGCGCTTTAATATATCGAAACTGTTATTCATTAACTTGCACGATAAAAATGAACAAAAACAAAAATTATAACATATATTGAATAGAACAAGCCCATCGTGGAGTTTCTTTCGAATATACATTATTCCGCTCCTCATATGGTCGGTTGGTTCTTTGGTACTATCAGGGGGGGATTCTTTTCTCTGGGGTTCTCCACACGTGCCAGGGGGGAATCTCGTCTCGTCTCTATATCTCGTCCCCTTGAGGTACTTGATCGGGGAAGTCACTTAAGCTTTACAGTCAAATAAGACACACACAACGAAATACGTTTCAACTCTCGTATTAGTCGATTAGTAGAGCACTCTATAAGACACAGCGCCCTGGGGAAAAATCCCCAAGACTCTCCAGGATTGGACTGCGTCTTTCGTGCTGTACTCGCCAAGACCAACTCAAACAACGTTATTCATTTCCAAAACTCTAACCAATTACAATACAGTTAAAAGACTATAAGGCGTAACCTTCAATAATACAGCCAATCACACTAAGCACTGAACACGTCATATCTTTTGATTAATCGTTCACTACATTAATAACTACGAAACCAACTGTCAGAAATAGTAGTCCGAATAGCGACGGTTATCTCGTAATTAGTTCCAAATCAATGAGCCAAGTTCCGTCCAAAACCTCGATTAAGCAAATTTCAAACACATATACAGAACAACCACTTCGGTTTGACAATGATTGTAAACAAATTAAAAAAGAGAAATACAGATTGTTACGCAAATTTCGTGATACCAATAACCCAACTCATTTACATGAATACCACTTATTGAATAAAAGGTTTAAGTATGTTTGTCGGGACAAAAAACGCCAACAAATCAAGTCAAATTTTATATGCGCTGATACAAATCTGTTTTAGTCGTCATTTAGACGACTAAATAACGTCATTTAGACGACTAAATTGCAGACGAGTTCCAAGATCTATTTAAATTAGTTGACGAATTTCAACCTAGCACTATGGAAATTGATGGTGATATCTGAAATGGGCCTATCACAGCTGACGAAATTATTCATAGCATTGCTAGTATTAAAAATGGTAAATCTGCAGGCCTCGGCGAGCTGATTGGCGAATTCTTTAAAAACTATTTTCCAAACGTCTGGTCAAGAGCAATTGTCATTATAATATGTAAAAAAAAAAGGGTCCGCCGATGACCCGGGAAATTATCGAGCAATTTCCTTGCTCAGTGTATTTGGTATTTTTTTTACTTCGATACTAAATAGACGGCTGTATTTTTTGGGCAGAAGCACAGGCGGGATCCAGGAAGGGTTACTCAATGTTTGAAAACATTTTAATTATGCAGTCAATTATTCAAAAGTACATTACCAGAAAACTTTTGGCAAGTTATGTTTAATTATCTATCTCAAGTAATCTCCGACATGCCATATAAATAGCATTGAAATGAAGTGCATGTCGGAGGAATATATGACTACTTTCGAATGCACACAATGTTAGAAAATTGTTATAAAATACTAATCAGAATCCGGTAAACTAGTGGACAAATGGACCTTGATTCAGACAGACTAAAGGCCTGTGACAATATTTCATTATGTAGCAAACTCCTGCCTTAAATTTTAAGATAATTCTACTGTTGTTCAGTTCTCCAATAAAATTGATTCTTCAAATATTTTTATTGAATTGTTTGTTATCAGTTCCATGTATAGTTTACTGGCTAATTTAAATGAAAGGTCCTCACATCCATCATCGAAACTAAAAATACGTCTCCAATAAAAACGTGTCATTTTGGAATCTGGCTTGCTGTATTCAATTGAGATACCAATCAAAAGTGTTAAAAGAGTCAGTGGAAGATATTGTTTATGACATCCAAGCACAGTGCCAATTGAGTAATGATGAGTAATGTTGAATATGTTTCTACAATATGTATCACGATTTATTATAACTAATCTATACACCCAGCTTCCATGCCCACCACAAGCAATACCTCTGACAACATAAACGTACCAAACTCCGTCTATTACTTCCTTTTCCCGGGATAATAAAATGTGTTGAATATGATAAGACAAAACATGAATAAAGAGAATGCATAAATAATAATAATAATAATAAATAATAACTTTATTTAATTAAGCGCAACAATTCCAACATATGAAGATCAAAGGCGCTGATACAATAAACAATCAGTCAAATATTAAAAGCACATTTAAATAAGTGCGTTTTCAGTCTGGATTTAAAAATGTCTACTGAAGGACTAGAACGAACAGACAGAGGTAATTCATTAAAAAGTTTAGGACCTAAATTTTCAAAAGCACGGTCTTTGTATAACACCTTGGACTTTTTACTACACACCTGACGAGTTTTAATAAGAAACTTTGATTCAGATCTTAAACTACGACTAGGTACATAAAATTCGATTAATTCACATAGATAATTTGGGGCAAAACCATACAAAGATTTATACACTAGTAAAAGTAATTTGAAATTGATTCTTTGTACAACTGGTAACCAATGAAGTTTAATAAAAATGTCTGTAATGTGGTCATATTTTCGAGCACGAGTGACAAGGCGGGCTGCTGCATTTTGTACACGAATAAGAGGTTTTATCTTAGTTACAGGGAGACCAGACAATAATGAATTACAGCTGTCTAAGCGAGAAGATATGAATGCATGTACCAACTTTTCAGTATCAGATTGGGATAATGATTTACGAATACGATTAATATTTCTTAGATGGGAATATCCAGATCTACAAATAGTAGAAATGTGTGTTTCCATAGATAGCTGCGAATCAAACAAGACACCTAAGTTTCTAGCACTTGACGAAGCACTAACCAATTCTTCACCAATTGCGATACTAGACAAAGGACACGAGTCTTGTGAGAATCTCCGAGACGACATGCACACAAATTCAGTTTTCGACACATTCAAAAGTAGGAAATTACAAGACATCCAATCGCTAACGTCTTGAATACATGTCTGAAGTATCACCCGGGCGCGAATTTGATCATCTTCAGAAACCGATAAATAAATCTGTGTGTCATCGGCGTAAAAATCTCAGCCACTAGTTCCCAGACACCGTCTGGTGTTGATAAGCAAAATGCATTGGCGTGATAAACGATTTCAAGTGAAGCCAGATATTCTTGGGAATATTTTTGCAATCCATTTAATATCTATGAAGCAACTGTTATTACTCGCAAATATGTACTTCTCGACAAAGCTACAGAAGACTGGTAACTTGTTTTTGGTGACACTTTAATCCACATTGTAATGATTCAACAGCTTTAAATAACTATTCACTCTACGCGGAGTACAGTACATCTCTGGGTCCAAAAGGAAGTGATGGTTCACATGAAGTCGTCTGGAGGAAATAGTGTCCACACAAAAAGCTGAATTTATAGGATGATGTTCAGCTCTTGTAGGTGATAGAAAAGATAACTCATAGGGTGGGGGAACGTATAATGTATTATGGATTATAATGTTGGGCAATCCATTTGATGATGATGACCCCTGATGTCATCTTTTATCTGGTAGACAAGTATCTGAACAAATGGCTAATGGTGTGCTTAATGTGCATGAACATCTGCTCTGATACAGAATGTCTATACTAAACTTGCACTACAAACTTTTGCTCTTAATGATTAGCTGTGAGTGGTCAAATGCTGAGGATGAGATGCACCCAGGATTTGTTTCACAAGATGACAATCATAGAAATGAAGTGATGACTTCGCATTGATTAATTACTTGCATATCCACATGGAACTGTGTCTTATTCATCGGCCTGAAATATCTATATATCATCTTACTAGCTACAACAGGTAGCAAATGTTATGAATTTTGCGTATTGGCAGATCAATTGGAATATAGAGAAATTCGTGAATTGGAATACAAGGGTGAAATAGCTGATAAAATGCTCATCATTAAATGAATAGCAACTAAGTGTCTTCTCTTAAGGGGTACTGGGTAAATTAATTTTTTTACTTGTTGTATCACTGACTCATTCGTACATAATGTTCTATGTCAGTTTGTTAAAGTACCTTGTCTCATGTATATTGTTAAATATTAATTGTCATGTTGACATTTCTATATGATAATTGAATTTATACTAAAGGACGGGTATGTCATTCCTTTTTAACACTTCTAGCCATCAACACAGTGATAGTATATATATTTCACATATGTTGTCAGGCAAAAGGTTTAGATATTAAAATGGATCATTGTCAATGATAAAGTGTCATAAAACATGCTAGTTGCACTATTTAGTTGGCATGATTCCATGTTTTGTGTGTATTCTAGTCATCTTATTAACGTGATATATCAAATAAGTAAAAACTTTTGCTTTTGCGCAGTTAACCACATTAATGTCGTGTTTTTTCTATTAGGTTATTCGAATTTACTAAATGTACAACAAAGTTTCTAATTGCACAAAGGAAAGAATGTAAATGTGCAAGACTGTGAATTCCATGCACGACGTGCTTCATTTATTTATTGTTTTATATGGAAACCTATCCAAATCATACACAATATAGGTTCTGCAATTTTTTATGACATTTAACATTAAACAATATTGCACTACCCTGGTGCATTATATGAATATAGACATTGAATGACGTCTACTACAGCATCATAGAAACTATTAGCTCATATAATTATGATATATAATAAAATGGCAAAATATAAAGCCGCCAAAATGTACTTTCACTCTCTTGTGTTGGTTCTCATCACTGCGTGGACAAGCACAATGGAACAATATATTAATGACTCGCAAATGAGTGTTACTAGATACTATTATATAGATCAGTTCATAGACAGATTTGGACAAGTAATAACTATGATGGCTGTCAACGTAATGCAATATGTATAAATCACATTATTAGTCCTTCAATGATTCACCACACACATGTCAGCGACGCAGGTAGCATGGTAGGCTACTGTGATAATCTTGTACGAGATAATAGTCTTCTAGTTCCTTTACTGGCGCACAGAGACGCACGGGCGTAGACGTTTCATCGAGAACAAAACACACACCTTTTCCGTGACTTGGTCAACAGAATGTGTAACACAACAGTTTCATGAAATATCAGCCCCTGCTACCTAATTATCTGGGAAGGTGATTGAAATTTGAATATAGAGTGAATATAAAATATGAGTGGAAACCTCTCTTTATGGAAACGTTCTTCTGAAAATCTAAGTTATATTTGCCTATGAAAGGTAAATCATAAACACATCATTTATTAAAGTTTTAAACAATAGATAAAGAAAAACAAAGAATTTAAATACCCAAAGTTACTCTTTGATTTCCTTAAATACAAAATCTGCACCATAAATTACAGCATCATCTACTAGGACAAAAATGACTGATCTGCAAAAAATAACTATTTTAGAAATCAGGTAAGCCAGTACTCCATATGAAACTGTAACAGAGGGCAACAGAAAAGAACGTCAGGAAGAGTACAATCATGTTACCAACGGAGCCATCACTAGATCACGCGCCAACTGATATTAGTGCGGAGAAAAAAACACACAAAATTCTTTCTTCGTCTAAAGCAATCCAATTCAAAAAGATCGCAAATATCTTTGTTAATTAATAGTTCCCATAGAGAAGTGTCCGATCGAAAGAAAATTCAAACAGACAAACAGCTCATCCGCAACTGGCGACCAATTACCCTGCTTGATCCAGAATATAAAACTTCATCAAAATGTATTGCTCAATTTGTTCCACTGTCTACTTCACTGTCTTCTTTTTATAAGTTATACAGTCGGTCAAAGTTTCATATGTTTCAGAAGCAAACTCAGTCAGTAAAAAAAAAACTCATAAATGACAGGAGTTTATGTTACCTGAACTTCATTTCCAAAAGTGTTATTTATATTGCTGACTTGTAAGGTGCTGGTGGATGTCTATAAACTTAGGATTCAACGCACACGGCTAACAAAAACACATTTTCTCTATTATGAAGTATTACTTTCATCTCTGCGCACAGAATGTCATGTAAATCATACTACCAATTGGAACTACCAATTGGTATGTTCATTGAGGATAAGTTTACTCATTTGAACGGCATTATTTGTAAGAAATTACGGATATTATTATCAATCTGTATTTGATGTTGAGGACAATTACAGTTACAATTCCAATGGAAAGTATATCATAATATTTTGTATGTTAATTTTATGCCTTTTCGTATGAGACCACCCCGTGTAACCTCGAATCAGTGTATGCTTTGTAACAATGCCAAAGAAACAGTATTACACATGTGATTATATAAACTCGCCATGGAATATTGTATTTAGAAAAACAGGAACTTCCCTTAATATTCCAGAAAATATTTCAGCAAACCAGGTAATTCTAGGTGACAATACTTTTTCTACATTGCAGAACCATATCATTCTAATTATTAAACAAAGGATATATCAGTGCAAGTTAAAGGGAAATCTGTCTACATTTAATATGGTGAAGGCAAATGTTTTGGAAGGGTGGCAGTCGTCGTGCTGCGCATGTGCGACATTTCCCACAATCCAATGCGCTCTTCTAATGAATCACAAGTATGATTTGGGCGCGACTTGCACTAAACTTAAAAAATACCTAATTAAAGCTTGGTAACGTCCCAGTTTGTACTCGTTTGAGTTAATGACCTCAGGCTTTACATAACAGTTCTGTAGTAAATTATCGGCAACAACTACTATATATGAAATGTCCCCATCAAAACCAACAATTTGCTAGTTGTGTTTCAGGATTCTTTTTTACGTTTTTTTTGGGGGGGAGGGGTGTTTTTCTCATTGCCTTGGACAATGATTTAAAAAAACGTGTATAATTACCGTACACGAAACGTCAATATAGTAACAAGGAATTTGGAAATGTTCTGCTACTGACAATAATGCTTTCAAAATTTGCATAGATAAATAGGGTCCGTATTTTCTGAATAACGGGGCATGTGTCGGCACTCTTTTAGATTGTGCTGGTCATTTTGTTTCAGTCCATCTTTAAGTTCGTAAATTTATTCCGCATTAAACGCTTTCGTCAGTAGTCGTGGCCGAGCGGTTAAGGCGATAGACTAGAAATCTATTGGGGTCTCCCCGCGCAGGTTCGAATCCTGCCGACTACGCTGTGTTACTTTTCTCGCTTCGTTCGCATTTGTGAACCTCATCCAGCGTAGTACTACGTGATTGGCTCACAAAAGCCCAATTTATTCGTAGTTCCAAAAACAAGAAAAAGGCAATGGTCCAAGATAAGTTGTGAATGTTAGCAGGTTAAATTTTAATTGCCAATTAAGTACAACAAACCGTGGAATCACGTTTTGGCACAAAATAAGCATGTCCGTTTTGAGTGAATGATTTATTACAACCCATCATTATAATATCACAAAATGGCGTTCAAACCATTACGTATCAGTTTTGTAATAAATTATAGGTAACACTGTATATACCAAAACCAACAATTTGGCAAAGCTTGGATAATGATTTCCAGAAAAGTGTTTCACTAGAACATTACTTCATCACAATTTCATCGATTAGACATTAGTCTACTTGAAGATAAATTTGCACAAACTCTATAATACATGTGTATACAGTGTCAGCACTTACTACCACATTATGTGAACAATGAAAAAAATGATGCTAAATATATGAAGAAAATGTTTGTGTTTTACTAGAATTTGGTGTCCGTTTTTACATTCCGGCAGTAAAATCTCTAAAATGTCTAAATTTTTAAAAGAATCTTGAAGATTTATTGTGAATTTACATAGATGTTTATAGATAATTTAAATATACAAAGATGATATTGTTGTGGAAAAAAGACATGCAAACACCCCGATGATCTTCATTCCAATATTATTATTATTCATAACAGGATTTACATAAAAACGAAATAATGTACACATATGCTCAACTGAGGGCGCTCTTCAGAAGTAACAACTTCATCGATGGCATTTTGATAGAATAAAACAAATGTCTATGCAATCCATGTCGATGTTGGCTGCATATCTTGTAAGTTCAAGAAAGAGTCCATTTTATGATCAAAATCAATCGGTCTTTCCTGTGGTTCTCTGTAACGTGTTGTCATGTTTTCTCCAAGATATTTAATAAGTTCGCACTGTTCTTCGTATCGCATTAACTTTTGTTTGTACTTCTTACGAACATAATCAGAACTCTTAGGGTTATGTGCTGGTGGAAAGTGAACAAAACAAATTAAGATTAGTTTAGGACAAGTAATGGTTTTGTTTTATGTTCACACACACACATTTATATGGTTGTAAAATTGCCCCCCCCCCCCACCATTAGTCTAGAATGATTCCTATTTGGATTTGGACATTGGATTATTTCATTAAGTGTAGAAAAAAAAAAAACAGTTTTCTATATTTTATCTGAAAATTGTAAAATTTCAAAGTATCTGCCTATTACTGTCTATATCTGCTGTCTGCAAGGAAATTTGTGTTGATTTCAGCCCCCTTCGTGGGAATGATAGCAATAATTCTGGCTCAGTATAACATGGATAAACAAATAATGGGCAAAAAAAGCAGTGCCCCTTTAATGCATTGTAACACATTTAAGCACTGTAAATGTTTGTATATACCGTACTCGACCGCGTTAGCGCCCAGGGGCCTCAACTCAGACAATCACAAGCACCCCCCTCGAAAAAGAGTGCAAATGAAAATTTTGATTCATCAAGTGACAGATTACGTCTTTGAGGGAAAATCAAATTACTAAATTAGTTGCGTCGTCATTGATTTTCACAATGAAGAAACAGAAATGATCACAAAAAATACGCACATTTTATTAGAATATTAATTACGTACCACCATAATTTACGGAATTAAAAACATTTGGGTCTGTTGGAACACAGTCGAAGTCAAAATTGTCATATTATTTCCACTGACGAAGTTGTTGGATCGTACGCAAACTCTCGATGAAAATCACGTTCCGCCATGATGCATTTGCAGATTTGACCCAACAGCAGCGTCCTTTGACCTAATGGGTCAAGTTGGTTATTAACTAATCAGAATGCTGTGTTTTGACTGACGCAATTCTTCGGAAATTTCTGAAGACTTTCCGATAACGCAATGCGGAAGTGAATTATCGATGTCGAAGTACGATCTGTTGGAATTGATTTCAGCGAATAAACGACATGGTTTTTTCAAAAAAACTAGTAACTAGCCATTTTTGAGAGGTAAATTGAATATGGCATGAAATATTTATTGCATTTTACTTGTATTAACAGGTCATTGTCGAAGCGTAGTTTACGCACGGTTACCGTATTCTACGCATTCACAACATGTTCACAGAGATCGATATTCACGCTGTATCATATAAAAATGATTACCATGATTTGTTATGCAAGACCAAGTTTTAAATTAGTTGCATTTTGAAGGGGTGGGCGCTTTGCCGAATGTGACTCCAAATATAAAAAAAATCACAAAAGTGGGGGGTGGGCGCTTGCCCGGCATGGGCGCTAACGCGGTCGAGTACGGTAAATTCAATAGTTGTTAATGCTAGATATGAAATAAATGCAGACGATTGCACAGTGAAACATCATACACTAGTGGCGTAGTACCCCTTGTATCAGTTTTATATATTGTATACTTCAGTGGAATAAGTCTGTCTTAACGATGAGAAGTTTAACAAGTTTTAACTAACCTTTTAAATGTAAAGCAACATAAAGTAGACTTGATCTGGCTGGTGATAGGAATGGATATTTGGGTTTAAAGCAACCCACTGCTGTAAGTGACTTTGTTATAGCAGAGGACACTGCTTGTTCCATGTAACCAAGCATAGGTAAAGATGTAATAGGCAGGATCTCCTTCTTTGGGGGCAACTTGTGTGGCAGCTTCAGCCCATAGTACTTTTCTGGCAACCTGGAAAAAAAGAGATAGACACATCATATGAAAATATCTGCTTATAACTGTTTTTTAATCCATGTCGAAAACGTGCACAGAATGGTCATTCATTGTCAACATGTCATGCTTATACATCTTACCTTAAAAACTTTTGTAATTTTTCTTCTGATTCAAAGCAGTAAAGGTTACCACGGTATTCTACTATCAGTTCAGGATCCCCAGGTACAATAGCCTCATACCTGCATAGAAAGAAACACAAATTGTTATTGAAGAATAGAGGACATGATGTTTCTCTCTCTGTATTCAATGGTGATTTATCTAACCTACATTCTTTTATGTAGATGGCTAACACTGCTGACCAGAAATTTCCAGAAATTTGGAAAAGTTATTCCCTTTCAACGGCTATTTGAGAAATCCAAAGAAAAAATTTCAATTTAAAATTAGAGTTCTGGGAAATCATACTTTTCATGTTTACTATTTAGCTGCATGTCCATCCATAAATACAGCATAAATATACCACTAAATTAGTAATAATGAGTCTTCATCAGTGAAAATAGTCATACTACAGGCAGTACATGAAAAGTGGGAAAATACAGCAAAAAGGAAATAAATCCAATAAATACAACTGAAGAACTGTCATCATGAAACCGAAGTAATGTTATACCAGTGACTGTGCATTTCTTAAACTGCTTATATCAATGTAGTCCAATGTAACATTATCAGTTTTGTTCTGAGTGATAATATCCACTTGGAGATGGTAACTCTTGAACTACCGGTAGTCTCTGCACAAAGTTAAAATAGTCAGTTCTTTAACCACCTTACAAAAAATGTATTGAGTGTAGGAAAACTTACCTGCATTTGCCATCCAAATACGTAACAGCACAATATCCCTGTAATTCCATTTGCATTGGGAACATCGCTTTTGCTTCAGCTTGAGTTCTCCTCTTTGGAAGTAGCTCTGCAGGTGGAAGTGTACGTGGGGCAAGAGGTGGTACGAATTGTTCCGGACTTGCCAAAAAGTCATCCAGGTCTTCTTTACTTCCCATTTTATAGTAACGCCCTCTGAACTCTGCGGCATACTCCAAGGTTGGATGCACGCTGCACTCAACAAGCTCATTTCGCTTAGCCAAACTGACGGGACAATACTGGCCAAAGTCACCAAGTCGAATTTGGAACTCTTCTGGCGTGACACACATATCAGAGATAGATGCCGCATTACCTAAAATGTACATGACAATAGTTACATGACCTTTGCTTGGCAGGCTATCAAAAGACGCACCAGAACAGGAAGTTAGAAGAAGACAAACAACTTTTGCGTTAGAGTGGGGGAAAGCAAAGGCGTTTACAATCTGAAAATACATTCTTTGTTCTTGTTTGTGTTTGGTTCTGGAAAAGTTTGTGGGATCATGAAATAAATCTGTAATATAGAACCATTCCCTATAAACTCAACTAAAAGACGAATGAAGGACAGTTGAACATTTCAGACAGTTCAGACATTTACTATGTGTTTGGGCAGGCAATCTGAAAGCATATAGATTACAAGTATCTTACCGTCAGATATTCTCTGAAGATATGTCTGTATCTGTTGTACACTCTTCCTGCCTTCCTGCGCTGCCTTCTCCCACACCCACCACTTAGACCTTTCTCCACTGACAGCAATCCAGTTTCTGTGTTGATCTTTGTACCATTCTCGTACAGCAGAAATCTCCTTCTGCCAGGCTGCCAGTCGTATTGCTAGAATCTGAGCACTATCATGAATTGGTAGTGTTCTGGTAGTCAGAAGAAGAAATGGAGGATGTAAACTCACTAAGTAAATATATGATTGTGGAAACATTGTGGATCTAGAAATTTGTGATATTTGTCATTATTTAATCCAAAAGGTCATACCAACCCTGACACTAAACTCAATCTCTACAAAGTTAAGTCTTAACACATTAGATAGCATTAAACAGAAATAACACTGGTGTGTCATCCAATCCAACCCCTGGCAGCTAGATCATTTAAAACATTCTCATCATATTCAGTTCATGAAATATGAATAGATTTAAATCCTTTTTGATTAGCGATGCTTTCCAAAATGGTGCTTTACTGCCTTTAATGTATATTTTCATGTTTGCTGAAAATTTGTAGTTGCCTCTCGAGAATAATTTGTTTACAGTTGTGACAATTGACACTGCATTTGTCATCATAGAGCCATATAGATGAAGTAACACAGGTGGTAACGTATTAACATTTGAAAATAAACAATTGCCCTTTTTTCTGTAAAACTGATTGAGGGCATGCAACAACAAGATACAATTTCACCTTATTGATAGACTATCATATCTTCTACAAATGGACTACTAGTACAAGGGATGGGGGATGTGGCTTACCTGTCTGCAGAGTGTCTATCTTTCATTCCTCTTAACATGACTTCTTTACTATCAACCTCTATTTCTAACACTCTGACAGGTATTATACTACGTTCTGTCATCAAATCAACCTGCTTTCTGGTTAGTGGAAAACCATCCAAGATATATCTGTAACAAATATATGTGTTTAGAGTTAGCTTAAGTCGCCAGAAAATTCATACAATTTCCCACAACTACGGTAAAATACTTTATTTTAGCTGGAATTTATTTTCACTGATTTTTGATGAGTTGAATGTAAAATATAGGAAAAAAGGTATATTCGCTGGATTTTATTTTTACTGAATCATTCCTTCAGCAAAAATTAATTCCATATGAAAATAAAGTATTTTACAGTATATAATTATGCAAATGACGATTATGCAAATATGCTTATAGTACTCACTATATGAAAATGACCATGTGCAAATGCATCAAGTACCACAAGTATTTTAATCTAGTGTGGTACTTTTGAAACATTGCAATATATCATGGAAATAATTCATTAAAATGGCCAGGCCCACATCAAATGTATATACCACATAATTAAGCTTGAAAATATCCCAAAAATTCTTAGTGTTTGTCAAATCCCACACAATGTTTTGATGCAACTATGAAGTTATGACCCTTGTTTGACCCGATCTTGCATTATGTGTGAATTGCAAGGACCAAAGTTCTGCCAAAAAAAATCAAATGATTTGATTTTGAACTTGAAACTGAAATACAGAACATTCATGGTGCTGGGGTACCTTTACTTCATCAAAATCGACCATAATCAAATGTGTATACTCATTCTTAAACATGGAAATACTCTGCATTTGTTTATATATATATATATATTTATTCAGTACCATTGGCCATAGGCCATAATGTACACACTTAAATGTAACACAAATAAATAAATCGTTTGACAAGAATAATCACTGCTACTGCTTGTCTGAATATTACAAATTTATACTTCACCTATGAATACCAAATTAAATTTATATTTCAGTTAAATTTCCCTCCAACAAACTATGACGTTTTTGTAAAGAGTAGAATACGTATTTTGCAAGATTTTGTATTATATGTGTATTTTCAGATTGCAGTAGCAAAATAAATTTCCATTCAAGCGCTGGGCAATAGTAAAACTTGTGTATAAAACGAGTTCTAATTTCCTCAAATTTGGGGCATTGTAATAGAAAGTGGAACTCGTTTTCAATGAGATTACAACCAAGAGGACACAATCTTTGGTCAAGTGGTATTCCCAATGCCCTACCCTTTTCAATCATGAGCTCATGAGCAGATATTCTAAAACAAGCGAGAGATTTTCTAAAAACACTTATAGTAATAGAATCCAGATATTTTTCCCCGGCTAATAATTTTTTAAATTTAGAATAAGTGCATAATTTTGAACTATTACCAATCTGATCATGCCACTGTTGCTGGGAAATATCTAGACACCGTTGGTTAAACTGTAGCAGAAAACAATTTGGGTTATTCACATACTGGCTTTCCCATACGTGTGCAAAACCAAAATTACATAACAAATCCTTAACATATGTTGCCCAACAATTGAATCCCCTTTGTACCCTGTCATATTGATAGCCATAACATTCTTTTACTAAAACAGAGGAATCACCACCTATACATTTTAACCAATACCGAATTATTTCTTTGTTCACATGTGTTCTAATTAGATGTCTTCCCAACTCCCCCCTCACAGCAGAGTTTGTGGCCTTTGGGTGTACCCCTAAAACAAATTTACAAAATTTATGATGAACTGTTTCTATATCGTAAGATTTAAATGTTCCCCATATTGCACTGCCATAAAGCAGGATTAGGAGAATTTTGCAGTCAAAAACACGAAACGCAATAGCTGGTTTGAACCCATCATATTTGTAAAGAATACTTTTAATACTGTGCATGGCTTTCGTTGCTTGTTCAGCAATGTGTTTTTGGGCCTGATACCAGATACCTGAACTAGAAAAAAGAACCCCCAAATAGTTATATTTTGAGACTATTTCAATTTCATTCCCGTTCCAAAACCACTTTTCAGATTTCTTTAGTCTACCCGATTTGCGAAAAACAACAATTTTTGATTTATTCAAATTTACTGTTAACCTCCATCTTTTACAGTAATTTGCTAATCTATTTAGAAGACGCTGTAGACCATTTGTTGTAGTCTACACAATGTTTTTGCCACTATGACATTAAACCTTTGTATGTCCTGTTTTTAATTTTGATTTCATGCATCACAGTGGATCTCTGGAAGTTCAGAAAATGGTCTATTACAGTATGTATTTAACTACAATACTCACCCTCTTGCTTGACACCTCATATCAAGTAACGCAATTTCTACGGCCGCCACTGCTAACTCATCAGGCACTGTCAGTCCTCTCCTCAAATGCTGATTGATCTCTTGAGCTAAAGCACTCTTCGATTGTTGATTCAATACCATACGTAATGCTTCTCCTACTGATAGGCGCACCATACCAAACTCATGCACAAATCGGTTTGCCACTGAAATAGAACACATTTGAACAGTGAGGCCGATGTACAATGCAGCAGTAGTACATACTTGAATTTTCAAAGATCAGAAAGGACAATGCTGGGTATATTGACTTTTTATTCACATTTCAAAGAAAAATTACAAGTGGAAGTGGTCACCCCATAAGCATCACTGCATGTACTCACAGAGAGATATTATTCATGCTAGACAATCTATTTACCACAAAAAGATTAGGTTATTTAACATGCATTGAGGCTCAAACCAGCACAAAAGAGTACCACCGTATCGTTTTCATATTCCTGACAGTGTCTGCCTTTAAACTCAAAGAGCTGATGGCTTTCTAAAACTGTGGGGGATCAGTTTTGAAATATATGACTCTGGAAAAAAAAACCAAGTGTTCTGAATGCAATAAACCACATGTTCGATGTGTATGCTAATCATACTGCATAATCCTTGAATACTGACATCCTGCTATTAAAATAAAGACTTTACAATACATAGCTTTCCATCAGATTTAATGAATGTTTTTATGGCAATAAATTTCAAATTGATGTTACCGGTAAATTCTGAAATGAAATTTTTGTATTCTGTATGTCCCCCACTTCCTTATTTACTTTCTACATTATCAAGTCAACATAAAACACAAGTTTAAGTGGAGAAAAAAACTACATGTAAACAAAACCATATGGAATAGTGATATACTCACATGTTGTTTTGCCCGACTTAGGTGGCCCTAATATAGCCATTCGTATAGGCACTACTGGTTTGGGTGAAGGCTGTTTTAAGTAAAACAGGGGATCTTGAATGAATTTATCCCTTGCTTGTATCGATGAAAGGAAATAGATATACTGCCTGTAAATCACTGGGTACGTGGAAAATCCAGGCCCTTGCATCGGCTGGATACATTCACCATTAAGTAGCTGCAAAAAAAACAAGTTTTAAAAGTAACCAGTTTTCATCATTCAGAAAAAATTATGGAAATCATATAAAATATAATATTCATATATTAATAATATATATCAATAATAATGTACGACATGAATGAGGAAATACTTTCATCTTGAGAAAAAAGATGTTGTTGAAATTTCAGTTAGCAGGTAACAAATTCTTACCTGCACGGGACACCACTTGCCGAATCGACTTGGATGTTTATAACCCACTTGCAACATTTTCTTGGCCAATCTATCACTGATAGGGTAGACTTTTTCCAGTAAACTCTGCCTACAGTCTACAATTGGACGGACACTCTGGTTGATAGAGAAGCGTACGATATGTGGTTTGCGTCCACCATTCACTTCTATACGTGGGATCATCAATTCTTCAAGTACTTCCTGTAAAAACAGAATCAAAACCAAACTCATTTGTATATGTAGGAGCGACACAGTGATTTACTGTATGTGAAAAGATTGCGCGAAATCAATCCACACACTTGAAGCATTTCTGCTGGTGATCAAAATATCATGCTTGATTTCAATAATTTTTCTACGATTGAAAACACTCAGCCATCTTGAATCCGATCAAGAAACGAATAGGCATGCATATGTGTCCCAGGAAATATGATGTATGTGAAGTTTGAATGTGATCAGCCAAAGCATGTCCAAGATACAGGGGTAGGGGAACGCACAAATGCACGCATGGAGATAAGTCATAAGATGGTTTCAGATGGTGTCCATGCAAACAGAACCTATTTATGCTATTTTTCGAGAATGCTGAAATATGTTGACTTTGTAGCCAGTCATGTGACTATTTTTTTTCATTCTAATGGCAATTGGAATCGCATACCTCTCCAGATAATGTAGCATTCAGGCAATAATTGTTCGAAGTACATCATTATAACCTTTGGTTTGAATGAATCAAATCTAGAATTTATTCACATTCTAACTCATAATAATTGTGTAGCATGTGCAAAATAATTCTACTTCACTCTCTTCAGTGAAAATAAACTTAGTAAATATTTAATGATACATACTTTTATTAGTTATTGCATTTTTCACAAATTTAAAAAAAGAATTCTGTAACAGAACTAACCTGTACAGCTCCAAGATTATTCGTATCACTATCATACATTTCTCCAATTTCATTCTTTAACCGATCTATCGCATCCTCCTCCAACTCCTCATCCTCCTCCTCTTCTTCTTCCTCCTCTTCAAACTCTTCTGCTAAGAGAGCATCCACATCTTCTTCCTCCTCATCATCGTCATCTTCATTATCTGAAGCATCTGATTCATCACTGTCTTTATCTGCTGCCTTTTGAGCCTACAATAGAAGTACAACAATTTAAGAAACTAAACTTATAAGTTACATACATGTACATATAACCACTATAACTTAGTGTTATATGGGTGAGTATGAAGTCGGGTTGCACAGTGTAAACTGGTATACAGCTTTAAAATAATAATAAAAGTTAGACATATACACTCAAATCACACTTAAATAGATCCATGTATCTGCTAGAATTAAAGTAGACAGAAACATTGGGCCAGAAGTTAGAAGACAGAAAATGTCTCTACTGCAAGAACAACCAAATTGAAGATGTGACTTCATGCATACATGTAGTGTATATAATAATAAATTAGACAAGAATACCATTAAGTTTTTAAAATCAGCTAAAACAAATAGTGAAAATCTTCAAGTTATTTCCATTTTGAAAACAAATGATAAACACATTTTTATGAATTTGGCAAATATATTTATATTAAAAGTTCATTCTAAGAAGTGAAACAGTTTTTTATGTTCAATCTTATACTACTCTTGGTAATTGGTAGATTTTTTCTGTCATTTATGACAACAGAACCATAAAATTTAAATTTGTAATATGAAATACTGATGTGGTAATTAATTTACAAAGATCACACTGGTCATTGAGAGATAAAGAATGCAATGATAGGATGTAATAGCTCTGTAGGATCAACACCAACAAGTCAACACTCATTCCACTTACATACATGTACATGTATACAGAATACATACAGAAACAAGCAAGGAAAAGATACATGACATTAACCATACCTTGGCTGCCTTAGCCATGTGTCGTTTTACAGCCTAGATGATGACATCATGATGTAGTTACAAAGCACAGAAAAGTAGATAGAAGAATTAGATGTAAGATACATGTAAGATGAAGTATGTAATATTAAACATAGTAAAGATTGTGTGATTGAAAGTATGCGTGGTCAGCTGGTCATGTACTCATTTCCTGAGCAGATCATACACATGTATTAATGTAAACAGTGATTGGAAGTTTATTGGTTGTATACTTCTAACCAATGATGAAGCATCATGCCTTCGTTTGTCTTATTACACAAAAGAATATTTTATTCTAGGTACGCATACAATGATCTATTTGGAGCTGTCTCAGAGTGGAATTATGTAACTAAAGCAATGAATGGAAGCAGCAATTATGTAAGAGTGTAAAAATGCAAGATGGGATGAGGCAGTGAGTGAGTAAGCACGTACAAAGCAAGAATACTGTAAAATGCTTTATTTTTAGCTTCATTTTTGTTGAAAAGACAATTTGTCTTTTTTGTATGAAGTGTATTTTCACTGTTATTTGACGAGTTGAAAGTAAAATATAGGAAAGAAGATATTTTATTGCATATTATTTTCACTGAATCATCCCTTCAGCAAAAATTACAAAATTCTAAGTGAAGAATAAAGTACTTTACAGTAGACAGTCTAATCACATAGCATGTATATGTATGTGTGTGTAGTAATCAAACAGAAGATTGCCATGTAGTGCAGGGTATGAGCCCTATACTCTCACATGCTGGTTATAACACTGTCAAGACATGCTTTTAATGATATGCATCACTTTATCAGACACCATCAGAATTAAATCTAGTATGTCACTTCATGCAATATTTTCACATTAAAATGAAAGAGCATCCAGTATTATACAAGCAGATCATAATCGATTTCCATCTAGCTGTGACACAGCCAAGTTATTGCTTCAATGTATAAGTTATATTAGAACAACAAACATTCAGGCATGTATCCACTAGACTGTGTGGTGTGTTGCAAGGCAGTGAGTATGACTGTTTTTGTGACTCGTCATTGTACTAGAGTTTGCCATGATTTCATTAGCTAATATTTTTAGACCCACTTGGCAGTCCCCATGCTGGCTCTCTCATGAGCCGTCTCATTACTCATAATGTATACTCTTATGCACCTGTTATTTATTCCACAAGCCTAGCTGTTAAGGAAGTAATCATAATAAGGAACTATACAGTTTTGTATATTCCTTCATGTCTCCAGCACATCCCAGGGCCAGTGTAACATTAACTCATGTAGTGTTTTTAGTCTCCTCATAGAAACAGAGATGTGACAGTTGTGTATTTTACCCACAAACTGCTGGGGTTGCTAATGACTATGTTCATCTTAACTTTCGTTGTTGATGGAGGAAAGCTGAGTGTATGCTGGACGAGACAGAGCTAGCGATGATTTTTGATTTGAAGACGAGGAACCCTATCTATAGCAGACTATTTTACCACAAAATACTTAATGTACTGCACACAACAATTACTTGTATTAGTAATTTGCAATTTACTCAGGCATATACTGATTATGTTTCTTTCACCTCAAATTCATGAATGAGACTCAGGATAAATTTATCCAGGGGTCAACCGATATTTGAATATTTTCACTGGTGTAAGAAGTGCATCAAAAAAGCATGATATTGACCTGGAGCTTGTAGGGGTATGGTATGAAATACTGTTCTGTGGTTGGTCGACCATCAAATAAAAATGAATTTGTAATCTTGTTTGTAGAGACTATAAACATGTTTACAGAAAATGGCGAATTCACCTTAAAAATCAAGCAAGGTTATGATTACAGTGGCAATGAAACTTTATAAAAAGTCTTCAGACTAGAGCATGGAGACTTCCAATTGCATTGCATAGCACACCACACAGTCTAGATGGCATATTTCAGAACATATTTGTTGTAACAAAATGATAAACTGAAGTAGAAAACTTGGCTGTGTTACAGATCAATTGAAATTGATTATAAAACTAAAAAAACATACCAGTCTCTCTGCTTTACGTTGTTCAACCTCAGCTAAAATTTCTTCTCTACGCTTTTTCATCGCCTCATCTCGCTCCTTCTGTTTCTTTTGCTTCTTCTTCTCTTTCTTAGCCAGCCTTTTATCTCGCTTGGCTTTCCACTTGGACAGCTTGGGAGGTAACAGTCTATCTGAGATGTCTGTGTCCTCGACTATCATCATTAAGGCAGCATCAGGAAACAGACCCATTTGTCCTAAGTACTGTGCCTCATCAGCTGTACGTGGAAAACCTTCCAGTACAAAGCCTTGTGATCTGGATATGGGTGAAAACAACAATGGTATCACAAATCCAAAGTGTATTTAATATTTTCAATTATATGTGTACCATGTTATTGTTTTTTGTATAAATATAATACTGCAATACGTTTATGCAAATACCCCCTAAGTCACATGTCTGCTACTTTATGGGAGGAATGAAATACACTATTTAGCAAAATTCAAACAGTTAAAAAATGTCATGCATGCAAACAGGCAATGCATACAGGCATACAGGCAAAAAAAGTCCACAGCAACATGACCATTCAAGGTCTGCATCCAAAATCACCAAAATATGCCATCCACAATTTAATACATTGAAAATGACCTTCTTATTGGCCACAAACATCAAACACCTGAACAACCAATCAAAACACATGTAACATATTTGTAATGAATCACTGGAAAATCAGAATTATTATACTAATGTGTGAATCAAAGAAAAGACATACTTGAACGGTTCTTTGTTCCACCACTCAGGTACGATGGTATCCAACACTTCAGGGGGTAGAGGCTCATCATCTAGCAAATTTGATTTGATGGCTTCTTCATCTTCAGTTAGTTCTACTTCTGGTTCCTCCTACAGAAAAAGGAAACAAGATATTAAGTCAACACATATTGATTTTGATCTTCTAATTACATTCAAAAATGGTACATCCATACCCAATAATTACTTTTTTTCAGTATAAGAATTACAGCTTTCGTGCAAGCACATCGTGAGCAGCCATTGATTGTGATAACACATATACTTGTTCTTGATTGCAGCAGAAATATAGCTCTTCTCTTACCCCCCCCCCCCCCCCCATGTCAAAGAGTCAAAATCAGAGTCTCAGTAGGTATCAACATTCTACAATCTTGGGTCTATTATGTATATACGCAAATGTGACCTGTATGACTTCAAAATTGGACAAACCCTAACTTTATCTCAGGATATGTTATAGCTTGTAGTGACTATACATCGTTGCAACTATCGGGTATATATTGATATATATATATATATATATATTGTGATCACAACTGTGAATTCTGTTTTAATGTACATTGTTTCTCATTGAAATGTTAATTTACCTTATCTCCTCCTTCTCCTTCAGGAGTGTCTCCTTCCTTGGCTTCCGCACCCTCACCTGCTTCTTCTTTACCTGTAATGTTCAAACAACAATTCAATGTAAAGTTCTGAAACATACACATATTAAATCACTTGTGCATTGCAGAAAATTACCTTGTTGCTGAAACATAGTACACAATTTAATATTTTGAAAGTCAACACCTGATAAAATTTAGATGTAAGAGTGACTTAAAGGTTGAAATAGCTCCGCTGTCTTTGTAGAGTGTCTCTCTAAAAACAAACTTGATAATGTTATGTATGATGAAATATTAAATATTCGCTACGGTTATTATTATGCTCTTGCCATATAACAACCATAGTAGCTGGTACTTTTGAAGAACAAGTTGAAAATACTACTTTTTACCATGACAAAAATGACAAAATGGCAATTGAAAATATTGTTACAAAATGAACAAATCTGACAAAAGTTCACTCAAGGTATGTACATAACAATTATCAAAGCAATTGAGATGGTACTGAGTATTTTACAAGAAGAAGTCTAAAATAGAATTGTTGACAAACAGACTGCAATGGACCTAATAGGTACAGTTCTGCTCTGTTAACTTTTACTGAAGTTAATTTTAATTCATGTTTGATGGAATGGAAAATAAAGTCTTGCATGACAAATGTCAAAAAAAAATTAAGGGGGAATAGTTGCTAGATCTCAGAATGAAATTTAAACACTGCATATCTGCTAGTAATGTTAGTATCAGTATGCTATCAAACTAGAGATCTAGGTGCATGAGTCAGCGATAAAAGGAAAAAGTACACTGAAAAAACACATTGAAGTAGATGCTGCCTACAGTGAGAAACACTATATTAATAATGAATACATTCAGAATGTGTAACTGCTTCAAGGAATATACCATTATCAAATAGGGGGATCTTCTCTCACCTTCAGCATCCTCAGTATCGCTATCTTCTTCCTCTTCCTCCTCATCTTCTTCAAACTCTGGTCCAATTTTTTTCTTTGTTTTAGCGATGATAAGCTCCTGCAGACGTTCTTTGAAAGCTATATGGAACAGTCCTAACTTCTGTGCTAAATGCCGGCCATGCACAGTCTTCCCAGCTCCCCTGGGACCAAGTATGAGTAAGCGGATTGGTGGTGGCTACAAAAGAACCAAGCAGAAAAACGTCATATATCATATTAAGAGACAGTCAAATGTATTTATTTACTATAAAAGCATGTTACTGAGCAAATAGCATTGCAATATGAGAGACGGATTTCCATTGGATATAATGCTAAAAATATTATTTTTTCAACACTAAACCATGTCAGTAATACAATTGTGGGACTTGTTCAGATCATAGTAATATTTCTAGAAATTAGAAAAACATTTCCACCATGAAAACCAAATGCTTGTTTTTCAAAAAATTGCCTTGTGACTGCACAATATTCATTCATTCTTTGTGACTCAATCAGTGGGGCCCCTTTTAAATGTATAAAGAAAATTACAGTCATTTTCAATTTGGTCAAAAGCATCTGAATTGATACATATGTTTGTTAAAATACTCTACAATACTTTAAGGAACATAATGTAGGGATACTTTACATTTTTCAATCATATTTTGTAGCTAAATCAATGCAAGGAACAGTTTCATACATGTAGATGCAGATGCAACAAATGCAATAACATAATACATAATAAACACTATATTTAATGTGTCTGAACACTGTTGAAGAATGCAGAGTTTACAAATATTAACCGCAGCAATTACTTACCTTCAAGGGTTTATTCTTGGCAACATACGGCACTGGGTCCATAAGAAACTTATCCCTGGCTTCACTACTGGAGAAGAAATATAATTTCTCTCTGTATCTGGCTGCAGTGTCTGAGTTACCTGGCCATAGTACATTGTTATCTTTCAATGCCACTGGACAGAAATGTTTAGTGTCACCAAATTGCTTCTTCTTATTGCGAGCCACTTCTTCATCCTATACATAAAAGATAGAGAATTAGATACACACAGACACATGTACAAATGTAGGGTAGGGTAGGATTGATTGGAATTACATGTAATTGTATAATATATAACAGTTAGAATTACAATTAATTTAACAAATTATAATTACACTAAATTACACTAAACATACTATATACAAATGCATTTGAATATGTAGTTTACATGTCATTAACTTTACATGAATTACAAGAATTATGATGCAAAAGTGGAGTCTACAAAATAAAAACCAAATCCTCTATTCATTACATTTCATTATTTTATTCCACTCCATTCCACTAGGTACATGTATATGTACTTCCAGAGACTGAGAATTGGTGCACACAGCCATTCTAAGGAATACATATTGAATATGAATTATTTGTTTTAAAAGATAAATCAAATGTCAAAGTTACCTCATCCTCTTCTATATCTTCTTCCTCATCATGTTCAGCATCCTCTTCTTCCTCATCGACATCAATACTTGTATACTCCCAAGGTTGGTAAGTATAGGGTCCTACAATTCAACAATTATCAGGAAATCAGCTAAAATAAACCTTGGCATGCTTATAATACTGTGTCATGTTTTCTTATAATAAATAGCTATATCATATGTGTAAACTGAGAACAGACTTCTCAAGGTAGAGTGAACTGAGTATTGGCCACCGAATCTGGGAGAAGAATAATGCACTGGAGAAGAGCACTTGTAACTAAGATGTGTATTGCTCAACTGCTAAGCCTGGAACTGAGTATAAACACTCACAAGATGTTCCATACAATGTATCAATATCGTTATGCAAATGACTAAACTAAATGTCATAGCCACAAGTCATCACAATATGATTATTGATTTCCAGATGGAAAGTTCACATAAACTAATTGAGTACAATTGTTGAACATGTGGTTCTTGCCAACAACTAAAATACATTATATGTACATGTGTTAAACAAAAGTGCGTCCTATTTAGTATGAGAAATGTCAGTAAACTAAAAAAAATTCCTAAAAATAATAGAAAATCCAGAAATAAGTTATTTATATTGACAAACGGCACCAACAGTACACCTACCAGTACATGTATGACTTTTTAACCATTTGAGCACTACTGTCAACTTTTGGTATCATCTACAAACTGATGTTGTACAGTCTGCTCCTCCCCACATGAAATGTTGATAAAAATTGACAAACCCTTTAATCAAAAACTAAAAGCAATATTTGAAACTTTTACAAAATATTAATTTTGGATGAGAAAAGTATGTGGCTCTCAAAAGGTTTATGGTCATAACAGATATAACAAAGTGAGAACCACCTTCTATAACTAAACAAGACATGAATGACACAGTCCCCATCATTTAATTGGAAAATATTCATGTTAAAACAATACATGGAACATCTGCAAACAGTTGAATTAGTATGTACTCTATGTGGGTACAACTCATCATAAAGTGATTTCCCTTAATCTAGTATTGTACTGATAACTGAAAACTTCTATTGACCCATGTCCAAAATCTCAGAGTACATAAGTGCAACCAAACTATGTCTCATACATGCTCAAGAAAATGCATTCATAATTCTGTGTAAACCTTGATGCACCTTTAATAACAACTTGACTTCTTTGTTAATTCAGGATTTGTTTCAGTATCACTACTATAATTCCCATCAAAATGTAGCCCCCCCCCCCCCTCTACAGTTTTCACTGAGATTTGTAACGGTATGACCCATTTATCCACTAGCCCTGACAACTGAAGCTATATGTAGACCACATGTGTCAATGTGCCTGGCCAAGATTTATAAACAGTAAGTGTTTTCACTGATCTTCAAATTTCAGTGATGGCTATTTATAATGGAATGCAATGTTTACAATTTAAAGATATAAAACTAAACAAAAAACAGACTGTGGTCCACTTCTGTCACTGAATCAGATCGAGGTCATAACATCACTGAAAACCTTAGCATTACCATCTAACCTAATTATTTATTCTGAGCATGCTCAGTTGTTCTCTCAGTGTTGTTGGGAGAGGTAATTTATGATGAAAATCGTGAAAAAGACCTACTTAGGATTTTCAGATCTGGAAAAAAAATTATGTGCATATTCAACAGAGACTTGTTCATCAGCCTGCCAAGTTTCATCGATATCTGCTGCAGAATTTGTGAGAAAATGGAAACCGGAAACCGGAAATAAGAAACTATACCGGTACTCCCTTTTCAGGATGTGCTTGAAATGGGAACTAAAAACAGAACAATACAACAAGTAGGTATAAAAGACACTCACTTTCAATAGCAACAGTGGAGTCTCTGAGAATGTCCTCCTCTTGCCTGACTGCAGGGGATTTTCCTTCCTCTCTCTCTTCCAATAAATCCACAATAATTGGTTCAAGAGATGATGTACCGGTGATCAGACCAGTAATACTCGGCCACTCAATGTCAAACTGTTGACGTTGTTCTTTAAACTGTTGCGTTTCTGGTCCATCCGGTGGTAGAAGATCTTCCTCCTGCAGTGGGATATCTACAGTTGTTTCACTGCTGCCTTCTGTTTTGCCTTTTGAAAGTAACAAGGACCAATAGTTAGGTTATACATACAGGTCACTGATGGTTGTGTATAGTCTGTACAAGTGCTTTAACAGTACTTGGAAATAAAGCTCAAGAAACGTTGTAAATTGAACAATATTCAAACTATAAACAGTGTTAATCAACATAAAATCAAAATGCTAGTCAGGTTATTCATGCAAAACATCATGCTACTTTTAACAAAGATTAAATCACAATGCATCACACAATCCAACACCAAGGCATGATTACATTTCATCATGCAAACCATACGATCTATGTGCAAATACTCATAGTTGTCAACTTTACTGGGTGGCCTTTACCTTACCGGAACAAATCCATTAACTATACACCTACACAAATTCAACAGAATGATAATAATTTACATAATGATATGTACAATTGACATGATTGGAGATTTATAGAATTGATAACAGACAGGTTTTTAAGTAGCTGGCTTACAAGGAATCCATTTGATGGGGAGGGAGGTGTTGTCAAGACATGTTGAATGCCAAATCAAGAGCGGCACCTACCAATTAAAAACCTGTCTGGCAGAAGAAATTACATACAGACATAAACTTATAGAATTTAGTGGTGTATAATTTACGATTAAACGCTAACAATGAAAACACCAATAAGTTACACCCTTACACAATGTTTAGAATTCTAACTATAACAATTAGTGTGATATGAGTAAAGGCAGCCCCGGCATGGTTAGGATGATGACAGTTGATGAAGCTATTTTTGATAATTATGTCCAATTGTCACCCTACCTTCACCATTACCCTCATCACCACCTTCATCAGGTGATGTCCCCTCAGTGGGTGCGGCACCCCCTTGGCCACCCTCCTCTTTAGACACGAGATCGGCAACTGCCTCATTAACAGCTTCCTTCTCACCTTCATCCTCGGCGTCTGACTTTTTGCCGTCGGCATCTGTCTCGGAATCTATTGGTATCACCAACACAATGTCAGAATAATGATGACAGCAACAGCAAAGCAGGGAATGAGTGGTATGCAGAAAGGGATAGATCAGGAAAATATATAAAGCATTAGAGCAGTCAATAATGATGGAAATATAAGCTGCAAGTAATACAGAGTTTACTATTTGATCATTTTACGGCTGGTGTCAGAATAAGCTGGTCAGAAAAACTGCTATCTCGATTTCAATCTTCTTTGTAGAATTGTAATATTCCTAGGAACAATTCCAGCCATATCTGTTCCTGGCTTTGAATAGTCAAGTATTTGCATACTGAAGTCTCACTAAATTTGAAATGAAATTACTCGTTTGTATTCAAATAATAATTGGCAGTGTCCAAAGGTAGGGTGGAAAAATTGAGAATTTTTACATTTCATGTAATTCACTCAAAATCTGAAACCAAATTCATAAATCCATATTAAAAATAGTTTCATCCACTCACTTTTTACTTCACTCTAGTTATACATAATCCCTGTGAAAATGTTCAGGGGTGTCAAATTGTTGTAATTGAAACGGTCAGGGTTAAAACATACACTGAAGACAATGTACCAAGGAATATTGCAATGTTGCATAGAAAACAAAGAAGAGATTTTTCTAATCAGGTTATTTTGCTCCCACAGTAAGGGCTTTTGTTGGACAACATTTCATGAAAGACGCTGTAACTCTTTGTTCTAAAAAATGAAATGTTCCCCACTACAGAATGTTATGGTTCGCACAGACTTATTAAATTTGTTCCTCAAGAAATCAACAGTTTACAGTCTTTTTATACGTCGTCTCTGTATGCATTTGTTTCTAAATTGAAACAATCTTGTAATTAAGATTTACAGGTCAAATTCAAATTTGTGCAAATTAATCAAATTGACATATATTTCATATGCATGGTTTAAAGTTTGTATCATTGTTCAAAAAGTAAACCACTTGTTGATTCAACATTTACAGAAATGCAGGTAATTTCAGACATATAAATGGGAACCAATGTGCTGAGATAGAGAAAGAAAGAGAAAGAACGACTAGTACTTCTTAAAACTTGCATTTTTGTAATCATTTATAAAAATTTAAACATTTAACACAATTTATCAGGTGTCTAAAGAAGAAACTTTATCAAATTTCAACAAATGAGATGAATTTATCAGATATCAAACTCTAAACACTTAACAGATTAATAGTCATTATATTTTTGGCAGAAAAATAGTGTAAATGTGAACAATTTATCATAATTTTTGCAGAATCAGATTGACAAAAATGCAGTTGTAGAGGAGCACCAGTTCGAACATAGAATAATAAATAAAATGAATATTCAATAATTATACAATGCGTCATCTGGAATTTAAACATGAACGTAATGGACTGGTTATGATTCTACATAATATTATATATATGCATGGTGCTAATAATGAAACAGTTAAGTGCAAGCTACTTCTATAACAGCTACCACTATTGACTATATTATACATATAATATTTAAAGTCATCTCGGAGTCTATACACCTATTTGTGTATTTGTATAATAATCGAATACCTTTGACAGTATGTGGAGATTCAGTTGGAGCAATACTGGGTTCATCTGCTGCAGTAGGAAGGGTAGCTTAATTCAGAAGTGAGTAAATGAAGAGAAGAGAATGATCAGCACACACAGAAATAAATTAAAGTCAATGTAATGAGTTAGTATGTGTGTGTGAGTTTGTGAAAATAAACTACCTTCTGTCAAAGTCTAAATTCAGTTTGAATACTATCATTTTTGCCTAACAGTTTGCATATTTCAAAGTATATTTTTCATTGATTTCTTTGTTAATTTTGAACTAAACAGGCATAATTACACACTGGATACAGGCCTTGATTAAATGCATTGAAAAAACAACTACTGGTATGCTGGTTTATTTTGTGAAAGGTGACAAAGGTTAACTTCAATGAATTAAATATTATAAATTATACACATTGTGTGTCAATGCCATTTTTTCCTTTTTAATTTTGATTATATGTGCAGGCTTTCATCAGGTGACAAACACACAAATCATGTTCTTTAAATAGGCAATCATAATATTCATTGCAAAACACACCTAACATCATAATTAAATTGAGTTTTGGCCTAAAGTATAGATACACTGTCAAGAATTTAGCACAACTGAATTCAGATTGTCAAGTCAGTGGAAATTATTTTTATTTTTTCAGACCTTTTTAAAACCTTGCTGAAAGATTTCACATAGTTTTTCAAGTCCTTAAAATTAACAAAGCTGGGATAAAGCCTATTTAAGACATTTAAGACTTTTGCAGAAACCCTAGGCTACATATACATATACATCAGAAATGTATTGGTTTGAAATATGGATTTATATTATCAGGTACTTATATAGTGAGTATAGAGTAATTGTGGTTAACTGCTATTGAATTTCATGACAATGACAGAAGATTTTAGTATAAAATAAGCAATATTTCATCTGATTGACTTTTTAGATTATATGATAATATTTACATTGAATTGATGAAGATTGTTCACACTATATGCTATACATTCCAATTTAGCATAAAGACCACTAACAATGATCCATGACCATGCGTCAAATCAAATAAACCAAACCAATGAATTTGCAGCTGGTACAATCACATTGATTTGTCACTGATGAAGTTATTGCTTATATATATGTATGCGTGTGTGTCAATGATGTAGAACAATGAAGAGAGTCAGTGAAATCAGAAATGAATGCAACAAATAAACAAACAACTGTGAAGACACAATTAACAACAACATTAGGTAACAAACACTTCAATGTAGTGCTTTGGAGAAGGGCATGGAATTAATGAACACATGATGGGAAAGTGAAATTTTGTATACTAAATCTACTTATATTTTTTGCTGATTTTGTGCAAGGTATGTTTTTATATTAATCAAGTGATATCAATAGTATGATATTGAGTATGCAGTGGTCAGTTAAATATTAGTGATCATAGTATTAAGCTTGTTTGAATTGTTCATATGTGCAAGGATGCATACATCAGTGGTGCTGTTGACCTGTTGATTGTGCCCATTAATTTTGTTGTTAGTTACAGAAAAGGCTGTACTGTGAATGTACATAAGGAGCCAAGTGGGGAACAGAACTACATAAATTCACATAGGATGAAATTATGAGAATATAGCATCTAGATAATAGCTTGAATTTGAATTATAGAGGATAGTGCAGCTCTGATTTTTTTTGTAGCTCATCACACTGTACATGTATGACAATGATGAGTGAGAAGAGTTCACCGAGTGCAAAGTGTCAGGATATTTACAGTGTGCAGATAAAAAGTTCTCTGAATGATAATGGTTGTGAATAAATATAGCTGCAGGTATATTTGCAATACAATATACAACATACATGTATACAAAACACAACAACAGTAATATAACAACTGCAAAGATGATAAAAGATTATAGGAATACTGCTTTTATTGCACCGATTGCACCACTATGTTATGGATAGCATGGATGGGGGGGGGGGGGGGGGGTTATAACCAAATTTACACTTTTAATGGCAAGTTCAGTTGTTTAGGATTTTAGCATTACCTTCAGAGTGTTCTCCTTCTCCCTCACCCTCCTCTTTGCCTCCTTCACCTTTAGTAGAATAATAAACCCAAGCAGATAGCATGCAGTTAGTTACCAGGGGATTTAATGGGAAAGGCATGCAAATACAGAAAACGGGTAACAGTGACATGCCCTATGGGGATACATATATAGGATAACAATGGGTTGTGATACGTTATTATTGGGTAACAGTGGGCTGCAAGTACCAGGTATAAGTAACATGGGATACAGTATATATACATGCGTTTAATATGATTAAAATCAGTTGTGATGCAATAACAATGGAACAAAATTACTTTCGCTCTCAACCCACTTATGATTGGAATGTTGAAAATCACAAACAAGGTGATTAGACATATGTACAAATGTGAAAACCAGCGAAACCAAACATGAAATCAGTGGAAATTAATTTGAAAGTAATTGGAATGATGCATGTGAAGTTGCTTATTTTCCTACTGTGGGTAGGAACGTACATGTAATAATATTCACATTGACATTAGAATACAACTGATTTCATCAGATAAGATACAGGAGCTACATGCACAACTACTGGTAATAATAATTAAAACAATAACATGCAAAGAATAACATGCACCACGATACTTGGGAGTGTGCTTGTTGAAACAAGGGATGTGACTAGACACAAAATGTGGGATATTTGTGGGTGGGGAGAAATATACAATTTATCTATGGCCCATTCATTCACTGGGTAAAAAATAGTGGGTGTGGTTTTGTGTGTCATACAAATGTGGAGGCTAACACAGTTTTACAGAGGTTGGAGGATTACAACCATGAACATTACAAGGTACACATAACATTATACGAATGACTGTATAGACATTGTTAATGTTACATTCAATGATGTTCAGTAGGTGCTGTGTAACTGCTTGGTGAATTCTGCAGAGAACAAGGAAGAGATGATCTGAAAAGATTTTTTTCTTCAAATTTACCTTCACTTTCTTCACCATCTTCAATTCTTCGGCGACGATTTTCTTCTTCTTCAGCACGCCGCCTTTCCTCTTCCTCTAGTCGTTCACGTTCAGCTTCAAGTCTAGACATCCAAACATAAAACATTAAATATACGGTGTTATAGTATGAACATATACAATTATTAGGTTTAGTTGCATTTTTATAGTAGTATTATTGGTTTGGTGCTGGGTGGCTAGGACACAGGGTTATAAACTTTTCAAGATAGTACTTGAGAGATGAGATTTGTAGGATTTGACACCTGTTTATTAAAAGAAACAAATCACATAACACAAATCATTGTATATTAGTAAAGTTACAGTAAATTCATCATTATATGATACATCAATATAGGCTTTAATCACACACAAAATATGGATATGCCTTCAGTAATCTCTTGATATTAAATGTTCATACTAAGTGGCCTTCATTTGATGATCCTAATCACCTGACCAGCTAGTCATCCAATAACAATGCAGATAGTGATCATGTGATTAGCAGGGTTGAAACTTGAGTTGAGATGGCACATATTTTCAAAACAAAATTTGATAAAATGTGTTTATAAACAGTAGAGAACAAGTCATTGTTAATCACACAGTGATGTTAACAATACATTTTCAAAATACAATTCCAGTCTGCCATTTTGTATCTGATCGCAAAATAAATCTTCATGAACAAGCATCATGTTTAATTTTCAAAAAACAAGATGGCTGCCAGTCGACCATTTATGATTTGATCACGAAATGGGACTAAACAATCAGTATTTTTTCGAAGGGCATAAAAGTGAACTCCTTGGGCATTAAAGCAATTGCCTTTGATGCCTACGTGAAGTTCAAGCACTGGATTAAGTTTATCGAATAGACCATTTGTGAGTTTCTGTGTCAACTTGCAATTTTGTTCGATTACTTTCTCCCATTTTGTCATCCTTGTTTGTAGTTGGTTGACAACAGGTAAACGTTCAACATTCGTACCATGAACTTCTGGAAAGGTGCAGTAGCTTTGGATAAATGGTGCACATCATGCACAAACTTTGAACAAACCTGCAGCATTACTAATGTAATCAAACAACATATCATGCAGATTTGAAACCCATAAATTATCTATTAGTTTGTGAAGACCACCTAGCTTTGTAGCTAATAACAACCTTCAATATGGTGAGTAATCTTGCTGGAACAGAAAGGAATGATATTAACTGCAGGGGTGTTACATCGATTATGAAAGTCAGTTAGCAAGACAGCAAAACAACTTTACAAAACACTTTGATTTTTGCTCAATCTAGACTTGATGGCGCAGTTCCATATGCTAGCTCAAAAGGTAGATCATACCATTATTATCATACAAGACAAAGGTAACATGCAGTTTTTCAAAGTAAGTCTTTGAAAGCAAACACCAATTGAAAGTGGTTTGCCATCTTGCAAACTAACTGACTAAACAATTCCCAAAAGCAACTGTGATGGGAATTATCACAAATGAGGAGAAAAGGCTTGTAGATTGGAATGGGTAAACCAAACAAAGTCATCTATACACTATACCTAGTAATATCTCGAATATCATGATCAGGAAAGTCCATGCTGTACAAACAAAGACCATAAAATAAACAAAAATTGGAAAAACAAAATAAAACAGATACCACTGACACTGTCAACAAAAGAGTAAGGATAAAGAAACTAAACAACAATACTAAACAACTTAACAATTTCTGATTTCACTAGTAAAAATTTCAAGATATTTTGATTTAATTTGACATTAAATCCACCTTTTTGTCACAATTCTAATAGCATTTTTTGCTTTCTTTATAGTAATACAGAATTTTTAAAAAAAAGTCACCTGAGGTAAAATTTAAAATAGAGGAGTATGTTATTTCCTATTGCATACTTACAAATGGTAGTGTTCAATTGGCGATATAAAAACAAAATCTCCAGTGGAATGCTCACTGCTACAACATTTTGTAATTTTCCTTGTGAAATTCTCTCTCTCTCACAAAAGTTGTTTACAGTATTATTAACTGAATAATGTCATACCAGTATACCATATTACAGTGTTGTTATATGACATTCACTTTGCGAATCACAATAGATGAAATAATAAAAATGAGTAAAGTTTAATAAGTAAAATGACACTCAACCACATCAACTCTTTAAGTTAACTATTAAAGTGTGTTCTGTGCTTACCTAGCTTCCTCCTCCTTTTTGGCTTTTAGTTTCGCTTCATTCTCCAGTCTCAGTCTGATTTTCTCATCAATCTCAGCACGATTGAGTTTGTACCACCGCTTTAGCAGCATTGATCCACCATCACTGGAATCTCGTAGACATATCACCTCATCTGGCATCAATCCCCTGTCAATCATGACTGTCCATTGATCACGAGTACGGGGGAAATTATCCAGAATCCAACCACCAGCACTGGTCAGAGGAACAAAATTATTATTAGACTGCAGGATTTAAATATTAAGATATCAAAACTGAATATATCAAGGCTAGCAAAACAATTGTGATGTGTACAAAGAGTCATGTAAAACTGAAAATTATCAATAACACTTAGTGCGTGTTCAATAGTACCGATAGCTATATTTATTATAATTAATTTTGAAGCAATTTCTAAATTGCTAATTGTAATTGTGTTAAGAATCATTTACATTATTGGTAAAAAGTGCGAGAAATGAGTGTGTAACTGACACTTGGGCAAGACTTGAAATGGTGTGAATTTGTATTCTCGCATATGAAATAGTAGAAATTTGTATTCTCGCATATGAAATAGAAGAAAATTGTATTCTCGCATATGAAATAGTAGAAATTTGTATTCTCGCATATGAAATAGTAGAAATTTGTATTCTCACATATGAAATAGTAGAAATTTGTATTCTCGCATATGAAATAGTAAAAATTTGTATTCTCGCATATGAAATAGTAGAAATTTGTATTCTCGCATATGAAATAGTAGAAATTTGTATTCTCGCATATGAAATAGTAGAAATTTGTATTCTCACATATGAAATAGTAGAAATTTGTATTCTCGCATATGAAATAGTAGAAATTTGTATTCTCGCATATGAAATAGTAGAAATTTGTATTCTCGCATATGAAATAGTAAAAATTTGTATTCTCACATATGAAATAGTAGAAATTTGTATTATCGCATATGAAATAGTAGAAATTTGTATTCTCGCATATGAAATAGTAGAAATTTGTATTCTCACATATGAAATAGTAGAAATTTGTATTCTCGCATATGAAATAGTAGAAATTTGTATTCTTGCATATGAAATAGTAGAAATTTGTATTCTCGCATATGAAATAGTAGAAATTTGTATTCTCGCATATGAAATAGTAGAAATTTGTATTCTCACATATGAAATAGTAGAAATTTGTATTCTCGCATATGAAATAGTAGAAATTTGTATTCTCGCATATGAAATAATAGAAATTTGTATTCTCGCATATGAAATAGTAGAAATTTGTATTCTCGCATATGAAATAGTAGAAATTTGTATTCTCGCATATGAAATAGTAGAAATTTGTATTCTTGCATATGAAATAGTAGAAATTTGTATTCTCGCATATGAAATAGTAGAAATTTGTATTCTCGCATATGAAATAGTAGAAATTTGTATTCTCGCATATGAAATAGTAGAAATTTGTATTCTCGCATATGAAATAGTAAAAATTTGTATTCTCACATATGAAATAGTAGAAATTTGTATTATCGCATATGAAATAGTAGAAATTTGTATTCTCGCATATGAAATAGTAGAAATTTGTATTCTCACATATGAAATAGTAGAAATTTGTATTCTCGCATATGAAATAGTAGAAATTTGTATTCTTGCATATGAAATAGTAGAAATTTGTATTCTCGCATATGAAATAATAGAAATTTGTATTCTCGCATATGAAATAGTAGAAATTTGTATTCTCACATATGAAATAGTAGAAATTTGTATTCTCGCATATGAAATAGTAGAAATTTGTATTCTCGCATATGAAATAGTAGAAATTTGTATTCTCGCATATGAAATAGTAGAAATTTGTATTCTCGCATATGAAATAGTAGAAATTTGTATTCTCACATATGAAATAGTAGAAATTTGTATTCTCGCATATGAAATAGTAGAAATTCGTATTATCGCATATGAAATAGTAGAAATTTGTATTCTCGCATATGAAATAGTAGAAATTTGTATTCTCGCATATGAAATAGTAGAAATTTGTATTCTCGCATATGAAATAGTAGAAATTTGTATTCTCGCATATGAAATAGTAGAAATTTGTATTCTCGCATATGAAATAGTAGAAATTTGTATTCTCGCATATGAAATAGTAGAAATTTGTATTCTCACATATGAAATAGTAGAAATTCGTATTATCGCATATGAAATAGTAGAAATTTGTATTCTCGCATATGAAATAGTAGAAATTTGTATTCTCGCATATGAAATAGTAGAAATTTGTATTCTCGCATATGAAATAGTAGAAATTTGTATTCTCGCATATGAAATAGTAGAAATTTGTATTCTCGCATATGAAATAGTAGAAATTTGTATTCTCGCATATGAAATAGTAGAAATTTGTATTCTCGCATATGAAATAGTAGAAATTCGTATTATCGCATATGAAATAGTAGAAATTCGTATTCTTGCAAAACAAAATGTTGAGAATTTGTATTCTCGCATATGAAATAGTAGAAATTTGTATTCTCGCATATGAAATAGTAGAAATTTGTATTCTCGCATATGAAATAGTAGAAATTTGTATTCTCGCAAAACAAAATGTTGAGAATTTGTATTCTTGCAAATGAAATAGTGGAAATTTGTTTTCTCGTATTAAATAAAATTGTGAGAATAACTTCAGTTCTCACCAAATTACGAGAAGGTGTCAGTTTCTTGCTCTAGTCTTGCACTTTTTACTGATAGTAAACTAGTTAATGACTTACGCAGGTCCAATGGGATCATGTTTTTTCAGTTCTTTTTCAACATCTTTGATGGCTTCATCCAAGCAGTCTATATACTGTTCAGCACTTAATGAGTATGTGAGACTTTCAGCATCTTTCACAGCGGCATCTACAATGGCTTTCACTTCTGGATGGTTCTCGTCAACTAACACCGCGTCTGGTTTGACAACAGTGGGCGCTGTAGACTCTGACGCGACATCAGTTCCTTGAACTGATGCTTCGTCAGTTCCCATTCCTTCTTCACCTATAGAAATGACAATAATAATTAAAAAAAAAAAAACACATTCAATGCAGAATAGATTGTGACTGTTTTGTCTTACAAAATTGAACAATTTAGAAATGGGAGTGGAAGGTATGGCTAGCTGTTATCTATATGAAAAGGGCACCTTACAACTGAACATGCAAATTAAAAAAAAATGATTTTAAAAATAAAAAAGGACATTTTTTAGATTACAGCATGGCAAAAGAGTGCTTGTACCTTTCTCTGTTTCTGCAGCAGTCGCTTCACTCTCGGCATCTTTTTTATCATCAATATCTGTTTTCTCTGTGAATTGATTGACGATTGAGTTGAAACAAGTTTAGGTTGTATATTAAGGAGCACACAATAAGAAATCTCTTACCAAGCCAGATATTTCATTTACATGTATGATCACAAAGCTGAATCTAATGGCATTAAGTCTTAAACTGTTGGCAACTACAGCAAAGGTTAAGAATAAATACCAAAATTATATGTCAGGACATATGATGTATCGGTAGTGAATGTTTACATATAGTCTATACACCTCGTACCACAAAGGCCATTTCGGATTGAAAAATATGTAACAATTTAGAGAAACTTATGCCCCATCAAATCCGCTTCTAGTATCAGTTTATGACTGAGTATATGACTGAGTTTTGAGGTTTCTTCATAACATAACTGATTCAGTGTAGAACCAAAATCCTCATTTAGAAAAATCAATCGCAATACATCAGAAGTATTACGGATTATTTTATTGACTGACACATAGATCAAAGACATATATGGCTTGGTAAAAGATGCACAGTGTTACGGTAGAACAATGTTGGACACATACACCTTACACCCCTTAATTAACAGTGATCCGCTATTATGAGCACAAATTATCAGCTATTATCAGAAACTATCAGTATATAACTATCAAAGAAATTATTAATTCTACTGCAATAAGTAAGAAATTAATATGCAAATTAGAAAATTAATGCTGTATGATCCTTTAATACCTAGAAAGCAGAAATATATGTTAATATTAAGAATATGAATTAAGCAAACTTTAAGACAATTATAGTGATAGTTACAAATAATTTATGTGTTAAATAACAAATAAATCTAATTTTAACTTAAAAAAAGATATTTTAAGAAATGGAGCAAGTCATGCTGTTGTCAGTCGACTGACAAGCATTATCACATTTAAGAGTGTGTAGCGTGCCGACAATAATATGAGAATAGACGCAGCCAATATGTGGCTAAGTAATGGTATCATTATGGTAATTTGTTAACAGTGATGATAGTGAACAGAACACAGAAGTGAATATCATCTTGTAGAGCGGTGCAAAGTTGATCAAATATGTACAGCGAATGTAAGTGCGAGGTGGGTGCTACATGCCTTCGGTGGCAAGATATACCTTCTTCAGTAGGTTCACTTTGTTTATCAGTGTCAGTGTCAGTTTTTTTCTCTGTCTCAGTTTCTGTCTCTGTCTCGGTTTCAGTTACTTTTTCAGCGTCCGTGTCAGCGGCTGACGTTTCAGCAGCTGATGTTTCCGCGGCGTCTCCGGTATGATCGGTTTCGTCAATGTCGGTGGTTTCTTTAGCGGTATGTTCATCTATTACGACCATGGAATTATAGCATGCATATGATATAGCTGATGTGATTGGGGTGAGATGTACACAGTAGACAAACATTGAAACACAGATAACAAGCAACAGTACAGATACAATACATTGGACAAACAACCATTCATTAAGTACATATTAGATGTTTAAGTAAACACTTCAATGTTAAATATCACACAGAAACATAATTATTAGTTCACAAAATTGCTGGAATATAATGTCAGATGACCTAATACTGAAGTTCCTGTCCACCCGGGGAAGGGGGAGAATAGAATAATCAATTTCAAAAGAATAGACTGCCAGGCTCATATGAGTGATTTCCGGTCACAATCAAAGAAGTAACGCGCACCAGCTTTCAATTGTTACAAAACATCCGACACGCGCAACGCACTCGGAACTCAGACAACCATTAGTAGCTGAGCTGATAGTTCTGAGCCAAGTTTAACGGTCACATTATACGTTTCGTACGTAAACAATCGTTTGTTGTGATATGGTATAACACTCGAAACTAAGCTAATCAAGTAAATAAGCTTAAACTGATAACGTGATTTACACTGTTTATTTAAAGGCGGCCATACTTCGTTTTACGTTTTTTTTTAAATTATCGTTTTTTTCATAACTTTATTGATCATGTATCGAACGGGTTGTTTTGGTTTTTATAAAACCAACATAATAGCTATCTCAAACATCAAAAAATAACAGAATATGATGCGCTGAACAGAAAATATCCTCTCGACTGTGTTACTTTTGGTTTTTGCGCCTTTTCAGCCATTTGAAAAGTAACTGTCTAACACCACAAAAATCACGATTACGCAAACAGTTCTTGTCCAATTTCAGTAATTTTTTCAGAGATTGAACTCAAGATCAATTAAAAACAAAATGTAAAATCGTGTTCAAGTATCATTAAAATTTCAAGACTGATTGATCCGTGAAAACAGAGTACTCTAATTTATTACAGAATTCTTCTCTACCACTTTGTGAAAGAACTAAACAATTCTGAAGCTACGTATTTTACATTATTGTTGAGAACATTGTAGTCTTCCTTTTCTCATAAAAATGTGTTGGCTAACTGTTTTCGTTTTCTAGTAGCAGTAAAAATAGCAGAACAATGGATTTTTGTTTATTTAGCAGTCACGTGCCGTAATTGACATTGACATTAGTGTTATTATAATTTTTCGATAGAGTGATGTAAGGGTTACAATAACATGTAAGATGTGTTAGTCATTAATCATTATTATTATTTTTATAAAGCTTTTTCTGTTTTGCCCAACGAAAGTCTACTACATCCTTAAGAATCAAATTTACATTTGGACGATAAAACCTACTAAACCTAAACCTAAAATCTACTCCATCATCTGCCCATGTAGCTTCATTTTAAATACAAATTGAACAGTTTCTACTTATGACTGTGAGTGTGCCACTCTTATGAATGAAGCTGGTAACCAGGTAAAGTAGACTGGAATGTTGGATAATATTAATTTCTAATCAATGTAAAGTAAATGTTGTAAGCATGATGGGATGAGATGTTTCAATGATCAGAATTAATTATCATCTGCACATGCACATGTATTTCCTTTGTTTTTCTGTTAAGGCCAGACTTTTATTATCCCTTGTTTCGTGAACCCGCCGAATGAACAAGAACTGAAAATGAAATAAAAATAAAGTTTTAATTCAGCGTAATTTTTCGTGCCTGCTGACTTGTAAGCGCCAAAAAATGCTAAAAAAATTATTTTTATCTTCATTTTTTTACCGCCTGCCGCATAACAAATCCAAGTTGCATTTTCGTGGGAGTATCATGATCAAAGTCTCGCACAGATGAGAAACAAGGTCATACATGGAATAAAATTTTATTTCATTTCTTCTCTCCGATCAATGATCTCACTTACAATCCTTTGAGAATCACACAAATCTAATAGAAAAAAAGAATTAATTTTATTTTTTTCCCGCCCTCCTCAAAAAAATTGCCTTATAAAAACTCAAGAAACAAGGAATAAAAAAAGTCTGGCCTAAATGCAGACACACAAATTACATTGGAATGGTGAATACTGAAACTATAAATGTGATGGTGGATGAAAAGTGATGTATGTACCTTCAGTTTTAAGGTCGTGATCACCTTCAGTGTCATGTGTCTCTTCAACATCGGAACCTGCAAGTGAAAGATGATACCCAATGGTACCATGTGAATGAAAAATGCAGCGGTGATGGAATGTACCGAGGATATATGAAGAACGGCGTGTATATGCATCTATGCATGGTACTAGATAAATATAATACTAGTACTTATTTTACACTGGTACTTCATACGCGAGAAAATTTAGATCACTCAAGCCAAAATACATATTCTCTATTGGTAGCGCATGCATTTATATGAATGACAGGGGTGTGTCAAAATAAGTTTTAATGATCCAGTATTTGTTGTGCATCACAACACATGCTAGGAACTTGATAACTGGTACTACTGTAAAATCTGTATTAGAAACCACGGCTTCTATCAAAATGGTACAATGCAACACAGGGGATGCGGCTTCTACTAGCGCACCTACACATATGAGAAATGATGAATTTTTGGTTCTCAATTATTTAAAAAGAATGGGTGCGACTTCTATTAGGGATGTGGCTTCTAATACAGATTTTACGGTACACACTGAATACATATAATGTAAGTGCAGTGAGTGATGGGTTGTAATTTGGTTAAAGCATCAGTGATACACTCGGCTACATACATTCTGAAAACAAACAACTCTAGATAAACAAAAACAAAATAACTTGGAGCAGGTCTTACCACTATCAGAAGCTTTTTTTAAATTAATAGAGGATAAAAAATAAATAATTTAAATAAATGAATACTAAAGCAATGGAGGGAATTGATGTTGAGTTATGGGAGTGTGTGGTGGAGGTTCACTACTTTCATGTAGCACTTTAGCATGTTTAGTGTCTACATAAATTACATTGATTACAAGTACTGTGGTGTCATTAACACTTTTGAATGCCATTATATTTTTTACCACAAAATAAACTTGGTAAAACATTTTGATTCAACATTAATTTATGCTGGCTATGATTCTTGATTGAAATTTTTGAAGAAAAAAAATTGAATAACTGATGGGTTTTTATTTTGTGAATAACAATAAAAGTGACTTTGACACACAGAGATAGAATTGAGAAAGTAAAAACATACCATCTGATCACAGGAATGTAGAAAGATAGAAAAAGAAAAAGATTTTAAGTGAAGTTACAAAGATACAAACATTAGAAAATATAACGAGGTCAAACACTAGTGCAGTAACCAAACATACAACAGTGGTAGAAAGACCATTACTACAAAAATATTAAACAGGACAAGACAAGATAAGTACAAACATGGCAGAATTTCAGATTACTAGCAACTAGAGACAGTGATGCGTGCTGTGTATTGGGAGAAATCATGAAAGGAGGGTATCAAGAACTGAGGTAGATTGTGGTAAAGAGGAGATAAAATAATTGAATTTATTTCATGCTTACTTTCTTCCTTTTCTTTAAGTTTTGTTCTGACATTTATGATGGCTGTTTCCACTGCCTCCTCCTTGGCTAGCTGTACTTGTTTCTCTTTATGTTCTTGTAGACGTGGTTTGATGAGCTCATCCATATCTAACACCTACAATGGGTAAAATAAAGTAGGCAACCACTTAGTTTAATGAAATGTCTACTTTGATTATCTGAGCTTGAACTTCACAGAGGTATTAAAGACAATTAATTGCCTTGATGCCAAATGAGTTTGTTTTGGTGTCCTTCAATATTCTTCAATACTGCATGTTTGTTTTTCGTTTTTTTGTGCTTTTAGCTTCCTCACTCCTTGAGTGAGTGAGTTTGCTGCTTATTTAACAAAGCTGGCAGATTTTTGTCAGTAATATACAGTTAAAAATGTATATGCATGAGACATTAGCGAATGAAAGATGTTACTTTCTACACAACAAAATGACATTAAAACAAAAACTTACCGTTGCATTATATTTCTGTGCAATTAAGTGACACAAAGTAGTCTTCCCAGAAAGTGGTGGACCTGTCACGCATAATTTACATGGCGGTCTCGGTTGAGGTCCAATCATATAAGGGCGAGGGTTTTTCAGAAACTTTCCCATGGCTTCTTCACTTGACAAAACATACATACGATCTAGAAAGCTGTTCACATAAGGATATGAATGTTGTGGATACAGAATAGAAAATTCGAAATATTACAGGGCAATGAAACTCAAATTTGTATTCAGTGAAGACCATAGAAACACACCTCTCATTAACTTTTTCACCACCACTTTCTCGCCAATATTTTTCCGTATTTTTTTAATATATTTTTCACTATTTCTGGAAATGAATCCTAATTTTGGAGCCAACAGACAAAATTTGATTCATTTTTTTAGTTTTTACTCAAAAAGGAAGAAAAGTGCTGACTGTAGACAGGACTATTTTGTGAATTTGTGATAAAAAAAGGGAACTGATGGTGAAAAGGTTACGGTAAGAGTTTGTTACTAACAAAGCAAATACGGTACTTAATTTTAAAAAAAATATATCACATAACATCAAGGAGTGTATCCTACCTAACAGCAAACTCTGGTTTCCCCATCACTACGTTACCCTGCTGCAGTTCCACTGGACATGCCCTTGCCCACTTGCTACGCCGCCATCGATAGCGTGGAGCAACAATCTCATTATTGGCCAGTGTCCTCATAAGTTCATCAGTTTCAAGGTCTTCGGGAATATCTTCACCATCGGGGTCATGTAAGCGGATCGGCACAGCGGCACGGCGTAGTGAGAATGTGTTGAGTTTGGTCTGTAGGTCTTTAAAAAGCTGATTAGCATTCTTATTGGCATCCAACTCAATCACATACTGTTGGTCATGATCTGCCATATAGTCCTGTCAAGCATAGACAAAGATTAAAAGTTAGTATGTACTGCTCTAATAAATAAACTTGTAGCTTCAGTTTGAACGGCTTGGGGCACCATAGTACACTCCATAAAGTTAATACAACCAAAGACAGAAGAGCATCTTGTACAAGCTTGACTGTATGAATGCTTGCATGTACTTGCACTAAGGAGGCTGCATTGTCAACTTACTGCCTATGAAGTAAATAACAATAAAATGCCTTATTTTTAATAATACTTGACGTTATGATGAATTTCATCATGAGAGACCCTATTCTGACCTCGCCTACAGCTGAAAAACAGTTATACAAGACAATTTTTTAACCACTGGAACCAAAGAACCACACTCAGTTGCAGCTATATTTAAGCTAGTACAATCATAGTCTTCATATCAAAGATCTCATACATACACAATATATTAATACAAAAAAGTCATAAGAGATCGTAGATCCACCAGCATCTTTTTCACAAGCACTGATTGAACAACTGTATCTTCAATAATGCCCCAGACATGATATATATGAATTTTAATGAGGTCACATAACAATATATGGTTAATCAATATGTTGATCAGATCTAGCAAGCAATATCTTTAATATAACACTGTGCAAATGTTTTTGTCTGCAATAGTGTTTCTGATACGACTCAGCATGGACAGATGCTAGTAACCGCTATATCCCCTACAATTCGTGCCGGGGGATAATACATGTAATAGGATCCACTCAAGATATTGCTTGCTTTTCTGAGAATAACAATTAACGCATAGCAGGCACCACACCATATTACATTCGAAATGAGTCTCATACAACACATGTAAAAACAATTGTTGATCTACATTATATTTAAACATGTGTTGCATTGGCCGTGGTACTTAATCTACAGTGGAGAATAAACTGAAGGGTGGCTGTAATCATCCTTACTTCTAATACTCTTAACATCATGTCTTTGTAAGTGTCAACGCTAAGGTCAACTTGCTGTGGCAGATCTTCAGGTCGTTTGACAAGTCTCTCAATAACATCAAAACCTAATTCCACAGTCTCTTCATCTCCCTGAAACGTAAATGAAAACAACTGTATTACACCCATCCATAACACTATAACAGCCAAACCTATTTAAAGTAAATGCATGAGTATGTTTTTTTAAACGAACATCAACATGGTTGATGTTTTAAGTACTACAAATATTGATGAATTAGTTTGTGACAAGAAATTCGACAGAGGTGTAAAAAACCTGCTGAGTGAAATTATAAAGAAAAAGGTTTTGAAACGTCAAAAATGAGATAAAAATAAGGAACTGATTTCAACATGCAATGTTCAATATAGGTAATGCATAGACAGTGAATAAAACCAACTACTCTCTGGATTGTGCTGGCAAGGATGAAACAACTTTCTAACAACTTCATTCATATTAAAATTATATCTTAACAACAAAATATAGAGAAAAATGTCACTACATTTAGTCATTCATGTTGTGGACAGACCAAAAATCATGGCATCCATGGCAAATGCACACAAAAATATCTCTTTTGTGCCAAAACTAATTTCTGGATGAACAAAGTACTGTACATTGACTGGTCTACTAACAAACTACCGGTAAAGAAAAGCTGTGAGAATATGAAGCTTTAATAGTCAAAAAACATTTAAATAAAATGTATAGTTAAGGTCATATGATAACAAGGTTTATGCGTATATACAATAACCTGATGATCAGAAGTTGAAAATAACAGGGACAGTATGAACTTGGTCATGAACATTAAATGAGAAATGTAACAACAACCAAACATGCAGAAATTGATGGAGAGAACAGAGGGGGAGAAGTAGCAACTAAGTAAGACCTCTTCGCGGTAGTTTAAAAGCTGCCTCTTTCTACCGGTTGCCATCTCCAGCTGCATTTGGTGCACCATCTCTTGGCGTATGCGTTCTTGCATTTCATAGACCTGACGCATACCACGCTGCATGGTTGAAATAGTACAGTGACTAAAAGAGTTAGTAAAGAACAGTGATAGAAGAGTGGTATGATGATCTATGCTACATGTACCAGTGATAGATAAAGTTTAAAGTACAGAAAACATGCTGATAAGTAAAGAGACACACTCCCTTGGTGAAACCAGAAATAACAACAGCGTTCTCCTTAGAAATTTAAATCACTGTGGCAATAACAAAAATTACAAATTTACATATTATTCTTACTCATAAAAGCAAACATAATTATTCACTTACAAAACTCTTACTGCATCAAAAGTTACACAACTAAAGTTTTCAGCAATTCATCAATGTGATTTAAAAAGAGCTACTGCCACAGTGGTTTATATCTTATGGAGAACACTGAACGTGATGGAACTAAGAATACAGAATATAAATCAATACACACTCTGAAACCACAGATTGTAGCAAAAACTGCACAGAACTGCAAAAATCTTTTGTAAAATGAAACATGCAAATAATAAACCTCTTAGTAATTGCTTACATAAAAAATTTTGTTGTAATTGAGAAAATGCAAGGGATCATTGCTTATGGTGATTGAAACCTGATACAGTAGGTTTATTTTCCTGTTTCTGTATTTAAATTGGTCACATGGTACTATACAACTGATAAAAAAAATCTCATTGATTAATTAACAACCAATCAGAACATGTGGTACAAAGGCATCTTCTGATTGGTTATCAAATTTCATCAGAGACAATTCCCATAAGAAATGTCATTTTTGTTGCTATAAATATTCATGATTTGAAGAATTTATGGACTTTGTGAAAACAAAATTTCAGAACTCACAGACACTTCACTACCAAATTCACAGTAGTTAAGAGCATTCAGGTTAGGGTACAGAGAAAAGGCCCAGCAATATATGGTCAATTTATTTTCAGGTTATTATCACTTTATTTTAATTTTCAAGTGGAATTAAAGATTTTTATTTACTGATTTTAAACAGCAACTTTTTATTGTGCCTTATATCTTTATCAGATATTAATCAATACTAAACACTGGTAACACAATGCCAAGCATAAAATCAATGCATCACGATAGAATATGATGAGCTTTGATTTCCAATGAGCACAATTAGGTTCAGCTATTGTCCGTAAATTTGACTGACAATGCCTTGGATCATGAAAGTTTTGAGTCAGGAAGTTCTGAGACGGCATTGATTTTACACTGCACAATGCCATGCAGAAATACTTATTACTGGTATAACTCACCTCTTCTTCTCCCATCTCTTCTTCACCTTCTTCCTCCTCTTCCATTTCTTCTTCCTCCTCCCCTTCTTCTTTATCCAGATCTGGTTCAGCTTTCTCGGGATCCCACTGCTCTTTGGTGTACATTTCATTTGTAACAGGATCAACTCGTTGTCCGGTTCTCCGAGCTGCAAGATCGTTGTCAGGAATCTATAGTAACAATTTAAAGAATGTTAACATATTGTCTGTACAATTTTTGATTACAACAATGAAAAGAGAGCATCCTGGGAATGAAATGTAGAAGTTAGCATGATGTCACTTGTTCCATCGAGCCAGAACTGAAAACAATGATCAATGGAATAAAAGAATCATCACGTAAACTAATACAATAATTGACAACATCTGCCAGAAAAGAGGAGAAGCACAGTTTAAATTTAAAAATCGACTAAATTCAAGAGTACAGTCTAGGTTTTTGATATAACTTAAATTAAATCTTACCTTTAAATTGATGATGAAATCTGGCTTTAGTTTCCAGTTTTTAACAAGTTCCAATTGATCCACGACTCTCATGTAGTCTTCACAGAGAGAGGGAAAACCATCTAGTACATACCCTGGGATGAAAGAAAAATAATTCACAGATTAGAATAAATAGATCACATCATGTTACGACTATCCACAACAAGCTATTTTAAATATGATAGCAAAATCTCAGTTTTCAAAGTTTTTTTATGTTTTCTTTAAAAAGTAAAAAGCGGTTGACATAAAAGGAAAAAGCACCCAAACTCAACATCCCAGACCCCAACTACTGCTATTGACTTAGATTATTTTACATAACTTTGGAAGGAATCAATTTCAGAATGGCATGTTAGAGACTAAAATTGTTCAATTACAAAGTATTTTCTTCATTTGTCACTCCACATACACAACTTTTTGACAAGACATACCGTGGTGGGCTACTTCTGGTGAGTTAATTTTTTCTTCAATCATTTTAGCCACCATTTCCTCTGGTAGTGCTTCACCACGGAGTAAAATCTCTGATACTTTGTTTCCTATGTCTGTTTCCAGGTCCATATTTTGTAAGATCAACTCTGTGGGACTGACCAATTCACATTTCCAGTTCTGCGCAAGTCTTTTAGCAAGTGATGTTTTACCAGCTCCAGGTTTGCCAACAACAATAAAACAGGTTGGCTTGGAATGTAAAAATCGGAGCTCACTCTGCAATGAAATACAATTCAGTAATTTACATTATGCACGGAAATGAGAATGCAGTTTACCGTACACCAATTAGAATGCTAGAAATGTTTGAAACTACATGTATATAAATTAGGGCATCCATGATGACAGACTGTCACTGTGAATACTTGACATTAGAGATTCACAGTCAATTCATTCCAATTTGTCCCAAAATATTCAGCCCAATGCATGCTATCCCTATGCATTCATCACAATACAATTTTGTCCCATTGCATTATGGCATCCTAGTGCAAATCACAGACTTAGAACTTGTAGAAAGAATATGTGCAGGGTGTCATAAAAGATACATTTGTTTCACATATTAGAATTACATGTGCCACATGAAACAGTGCAGCAGCCCAATGAAGAATAAATGGTAGTCTTACATGCCTTTCATTCATCTTTAGTTCAATAGTAATGAACTTATTTTGTACTATAACATGTATAAGCACAGTCTAGAGGCACTGTGGTATAAAGGAACTGTGGTATAAGGTAGTGTGGTATGAGGTACTGTGGTATGAGGTACTGTGGTATAAGGTACTGTGGTATAAGGTAGTGTGGTATGAGGTACTGTGGTATGAGGTACTGTGGTATAAGGTACTGTGGTATAAGGTAGTGTGGTATGAGGTACTGTGGTATGAGGTACTGTGGTATGAGGTACTGTGGTATGAGGTAGCATAAATTACTCACTTGGTCTTCATCAAAAGGATCAGCATCAAGTGGCTGCATAATTTCAGAAATTGTACTAGCAACATTATCACTGACACCAGTGACACTAACAGCTCTACTCAGAGCTGGATCTAATCTTCCAGTAAGACTACCTTCTGCATTCTCCCCTACATTCATGGTTCCTGATCTTGTGTCAGCCAAGTCTAATGTGACACTGGGTGTAACAGCCGGCAAATCTTCCTACAAAAACACGAGATTGCAATGAAATAAGTAGTTTTTAGATAATCCATGTCTGTTTGTTTGGGTCTGGTCATCTTTTAGAATCAGGGCATTTGAAAGAGGGACCAGTTAGAAATGGTGCTTTTGGAGTAACAGTCATTCAATATTATAACAATCTACTGAAAAATTAGAAAGTAAATGAAAGAATGTACAATTTAATTTACTCTTGAATGGGCATAACAGTTTATTGGACAAACAAGATTCACTTTTGGACAAGAACCCAGACAACTGGACCCTATTGAATTTGACAATTTCAAATTATCAAAAATATAAATTGTTGTTAGCCATTGATATATGACAAATACAAGAGTCTTGGGGAAAAAAACATCCTTTCGGATATAACTTTACAATTTCAAATTATTATACACCAGCAAATTGCTGATTTCCGATAAACATCTGAATCAATGACTATATTCTATTACTAGGTCCATTATTTGATTTAGTGACTGTTGTGTGCCAGCATGCATGGAAAGTGTGAACTAGTGAATATCAGCCATCACGACAGCATGCTTTTATAAATCATGGCGCAAGGTGTAAAAATAATTTTCAGTTGTACTTTAAATGGCTGGATTCCAGGCAATTGCCCGTGGAGAAACTCATATCGGTGAGATCAGCTGTGTGAACCGTACTCTCAAACTTTTCGAGATTATGAAAGACTGGATGCGGTCACAGGGACATCTACTTACACCCGAGAAACACAAACGAACGATTCTATGAAATCAATGACAACGTTGATGTCTATGCTGTATATACAGTTTTATATATAAATACATCATGTAAACAAACTAGTTTCAGATGACTGAACGAAGTTGAACACGAACAAGTATTGATGCTTATTAAAGATATGCAGACAGGAGATACACCTCTCTCCAATGATCACTGGCTAAATAAAATGTCCATATATTTCTAAAAATGGGGAGATGTTTGAACAAAAGACCAAGGATTTCGAGACATTTCCGAAAGAAATGGTCACCTACCTCAGCTGCCGCCATTTTGTTTGGTCACCATAGCGATCGTGGTAAACTCACGCGATATTTTGCGAGAGAGTATGCTTATTGGTTTGCGCATGCGTTATATATTACAGTTCGCAAAGAAGGCCACAGGTCAACAGGTTGTTTTCGCTAGCTAAGGACGAGGTGCGGTTTGTTCGCTCGTTCACAGTCCCTCGGTGTGGGGACTGCAGCTCGTTGGAGGTAGTAAAGTCGTAATGAAGAAACCATGCGATTCGGACCATGTTTTAAGGTTGCCAGATTCTGAAATGTGCTGGGAATAGTTATAATTCGGGTCCCGCGTGTCGAAAAGGAGGTTACGAAACATTCAACTTGAAAGATATGGTTTTCAATAACCGAAATAAAAACATGATTTGCGGCATTCTGATCCATATTGTCATCAGTGTTACATGTACACCGGGCTACATTGTTAGTGTCATTTGAAATTATGGAGGAGGCACGAAGTTAAAACCAAGCAAGCCGACTGACAAAATTGACATGCAACACAAGACAGACAGGATTGCTTTTAAATATATAACAAAATCGATTTATTGAAAAATAAACGACATGCTACTGGCGTCACTATTGTTCAATTACGTCATAAAAAGTATATATCAATAATGATATCAATACACCGCTGTCTTGCACTTCCGGTATCATTATGATCGGGCGACAGAGGGAAAAATAACACGGACTGAAACTAAGGTAAAATGTATAGATTGTTGACAACCAATGAAACATGTAGTCAGATTTCCTTAACTATTTTGTTATGGTGTTGTTTGGAATTGTAGGCCTATGGTTCTCTCAAGTTCGTGAGAAATTCCACATACATGTATTGCAATGAAGAAGGAATAAAAGAAACATAAACAAAAATGTGTAGACTATGTCGACTGTTAATGAATGTCGATTGTATCGTACATGCGAGTTGAAATAACAAAAGAAAGTGGCGTAGTCGGCAGGATTCGAACCTGCGCGGGGAGACCCCAATAGATTTCTAGTCTATCGCCTTAACCGCTCGGCCACGACTACTTACATGCACACTTTATAGAAAGATAACCTGATTCGCCATACACGCATAGTATATATATAATGACGCGAGATTTCCAAATAAAAAATGGGTCTCTCTTTAATATTTTCAGGATTTAAATAGGTCGTGTTTTTTGCTGTGTTGATATATGCATGTAATGTGTGACATTTGACAATGATAAAATCATTTTACAATGGCTTGTATTGATAAATTTGTTTCAAGGGGCGGGTTTTTGAAGAATCTGGACTCCCGGACTGCGATTATCACCAAAAGTTGATTCTACGCATACCCTATACGGGTAAATAAATTAATTTAAAACAGAGTTCAGTCCAGAAGGCCCAAACTCGCCAGGGGTCCCGACTTAAGACCTCTTACATTAATAATTCGTAATTGTATTCATGGCTAACAAGCGAGTGTGGATATACGAACTGTTAGTAGATTATCTCCTCTTTTCAAGTGCTCTCCGGCCAAGAGTCCGTACAGGTATAATCGCTGTAATATACTGATATACACAGAATAATATCACCGTACATATTCTACCTGTGTCCATATCGCAGTACGATACCGTCGTCATCTGCGACAATTGACGAATTACCCCTTGTCCTTGATAATTGCTTCTTAACACTGCCCTCACCGCGCTGCCATATCCAACAAGTTATGATCAAGAGGACATTGACAAAATGATTATTTGCGGGCAATCCAGTACATAAATTATACATATTTATACAGTTATACATGTTTCTTCTTCTGTTTCTTTAATATCACCTTAAATATTCTACCTGTGCCCATATCGCAGTACAATGCCGTCGTCAACCGCGGCAACTGACGAATCACCCCCCTCGTCGCCGATAATTGCTCCTCGCCACTGCCCCCCCCCCCCGCTGTCATCATGATATCCAACATTCCCCGAATATTCCTAAACAAGTTATTACGGAGACATTGACAAAATTATTCTGCGGGAAAATCCAGTGTTATATATCATAAATTGGTTCTTCTTTTTTTTTAAATAGTGAGGTTTTGTTTTGTGGTTGATCAATGATGCATTTCAAAACACCGTATACTACTAGTAAATTTTCAGGGCATTCGGCATGAAAATTCTATTGATTAGGCAAATTAGCAATACGTGCGATGGTCCTTTTGAAGACATACGTTGACCGCTTTCGTTGGATTAGAAACAATTAGAAGGGCGATATAATCATGTGTTTTCAGTAGAGTGTGAATGTTAAAAATGTCTGCATACTATAGGAAATAATGTTAGCAATAAAATACAGTACTAAAGTAAAATTTAAGTCATTGCTATTTCTGATTTCAAATATGTTGAATAAATATTTACCAGGCTGTCTGATGGGAGGAACGTGGTGATATGGTGCTAGTCAGTGTCACGGGGGGGGGGGGGGCTAGAAATGCTGTATAAAGATGTAACGGCTTGTGTAAAAGTGTATATTATAAATGATGGGTGATTGTTGAACGGCTTGATAGTTCTATTGGATGAAAACAGTAACTGTTGTATACTTTTGTGCAGTCGCGGCGGCACAGCGGGGGGGGGGGCAACCCGGAACCCTTCGTGTCAGCAAAATTTGTCCCTCAAAATGCAGGAAATAGCGTTTCAGAGGGTCTAGATTTCCCTAGTAAGCTCGCGCCTTCGGTGCAAGGTTGGTGACCAGATCTCGCCCCATGCCAAATTTTGTGCCGCCGCCTCTCTTGTGTATATGACTGTCAGGAAAATTGGAATACTGAGTATGTGCACCTGGATATTGATATCTATATAAGTATGCCTGGTCACATGATCCGGGCTACTCAATCTAACGTAACCGCGGTGAGTATTATTGTCTGCAACACTAATACATCACCAATGCAGGAAAGTTGCAAGTCTCAACCAACTAAACGTGGGACTGTCATTACGGTGAACTCTGGCTTTAACCATGATTGCTGGGTGTGCATCTTCGAGAAAGCCAACTTGAATGCCAGTCGTCTTCACGCGGAAAATGTCAACACATTGTTGAAACAGTGGTCAGACTTCGTTGGATACGTATATTAATTCTTCACGGTTAACTACAAGATCTGACTACAACACATTGACATTCGTCGTACGACACTAATAAGTAACACGTACGCTAGTAGGGTTACACATTTTATGCATATTCTGAGCTTACTTGGAGTGCACTTCATTCAATTTTAATTTGTCATAATATTGTACAACTGTTGCAATTTTGTATCGCTTTGCCGTCATCTTTTGACGTGTTTTGCCCAAGTAGACTTGTCGGACGTTGGAAATTCGACAATATTTAATGTTGTAATATTAGGAACGGCACCAGGTTAAACGATACACTCGTACATTGTTTGATTTGGATGTAAGCCCTATGCTACTGTACGGGCTCTAACTCGTTGAGAATTGACGTGCACGCACATGGTTCTATTCGGACTGGTATTCCTGCTAAGAGCTGAACATTGTGCGATGTGACTTGATTAATATTAATCTGATAGTATATGATTACGTTTGTTGTATGTTCACACTGACTACATCAGGGTCACCAGGAGTTACTGCATGTTTGCTGGGTGTGCTAAAACTAGTCTGAGGCTAAAAGTAGCAGTCGGAAAAAGAACCCAGAATACAAGCCTTGAGGGCAGTCTTCAGTTGTTTGGTACCCACACTTGACAGGTTACAGGAAATAAAGACGGCATTTTACGTGTTTACAGGAAATAAAATGAAAATTTCATTTACAGTAAAAATTAGGTTTTTACACTTTACAGATAAAGCAAATTCCTAATTACATTTTACATTTTTATAATATTTTTGATAATTTGAGTTTAAGAATCAAACTTGGAAATTGCATACGAATTACGACATTTAATTTGAAAAGTGCTTTATGCGCTTACAAAAAATAACATTGTAAAATAACTTTGTACAAATTACGGACGAATAAAATAGCCTATTACATTTTACACCTTGCCCATGTCTACGGATTTATATTTTATATTTATTTAAATTATATTATTACGAAAATAAAAACAATTGATTACAGCTTACGAAAATACCCCTGGCCGACTCTCTTTGGTCAGCCCTACAATGTTGTGAAGGGTGATGTTGATTTCTATTCATGTCACTTTGGAATGAACTGTGCATACTAGTACACCCGACTTGAATTCGGATTCCAACAAGCTGCCTCGTCACCAGAAATGAATTGCTTATTTCACTTTACACAGCCGCGCTCAGATCAGTAACTACTAGTATGCACATACACATACACATATCTACATTTAATGAACGATTGACAGTTGCTGTCGTTGACTAATCAGTCAAATTAGATTACTAAGTTCCGCCCAGCCAATGGGTCGTAAATGTCGGCCTTTAAAGCGGGAGGGTCGTCATCTGCGCACGCGCGAGAATTGAGTCCCAAGCGATGATAACAGCACACGATAAGAGCGCAAAGGCTCATGTTCGACGTACGTATGTTTGCTTGGTCTTGTTTCAAGTTTCGGCTGCAATATTTTAGAAAGGGCTGGGATTGATAAATATTGAATCTCGCGTGTCGAAAAGGAGGTTACGAAACATTCAAAGATATGGTTTTCAATAACCGAAATAAAAGCATGATTTACGGCATTCTGATCCATATTGTCATCCGTGTTACATATACACCGGGCTACATTGCCAGTGTCATTTGTCTTCTGTTGTTAAGAATGAGGGGTGTACCATTAGAAATTATGGAGGAGGCACGAAGTTAAAACCAAGCAAGCCGACTGACAAAATTTACATGCAACACAAGAGAGGATTGCAGTAGTAGTTATTGCAATTCCGGAATCATTGTGATCGGGTGGCGCAGAGGGTAGCGGAGATAAAAAACATAGTTTTCATCGACAACTTTATAAGATTGCTGGCAACCATTAAAACATGCGGTCAGATTTCTTTGACTTTTTGGTTTTGCTGGTGTATAGAATTGTAGGCCCTTGGTTCTCTCAAATTCGTCAGAAATTTCCTACATTGCAAAGAAGAAAGAATAAAAGAAACACAAACAAAAGTGTATAGTGTGTGTCGAAGCCTTCGAGACTGTTGCAGTATGCCGATTATATCGCACACGTGAGATGAAATAATAAAAAGAGTATGGCGTAGTCGGCAGGATTCGAACCTGCGCGGGGAGACCCCAATAGATTTCTAGTCTATCGCCTTAACCGCTCGGCCACGACTACTTACATACACACTTTATAGAAAGATAACCTGATTCGCCATACACGCATAGTATATATATAATGACGCGAGATTTCCAAATAAAAAATGGGTCTCCTTTTGATATTTTCAGGATTTAAATAGGTCGTGTTTTTTGCTGTGTTGATATATGCATGTAATGTGTGACATTTGACAATGATAAAATCATTTTACAATGGCTTGTATTGATAAATTTGTTTCTAGGGGTGGGTTTTTAAAGTATCTGGTGTCGGACCGTGATTTTCACCGAAACTTTGAAGTTGATGCCCCGTATACTTGTATATAAATTATAAGATAAGATAACTTTATTGACATTATTCTTTCTATAGAAGATGAACATACTCAAGTAAAATAAAAAAAAAAAGTAAAGAGGGTAATAAAATAACACAGTAAAAAAAAATTAAAATAACAGATTAATTAAAAGGCAATTACAAACTAGTACAGAATCAGGTGTTTTACTATTATTAATACACACCTGTTTGCATTATAAACACACCAAGCTTAATGTGGCAGTTTGTCATATTGTAAATAAATTTATCGGAATGATCCATTGAAGTAAAATTAAGATTATCCTTATGTAAATTTGTAACAAGTCATTGTGCTGTGGGCAGTCCATAATGTAATGGTACTCATCCTCAACTGAGTTATTGTCACATCTTGTGCAGACTCTGTGTTCCAGTTTTGTGTTTGGTCTAGTATACCTCCCTTTCTCAATCATAAGCTGATGGTCACTAATTCTTAATTTACAAATATATTTTCTATATTTTGAATTATTCACATCCATCAAATACTTTTCCATTTTACGAGTGAAACCAGGGTCCAGAAAAGTCAGAGGGGGAGGTCGATTTTTCAAGTGTCCCAGTCAAGAGTCCGTACAGGTACAATCGGTATAATACTGATATGTACAGAATGTTGTCACCGTACATATTCTACTTGACGTGTCCATATCGCAGTACGATACCGTCGTCAACCGCGACAACTCAATAATAATAATAGTAATAATAATAGTAATAATAATAACAACAACAATAATAATAATAATAATAATAATCGATGAATCGGAAGTAGCAGCAGTTAATTATGTGCCTTTATTGGCAACGATACTAAAATGCATTTCATATTCTGGACAAATTCCATCCTATGATCCGTATACGATACAAGGAACTGACAAGTGGTTTCAAAAACTTGAGGGACGATTCGTTTGCTATGCAACCTCTGGGATGCTACATTGAACGTCCGGGGAGGGAAGCCGTCTCCAAAGAAATAACATTAGAAGTTGGTAAGATCGATTCTCCGGTCTCAAACTTGGTAAAGTCGGCCCGGAGACCGTACAGTCGACAAATATGTGTGACTGCTACTGCGATGTTATCGGACCTCGATGCCGACAACTCTCGTTTGAAGAATGGGTTTATGCACCAGAGACTCCGTCTTTTAACATCCGCGACCCCACCTCAAAAGTAGTCATACATGGCTTAGCAGTCTTCCACTACTAGTATATGTATGACGAGTCGAGCGTATCCGAGCCCTGTCGGTATTCTAGGCAGGGACACATAAGACCCGTAGCTCTGAAGCGGTTAACTATATCGCATTCAGTCGAGTATGCGACATGGTCAATAATGAAATCTCCGAAAGACTAGCCCGAGTTCGGTCTAACATCGGGGGAATTATTTTCGCATCTTGTCTTTTAATGTTTTGCCAGTTAGTAATAAGCACGTACGTTCGTACGTTACGGCAATTATATTTAGTTGATTTCAAGCGTACAACTGATGTAATATTGATGTGTTTTCGCCCAATTTAGACTGGTCAGACGCTAGAAATTTGGCAATATTTAATATTAAGAACTGCGTCAGTTTATACAATTCACTCGTACATTGTTTTACATCTGGATGTAAGCCATATGCTACTGTACGGGCACTAACTCGTTGAGAATTGACTTACACTCACAGGGCTCTATTCGAACTGGTATTCCTGTGCGATGTGACTTGATTAATATTGACCTTTAGACTGTTCCTTTATATTGAATAAACCGTTAACTGATAGTATATGATTACGTTTGTTGTATATTCACACTGACTACACCAAGGTCACAAGCTACTGCTCGTTGGGTATTTTTTTATTTATTTATTTTTATTTATTTATTAACACTTACTCACTCCCCGGAGAGAGTGGCAATGGTCACAGATAATAGTAAAAGTATACAGTATTAATACACTAATGAGGAAGTAATAAAAATAAACTAATCTACAAAAACAGAACATTAATGGAAAACAAACAAACAAACACAATTCCTTCTAGAAGAAAGATGTATATTAATCCCAAATTTGTTGTCTAATTTCAAAGCACTTGTTGATATGCTGTGCTACCTGGATGACAATACTATCATTATTTAACAGTGCAGTGAACTGTTCTTCAGGAGGCAGGTTGTGAAAGGAGTCAATCACATCAGCAGCTGTATCAAACAGAACACTGCGTCGACTATTACTGTATTTGGGACACTCCACCATAAAATGAAATTCATTTTCAATGGTATCTTGGTTATACATGTCACAAACCCTGCTATTGAGTGGAGTACAATTGTGTCTGCCAGTCTCAATCTTGAGGGCATGGTCACTCAGACGGAACTTAGCCAGACTAGTTCTCAAATCAATATTTTTGATATTGATGAGTCATGGTTCCATACTGATATTGAATTTAAATGTTCTGTAAGTTCTGAGTTTCCCCCCAGACTTTTCACGAATATCACTGTGAATTTCTTTTCACTTATATTAATTAAACATTCCTGTTTAATATTCTTGAGCAAGTCTGTAATTTCCAAATACCACTTGATTTTTAGGCTTTTATTAACTGAAAAAACTTCTTTAAGGAAAACATTTTTTATAATTAGTATTTTGAATGCGGTTGTAATATTTTATTAATTGATTTTTAATAAATATATCCAAAGGGTATCTCCCTAACTCGCTGTAAATTCCCATAATTGGGGTTCTTTGTGAAACTCGAAGGAGATATCGACAGTATTGAATATTAATGTCCTCAACTGGTGATTTGGATGGGAACTCGTCACCCCATACATCACTACCATAAACAAGTATCGGTCGTATTAATTTGTCAAAAAGCGATAGTGACAAGGTGATGGACAAATTGTGTATTTAGTTTTGAGAGAAAACAGTACTTTTTGAGCCTTTCTCTTAAGGTGCTTTAGAGCTTCCTTAAATTTTCCATTTGCACTGATTATTAAGCCAAGATAATTAAATGTTTTGACCGTCACAATTTCACTGCCCCCTAGAAAGAAAGTGTCACTGTTTAGACATCTGTTTGATTTGTTAAGAACTAATACTTTTGTTTTTTCTGGGTTTACAGTTAATTGCCATTTATTAACATATTCTGACAAGTTATCCAGACCAGATTGTAGTCCATGCTTTGTTCTAGAAAGAAGGACAAGGTCATCAGCATAAAGTAGGCAGTTGACAGGCGAATTTTCAAGAATTGGAGGATCACAATCAGAATTGAAAAAGGTTAGAGTTGGACTGAGATTACAACCTTGTTTGACACCAATATTGGATTTAAATGGTTCTGTTAGTCTTTCTTTACATTTAACTTTATACTTAATTTTACTATACATGTTTTGTAATGTAATATGTAATATGTAATACCGTTATTAAGGAGTTTAAGAAAAAGGCCATTATGCCAAACACTATCAAAGGCCTTTCGAAGATCAATAAAGCAGGCATGCAATTTATTACCCTTTTTATTGTTATGGTAAATATATTTGTTGATAAGCGTTTTTAATATGAAAATGTTGTATGTCCTACATTCACGCCTAAATCCAAATTGGTTATTTGATAGAATGTTTTTTTGTTCTAAGAAAGAAGTCAACCTATTATTCAGAATACTATTGAATAATTTTCCCAGACAGCTAGAGATAGCTATTCCCCTGTAATTTGATGGGGAGGATTTTGATCCTGATTTATGAATGGGTACTAGAAGGCTCGTACTCCAAGACAGATGGTATGTATTTGTGTTATAGATAATATTGAAAAGCTTATGTAATGCATCTCCAAAATAATGTTGGCCATATTTCAACATTTCGTTACATTATTTAGTAAGTGTTTGAATTAATCTAACCAATCTTTTGGTTGGATATCGCTATTAGAATTAATAGTGTTATCATTGTTTAATTTCCTAAGAATATTCCAGAATTTAGTTGAATCTGCCTTAGAATGAGATAATTTACTCTGTTTTTTTATACTTAATAAGCTTTTTATAGTATTTACATGTTTTAATTTTAAAAGTATTGGCCACGTAATTACAAATATACAAGTCACAGTTATTGCTAAAATTAACAGTCGGAAAAAGAACCCACAATACAAGGGCAGTCTTGTTTGGTATCCACACTTGACTCCGCCTTGTGACAGTCAGAGTTTTGTCAAACGTCCATACATATTGTAGAATTCTAAAATATTGCCCAAGCATTTTTAATATGAACAGAATACAGACGTACAAATGCTACATTTTTTAAATTAGTATGGTAGGCACGAAACAATACATGTTTTGGGTGAATTCGTCCCAATTCACTTTCGTGCCAATACACGTAGTTGTTAATTCCGAAGTACGTATGTGTGCTAGGTTGTGTTGATTTCTATCACTGGTTTGGCCAACCGTGTTTGCTGCCAGTTATATATCACAAAATAAGACTACTCAGGATCCATTTTCACGTTCGAATATGCGATTTGTTTTTAATATTGCATTTTATTTATCTGATGACTCCGTCAATTAATTTGCTACTTGTTCTGTGTTTTGTTTTCCGTAGGTGTGTTTAATTGTACACTCACGTGTCGTCTGTCAATCATTACATGCGTCAAGTTTTACTTACTGCAAGGAGGTAAAAAAAATACCCCAGGAAAGTGTTCTATGTTCTTCGTGTAATTAGGTGTTCGTATTTAAGGGATTTTCCACACAAAAACGACGAATTCGGCCGAATTTCTTTTATCGGTTGGCTTAATATCACCCCAACGGATCGTATTTCTGTGAAAGATTGGCATTTTTGTCCCGATTTGTAGGAATCTGAAAAACGCGTTTCACAATTATCTCTCAAGATGGCGGCCCCCATATAGTAAATATTGCATTTTAATATTTTATTATCACGCGTGCGCCAGCTGACTGTGACTAGGGAGTATAAATTGCTGCGATAAAAGTATAACAATCACCTTTCCTATATATCGCTGTCAAGCGACAAAATGACATTGACGGGTGAAAGTACTGGACAGGTAATAACCTTCAAATAGAACAAAACATTACTCAATTTATTTTCTTGAGGGACTACAGATCAAAACAATCCAGCGTTGCGAATGGCTTATTTCAACAGTCCCTCTATCCATTATACCTCCATGCTCTATCCGGGCTCTAGTGATTCCTGTGTTTCAACCTTTTAATACTAGTACATCACAGAAGCGCTTCGCCATTAGAGGGCGCTATTCATTGGACATGTGCATTTTGTCGGAACAACGTACCGTAAATCGCGATAAGGTAAACACGTTTGTATTCACAGATTTTCACCTTAAATAGAAATTAATGATTGTATTCCGCGATAACTCCAAATTTTGAGATAAGACCTTTTTACCATAGAAACCGATGGTAAATAGTTTTGGATGTTTGACCAGCGTTCTATTTGAAAGGTCGATCGGTGACCATACATTTTTACCGTGTTTTGTGATCAACAGGAGCATAGAATTAAACCACTCAAGAAATTCTGATTGTTTTTGGAGAAAACTACATGTACCTAAGAAGCTACCAATTATAGATAACGTACAATTACTATTATATAACAGCTGAATTATGTGTGTTTATGTATAGTGCACTTTTATAGATTTCATATATAATAATGAATTTATTGCATCCTTAGAAATAATTTCCATTGGTTGACAGCAATAAAATGTTAGTAATAAAGTACAATACATATAAAACTATAGTAAAAGTAAAATGTCAGGTATTGTTACATGTATTTCTGATTTCTAATATTTTGTATAAGTATTCACCAACTTGTCTTATTAGTACGTCTTCTCTTGAACTCATAATATATTTAAATATCTAGTCATCACTTTTCAATTCTTCTGGAATATTGATATTATTAAATAACTTTTGTCTTCCTGTTTGGCACCTAAGACATTCCATGAAGAAATGTTCTTCATTTTCAATTTTGATCTGGGAACATTGCTTACAGATTCTGTCTTCTAAAGGTATTTTGGGTTGGGTATGTCTACCCTTCTCAATTTCTAATACATGACTGCTGAATACATATGAATCATGTGACAGTTTTGACTTTGAGTAAATAATCCAACTCAGATTAGGATTTCTAAGATGCAATGACCATTGCAGAGTTCCACCTCGAACCATTAGTTTTTAGAACCTATTTCCTGTCAAAAAATGTTTCTATAGTTTATATATATGTTTACAACTGTTTGTTAATCATTTGGCACTATGTATTGAAACTTATTTGTCAGTTACCAGTACCCCACCCCTTAGTCTAACAAGCACCCTAACCCTCCAGCCCCCTAACTCTGTTTTTCATGTCCCTCTAGATAACAATGTCCTCAAGAGGGACATATACAATTAATTTGAGGGAGCAATAGAGGGTAGAGGGTCATGTTAAAGTTAGAATTAGAGGTGGGGGTACATTAGAAATTTATTCCTTTCCTGTATGTGAGATGAGTCATTGGCTATGTTCACCCATCCGTATTTGTGTCAGTAATCACCGTTTAAAGTTGTATTGTTTGAGCCAATCAATGTTGCATTATATACCCATCTTTTAAAGCTATTGTCACATTAACTCTAATTTCTTGTAAATTATTTTCCTGTCAAAACCCAATGTTGATATTTACTTAATAATACCGTAATCGATTATTTAAAATGGTTTATCTTAAAAGAAAGTGGTTGTCGCGAATTTTCATGTACACAAACATTTTTACACACGTTGTATACATTGCTACGATCCCCATATTTAACAGAAGGGATTATTCAGTGAAAATAAAATCCAGCAAATATACATTCTGTCCCAGATTTTACATTCTACTCGTCAGAAATCAGTGAAAATAAATTCTATACAAAACACCCAAAAAGTCTTTTCAGCGAAAATTAATTTCAACTGAAATACAATAATTTACAGTAGTTTATGACAAAGCCCACAGTAAATCATATAACAGAGAATATATTTGTACAAATCAGCATTAGATACTATTTTAATATTTGCAGCAGCTCAGCATGAGTAATAATATTTTGTTGTTCAATATGCAATGGACTCACTTTAAAACAGACCTACAAAATATTTGTAAAATATTTTTGTTTATTATGAATGAATATATACATTTCAGATAAACAATTTTCTAGCTTTATGTAGTATAGCATGAACATTTTTTGTTGGCTAAACAGTGAAATCATATCCTAGATGTTGTACATGTGATCATAGCATGCTAGACCAATGTCTGTAGAGTGAATCCCAGAGATGGATAGATTGAAGCCCTGTGACGGGTCAGAAGATTATGATGTGGCAATTAGAAAGTAAAACCACAAGGTGTACAATGTATCACCAGTCGATGCAGCATACAACAGCATTGATTATATCCAGGAAAGAAAAATTGCTGGACAATAAAGGTAAACTGATGAACACTGGATTTCCAAGACGATGTGAAATGAATATAGATGACAGTATTGAAAAAATATGTTGTCAAAGAAACTAGTGTGTTGAAAAAAAAGATGACAAGCAATATAGTAACAGACGGGTCTTAGAATGCTTGGAGACAGGAAACACAGAGAAGTTGGCGAGAACCAAAGAGTTTATAGCATCCACAATAAGGCAAATGAGCTTTTTTTAACTTGAAGTTTATAGCTTTGGCTCTCAATATTGAATATTTTTAAAACAGATGAAAAATAACATAAAATACTGTCCTGTGTTAGAGAGTTTAAATAAAGAACATCTGCTCATAGTGACCACCTTTGGGCAATTTACATGTACAGTAAGTGACCTGTGACCTGACAATGGTTTGGTCAAATCAAACTGTGTAGAAATGCCAAAATGAGAGAAGATGATTGCATCTTTGTGTTTTACACTAAAATATAACAACTATTATTATAACAAGAAAGCCATCAGAGATGGAAGATCCACTGGCATCTATTTTAACAATCATTGGTTGAACATCTAAATATGCAATAGTGTTCCAGATATGATAAGGCTACATTTTCAATATATGGTCACTAAATATGTTGATTAGGTCTAGTGTGCAAAGTTTTCAATAAAGCCGTGGTTGAATGCCCCTATCTGCAATAGTGTTTTTTTATATGATATTTATACATTTTTAATGAAGTCACATGACCATACATGGTCATTAAGTATGTCGATTAGATCTCGTGTGCAATGTTTTCAATATAACTCTGTGTGAATGTCTTTATCTGCCAATAGTGCATCTGATATGACTTCTTATGTCCATATAGATGTATGGACTAACATTGGTAACCACTATATCCCCCTCACCCGTACTTTGTGTCGGAGGATAATAGTTGCCTATATAAAGACAACCTGTCTATAAAGAACATGTTTTGAGTATCTTGGGTGGTCACTTTACACATGTTTGACTGTAAAATAAAAGAATGAAGTTTATACAATGCAGCTAGATGTGCTTGAGAAATAAATTTCTGCTTCCCATCCAATCAGCCATTCAGTACAGTGGATTTATTTGACATTAAAAGTGACTCTGGCACCTCATATAACAGTATCTTGCGAACCAACTTGTAGGGCTGCTGACTACATCTAGGTTTAGGTACAGAAGCTTCAAGTACCAACAAATGCCTGGAACAAAATAACATTTTTATAAAATAAGAATTTTCCAATTTTCCTTTTTTTGAATGAATCACATTTTTGAAGACTGTTACACTATTTTTACCAGGTATAAAATAGAAACATACTCTGACAATTGAAAGATGTAATTGGATAAAAATACTTTGTCACACACATGTATCATCAGCAATTAAATGTACTAATAATTGCCAACTTAGTTTCTATGACGATTATCTTTCATGAAATTATGATCATCTTTGAAGAAATTACCCAATGTTTTAACACCATTAGTCGGATGATACAATGGGTTCCATCACTAATCCTATGTATGAGTCCTGGGAGGCATGGATATTGTTACTAAAGTTTACGAAACACTTAATATATATATATGTTAATTTCTGTCATTCTGTCCTACCTGTTTTCTTCATTTTCATAATTTTTTGGATTGAAATCTTCCAGTGAGTTTATTTTTTAATCTTTATAATATACCAGCATAAAGCAATTCCAGGCATTTTTCCAGGATTTCTATCTGTTCTTTTCTCAGCTGTTCAATCATGTTTCCACGGTAATTTGACAGGTACGAGTCAGGAATCTTTATAAAAACAAATTTTTGTTGTTACGAATATAAAGCATCCTGCAACATACATTGATCAATTGAATTTAAGTTTGTACACAGCGGTAAGTAGTTAATGGATATTCACAAATGGCAGCTACGATCTCATTGAGAGTGTGAGAGCCATGTGATTTGTATTTGTCCCAGATTAGTGTTTTATTCCTTCTTGTCATTGCATCCACCATGGTTGCATAGGGCAGCGGAACAGTGGGCGTGATGACGACAGAGAATCGTACACTATTTGGGACAAAAATGCATCAAGTGGCTCTGTCGCTGTCAACAAGATCTTGGCAACCAGTTCAGAATAAGGTCTATTAAGTTTTGCAAGGATTATCACATTACAATTTTGTAATAGTTTTGAATCATTTTTAATGTTTATATACTACATGTATATTTAATATGATCAGTATGAGTTAGAAATTACCAATTGAAAACAAAAATTCTGCCTCACATACAGCTTTATTTTATATAGGCATCTAAAACAAATACAGTACTTGCATGCAATCTTTTCAACCGACTTAAATAAAAGAATAATGGTGCATTCCATAAAACATAAACTTTTTACCATTTTAAGTTAAAATTAAATCATAGTTAGTACCTTAGGCAAATCCATTAGTTCTTGTATTTCATTTTTCAAAATGTTTTTTCCCAACTCCAAAGCTTTCTGTAAATATTCATCTGGCAGGGAAAGGCCCAGCATGACTGACTTGTACAGCGCTCTATATTATAGGTATGGGGGAAATTAAAAAAAATTATCATTCACATTAACATTGCATGTACATTTAATCAACTATAACCACTGGTCAATTACTGTAGATTTATTGAAAGAAAAATTATGCAAATTCCCGACACAAATGAAATGGAAACACCTTAGTATTTCCTATATTTTGTATAACATTAATAAGTCAAAGGTCATGTGGCACCTATCACAGTACCGGTAGTCACTCTTACATGTCAGTGTTCACTATTGAGAGAATCTTCAATACAGTCACCAGTTTCCATGACAACCCATCCAAGCTACATGTCAGTTTAGTAGTCAAGTTATGAGATTGGAAGAAATCAAGTTTGTTTCGAAGCAGTTTTCTCTCTTCACATGTCTTACAATAGATATCCTCTGAAAATAAATGCAATTGCATATAAAGGTGATGTTAAGTATCAATATTAGAATTACGTTTTTAGTGGAATCTTTTAACTAAACCATGAACTTTCACAATATTATAAAGTGATCCCAAAATTCTTATTAATGAAATTATTTGCCACTTTTACTATAGGTGTGTTGTGTGTTCCTAGCAATAAGTTTGACATACCCGGGTATATATGACCAACTGAAAACGCTAATAATGTTATGTGCCGCCTTTGAGTATGACATTGTCAAGGATATGAGCTAATCATAGCCATCATAATTATTACTATTATAGGACGTAATTGATATAAAAGTTCCATGCGGTGTACGCAGCACTTGTAAATACATTTTGGTTGTTTACATGGAATTAGAACACATGACAACCACCAACCTTTAACCCTTTGAACACCAATGTCAGATTTTGACACATCTACAAAATGATCTTATACAGTCAGCTATTCCCCCCACATGAAATATTGATAACAATTGGAAAAGCTTTTGATCAAAAACTAAAAACACTATCTGACACAGTCTGTATGGTCCAGATAATTTTATAAAATGTAAAAATATTTGCACAGAATTTAGGTAGTATAAGGTACTCAATAACTTATATCAGACTTGGACATGGTTATATACACATTGTTGAAACATTTTTATTAAATGTTATGAGTTTTCAATGTCAAAGTATATTTGATAGAAATATCTCTCATATTGCAATGTACACACATGTATACCCCGTAACATGATCTTGATATAAAGATTTGAATTTAACTGAAACTATACAGTATTTACTCATACAATGCATGGTTTATGTGCGCTTATTATATTTCAATATCAGATGCAAAAATTGTGAACATAATGAAATTCTGTAAATATAATCAATATACTCACCGAAATCAAGTTCAACAACATTGTGTTGATTTTGGGGAAGAACAAAACCATATTCAATAAATAATTTAACGTTGTCATGAGGACCATAATAAATAAACATCTGATCATATTTCTTGCAAGCTGTACATGTGAAAATTTCATAACATTTTGATACAGGATTATATGAGGCCTTAACCTGTAAACAACAAAAATACAGTAACGAATAGAATTTTATAATACAAATTTATACAGTGGGAACACTGTGCCCTATGATAAAATAGAATGGACAATTGAAGACTTTTAGATGGTGTTATGTCATAGAGCGCCCTCTAGTGGCAGATATTAATTTCTGTACTGTTCACATGTGAGGTTTACCAATACAGATTATAATAAATAGATTGGCAACATTTCAAAATGATTTTTTTTTTTTTTTTTAAATATTACGAAATAATATACTTTAAAAAGGGTGGTAATCTATTTATTTTATATCTAAAAACAATATTTTTCATTATCAAGATCAAGTGTTATTTATTTCCTTATGGCAAGCACTATTATTTAATATACTTATTTATAATAAATATTATTAAATATAATTCTAGAGTTCTTTATATTGTGACTGGCATAAAATAAACAAGAAAAACATAAAAAACAAGCTAGCTGACCATCCATTCATTTTTTCCTCATATCTTTTAAACAGACAATTTCTTCATGTGTGCTAGAAATTAGACAGGTAGTTTTGATTCACAGTCAAGTCATCCCAAATCACATTCGTCTTAACACATTCGTCCCAACACATTCGTCCCATAAGTCAATTCGATGAATGGATTTTAGGACAAATAAACTTGTGGGATGAATAACTTGAGTCGAATGTGATTTTGGACGAATCAACTGTCCCCCGTAGTCTTTATATACAGGCCACTTTAAATGTAAATTGAGAAATGAGGAATCATAGTCATAAATGGCGAGCAAATCTTTTTGATGAAACAGACGAGACCCTCACATGAAATGTATGATAGTAGGTAGAAGAAATACATTTCCTTCAATTTCAAATGGTCAATCACTGAAATTTTTTGTCAGCAAAACACAGTTGAAAGCCTATTTAATTTAAAGTTGTGGCGTTTGTGAGTTATACTGATTGAAACCCGACGCATTCCACCATTTTAAGGATATCTGATTCCGAGATCAAATTGTTAAAACGAAATGTGTGACTGTAGCATTGTAATCTACTTTTGATTGGTTATTGGAGTTTAAAGGGCTATTTTTCTAATATATTGTGGAAAAAATAAAAACATGATTCACTGTTTGTGTTGATTAAATTGATGATGCCAGTGCAGAAGTCAAGTGAAAAACACTAAACAGACAATTATTTTTTCCGTTCTCAAATATCAAATAATTAATCACACAAATCAAAATTAAGGTTTGTTATTTCTTACCTCCACTGTGTTTGTATGATTCAATAAATCCAAGAAAGGAGCAAGAGCATAGTGATCACATTCAATTGATAGATGTGGATTCTGTTCCTGTAACATGTACACAGATCTTGTGTTGACGGTACACCACGCCCACCTGAATGCAGAATACTCAAATATTCCCTTAAAACTCACAAAAGTTGATTCTAAAATTGAGAACAAATTTTTGAGTTCCCTGTAAGCAGTGTTTATCTTTTCACACTCATCAAAAACTTTTCGTTTGATGCGCCTTGGTAACCAATTGATTTCTTCATTCGTGAAGTACACAGGATTGGAATAGCTCTTTGGGAGAACTTTAATGTAGTTGTACCAAAAGGAATCTTTTTGTCTAGATCGTTCACATATGAGGTATGTACAGATAACTTGCATTGGTGATAACTTTGGTCTGGTTTGTCTGTGAAATGAAATATGTTATATTTTAAAAAAGAATGTTTTCTTGTCTAGCACCGGTACTCTGTATAACATCTGACACGCATTTATGTACATGCACGACTTACAGATGGCAATGTCTATTGGTCAGCCATCTTGAATTTGACCTACACAATGGCCGCCAGTCAGTCATATTGCAAGAAAATTATGCAAGTGACTTAGAAGATCAACAATGAATTTTATAGTGATGGAAGCTATCATTTTAGTTGAAAAAGTAATTTTAAGATTTAAGATTTTTAATTTTAACAATTAATATTCCAATATTCTAACAGCATTATTAGTTAACTAAAGTACACTTACTGCTTTATAAAATCGCCAAGGTAACTACTGAGAACATTCTGAGTCGTAATTAACAACATCTCTGGAATTGATATTACTTGATCACCGATCTGAAAGTAGATGATAGGCATTTTGTAAATCAAAGAAAGCTTGGAAAGAACTCCAGTGTGCTGAGTGAGAGTATTGGAGACACATTAAAATTAATTCAAAGATTTGCTTTTCAAACAAGAAGCTTAGCAACTAATTTTTGCCTGCCATTTGAGATGCATATCAAAATTTATAATACATACAGAAAATACATTTGATTTTTCATCCATGGTTTTTGGACTAATTAGTTCCAGAGCACCTCTGCGATGATTTCAATTTAAAACTGATTTGTTTAGATATCAGAAATGAGCTAATAATAGATAATCAATATGCATGTTTATCAACATTAAACTAATCATGTCTGTGGATTACCTCAATGAACCAAATGAATTATTTATACAAATTAAGCAGTTATTATGCATAGATTTAGGTCTGTATATTGTTTCAGGGTGCACATGTACAAAGTTTCATTATAATGTGATGATTAATCCTAACTAAAAGCTGAAAGGTAAAGTAAATTATTATGCAAATTAGGTAATTATTATAGATATATATAAACCTAAAACTATTTTGATCATCACATTGTGTTAGAGTACATATGTACCAAGATTCACTGAATTAAGATAAGTACTGTCACAGACCATCTACGTACGAAGTTTCATTGAAATGTGATTAGAACCAAAAATTTCACGTTTGTGTATTTTGCCACTGAAAAGTTAGTTATCGATGACAGCACATCAATGGTCTGAATGGTGTTTATCCACTACTACATCGCAATGCTATCAGCACGGTGATCGTTACAGCAAAACGACAAATGTAAAATTAGTCAGTTTTATAATGCCTTCGGAGAAAAAAATGCGTGAAAAAAAAATTATTTAACAGTACTCCACTGGAAGCTGCCAGGCTAGAAGTTGTCGACATGTTGCGAGATAAGGGTGAAAAAGCTTACTTATCATTTACAACTGTATGTTTTTTGTATTCCGATTGCATGCTGGAAGCGTCTACGTATTGTCTTTTTTTTTTGTAGTTTGCAAGACTAGTTGGTAGCGCTTGAGGTAAGTTAAACAGGGTCGCGAACAGGAAGTTACACATCGCCGCACCATAACTGAGGCCAGCAACTCATTTGCATATAACATCAACAGTGACTTGTCAATCAAAGAGCAACGTAAACAAACTTTCGGGACTTTTAATCACATACGCGTGCCTCGATTCCCTATATTTTAAAATCCATTTTTGGGCATGTTCCAGCATTGACAATGCTCCGAAATTTCAACACTATCTAGCCAAGACTGTCTGGGTAACAAAAGCAAAAAAAAATTCACTCCTAGTGCCCACGAACATGCATCTATACCTTAATATGATCTGATTTTAATCCCAAACTAAGCGGGACTGTGCATTGTTCTGGAGCATCAATATACAATGTATCAAGTTTCATTGAAATGGAATAACTAGTACATGTGATATCAGTGTAAATGCTGAAAATTGGCTAATTATACAAATTAGGTAATTAATATGCATTGATTTTAACCCAAAACTAATCAGGTCTGTGCATTGTCCTAGAACATCTATGTACCAAGATTCATTGAAATGGGATAATTAGTACTTGCGATATCAGAGTAAAAGCCAAAAATTACCTAATTACGCAAATTAGTTGATTAATACATTTTTACTTAAAATTAATCAGGTCTTTGGATTTTCTAGAGCATATATTTACCAAGTTTCATTGAAAGGTAATAATACACTTGAAATATCAAAAGCTGAAAATTAATTAATTATGCAAATTAGGTAATTAATATTTCACATATCTGTCAGTGTAGAACAATTCCTATATATCTATGTAGGTTTCATTGAAATGTGATGATTAGTACCCTGAGATATCAGTGGAAAAGCCGAAAATTGACAAATCATTATGCAAATTTGGTTAATTATATGCATGGATTTTGACCCAAAACTAATCACATCTGTGCATTAGTCTAGAGCATCTATGTACCAAGTTTCATCAAAATCTAATGAATGGCTCTTTAGATATCAGTGGAACAGTCAAGGAACAGCTAAAAATTAGCTAATTATCATGCAAATCAGGTAATTAATATGTATGGATTTGAACCAAAATCTAATCAAATCGGCGCATTAGGCCAGAGCATCTATACACCAAGTTTGATTAAAAACCAACATACAGTTCTTGAGATATCAGTGGAACGGACAGACACACACACACACACACGAGTCAAAACTCAAATAAATTGGTAAGCTGAACAGGAATGAAATATCAGATTAGCTTTATATGAGCTTATATACCGGTAAATAGCAGAGATGTATAATATCCAGAAATGAAGCAAATACAATATTAATTTATTTTATAACTAGACGAAAGATGTGCATATTCAAGTGATTAATTTCACACAGCACTACGACCTGCTACTACTGTAAAATCTGTATTATAAGCCGCATCCCTAATAGAAGATGCACCAATTCTTTTTGAATAATTGAGAATCAAAAATTCATCATTTCTCATATGTGTAGATGTTCTAATAGAAGCCGCATACCCTCTGTTGCATTGTACCATTTTAATAGAAGCCGTAGTTTCAAATACAGATTTTTTACAGTACTATTTTTTAATTGAATAATTTCATAAGCCCAGTTCAATTAGTCAGTTTGCTCTTTAAATTGCTTAATATTATTTATTATAGCACCGGCTAGTATTCACCGGATTTCTGCTTTCCTATCCCACTGATTGCAAGTAATATGCAGGACTGAGTTTATGATAAAACTATTAAAAGGATGTGACATAGCAATGCATGTGTGTTAAACACATTATTTAATATATGCATGTGACCTTTCAACTGCAATTCAAGCAAATATACAGGAAATAAATGAATAATGCGTTCATTAGAATTTTCCAACAGGTTATTTTTGAGTATTTTAATACGTAGCTAAAGCAAAGAAGAATAGTTATTGAATATGTACACAAAATTTGCAAATCATAATGAAACAGTGAATCATATACAACATGCCATTTGTCAAGCAGTGCCACATATAGTCTAAAACAAAGCAAACAACAAAATGCTTTGCAAAGTTGCGAGCCATCTTGCTAACCAACTGTCTGATTAATTCTCAGAAACGCTGCAAACCCAACAATATTTCTCCCTTTTCCACCATAACACATACCTGAAATGGTTTTGTTGCCATCAGACCACGACCAGTTTCTGAAGAAAAATTATTCATTATAAATATCCATACGAACACATTATATCAGATAAACAAGAATAAATTGCATACTGTAAAATACTTTATTTTAGCTGGAATTATCAATTAATTTTCGTTTTTGGGTGTTTTGTATGAAATTTAATATCCCTGATTTTCGACGAGTTGAATGTGAAATATTGGAAAAAAGGTATATTCGTTGGATTTTATTTTCACTGAATCTTTCTTTCAGCGAAAATTAATTGCAAGCGAAAATAAAGTATTCCACAGTACCGGTACTATCTATGAAATGACAGAGGATTACTCGTAGACTATCGCATTTTATCAGCCCTGCATATAACAGTTAGATTCACACTCAAATAAATGTGTAACTATATGTTGTAAAGGGAAATGAAAATAACTAGGAACTCAGTAAAGGAACAAACTAAGATAAAGTGCTTAAAACTGTTTCAATTTAACATCATTGTTACAAATGACTCAATGTGCTGTCTGATTGTTTAACCGCAGAGTTACATGCATCACATAGGGCTACAGGCCTACACTGATTACACTGATTTGGGACTTGTATACAAATTAGAGCGAAACACCTCTGAATTACAATAACAAACATTTGCATTGCACTATCACGGCGATGACACAGTGGCATACATACATAGAATCAATTAATTAATTTGTGCAAATAAAACATAGCAACATATACTATGTGAGAAAATGTTAATCGAATATGCAACTTTTCATTTCAGAAAATTATTTGAGATGAGTACGTATCAGTGAACTTGGCTTCATATTGATTCAGGTTAGCGAAAAATTCATATTTTTGGTTATTTAGATATTATTATCATAAATTTATGCCATGTCACATGAGATATCTCAATGTGTTTATTCATTTAGTATTACAAAATAATTATGACTCAGTATTACATAAAAAATTGTAAAAAATGCAGCTCATGCCAATATGTGCTAAATTATTATTTACAACATACAGTCCTTTCTATGAGATATTGTCAACTTGCTGTATAGTAAACACAAAGCATGCAGTGCGATAAACTCCCAACATGCACTGGGGTAAGAATCTAGTTGATCTTTGCAGAGTGAACAGTCAATATGCAGTACATTGAATGTCACATTCTCCTTGTCATCTCCTGAAATGTGATGTCTGGTATTCTAATAAACCTAAAAATGCTTACCATTATCGATATCATTGAGTTTGTACTTTATTAATATGACTTTATTTATTGTAGTCACACATACCTTTAAAATTTGCTGGTTTCAATAAAGCTCCTTTGAAACCATTACGTGACATCCATCTCACTAATTCTATATAATCATTATCACCATCAGTACATCCTGAATGCAAAAATAATTTATTTCACAATTTCATATTCACACATGGCACCAAATTTGTTTAAAAGTATCGCAATGATAAATCACTAAATTGAAAATTTTTCAGCACAGCAAAGATGTACAGGTTTCACACCATAATTGGAAATCACATCCATGCATATAGCAATGGTATTAAAATCTGATATAGTATATTATACATCTGTCAACATAACGGTATTGTACTGGGTATTTTCATCTTAGCATATTAAGAAACGTGAATTCCAAATGTAGAACGATTATGCGCGTAAGTGTCCTCTAATAATAAAAAACAAACATGACTGCCCCCAGAGTTTGAGCAGACCCCACACAAAGAAGTTTGCGAAATCTATTCTAAATGTTTTGGATTTCGGCATTCCCATGATATATTCCTGGGAGGAAAAGATGTATACTAATAAAGTTATTATGAGGATACTGCAAAGTATGCACTCAGACAGTACACGGTTGCATCAACATCTGCTGCGCGCCGGTTGATACTGGTGTACTGTCTTCGTGCATACTTTGCAGTATCCTCGTAATAACCTGATATTATCTCATCGCCATGGCCACCAAACCTTGAATAGTCACATTCATAACAACTTTCATCTGATGAGTTTGGCAACCATTTAGAGGCGTTGTTGTCGCAAGTTCTGATTGTTTGTTTCTGAGAGCTGAAAATGAACTTGCTAGTTAGTTGGTCAGATCTTGGTCAAATTAAACAAAGTGAGAAATATTTCATGGTACAATATTTTTAGAATTGGTCTTTACTGATAATGTAAAAATGTTCGGACAACGGACTAAAAACAGTTCATCTCTGAATGTTTGTTTCAAATCATTTTACATGGCACCATCTTGAATCCTGCTCAACTAAGACATAAACTATGTGTATATATAATTTGATGTCTGTAGTTCACATCCTTAGATATTTTATAATTATGTCAGTTCTATTTTAGTAAATCAATAAACTATTCAGCTGTGATTGGATGCCAGACATTGCCTGCTACATTTCTGTCTTTGCCTAAAAAAATTGTGTTCCCAGTAAACCAAGTATGCATGGCTAGATTTCACATGCCGTCCCTGTGCATGTTTTTTTATTTATAGTCATATTAATTGATTTAAGCGATTTCCAGGATTTTCACTTGGGAAGAGTTCTAGTGCTGTTTTGTCTCAATGCTGTATGTGCTGTGATTAGTATGGTGCAGGCTGATTGGCCACAAAACAAGTATTAATGTTTTTGATGTTTCTGAGCGTGGATGATTAAATTTGATGATATATGCTTGCATAACAATAGAAAACTGTTTCAATTTCATACTTTCCATTACATTGAGTAAGGATTTTACTCTGCAATGTGACATAATTCTTCTGCCCCATAAACTAACCACACAAAAATCATCAGGCAGGTAGCTGAACATTTTGCCCATAGTCTTGTTTGGCCTTGGTAAATATATATAGACCTTACTGCCCTGGTTTTTGGTACATATTGTACTATTATTTATTCACTAATGCACTGGTAAAACTACTATTGTGTAAAACAATTTATTTTCACTAGCATAGTCTCGCTATTTTGAATTATTATGTTCACAAACTTTAATTTGGATTTAATTTAGCGAATTTTAAATATAACAGACTACCTGGCCACATAAATTGCTACTTTGTCACATTCTGACAAACGTTTTTAATTTATTTTCGCAACTCACTTTGGGAACTCATTCTACCAACAAAGATCAAAACTATAGGGACATGAGGTCTACTATTTACCAGGGCTGAAAAGTTTGAAAATCGTCTAACCCTGTGGTTCTTGGCCATAATTTGATAATCGCGATATATCTTGCCCTGGATCCATGCTTTCGGTTTTGGACATTTTAATGGATCTCAGTGAGAAACGAACAAAAATAAGCTGCACAACAAACTTATGGACAGTGCTACCCGCTCTGTGTCCTGATCGTCATGATAAGCGAAACTTCCTCGTTTGTGTACTTACTAGTCGATTTTGATTTCATTTGTCTTCGTCTGTACGTTCTTCCATGTCTAGCATTTATACCGTTCATCTTAATTACTAAACTTCTCTCATAATGAATCTAACACCGGATGTGTTTCGAGTCACCACGACTTCACGTCTTCGCCATTTTGTTCATTGCGCCCTCAATACAAAAGATAAAAGTTATAGGTGGCGCTGTTTCAAAACTTAGCAAACTTGCAACGAACATGAGGACGTTGGAAACATCAACATCTGATTATGATTATATTCTCTTTTGAAGTAACCATTCAACTTGACAACTTCACTTACACTGTCACTGTTCACAAGACGTGACAATTCCTCATACCCGGCCGATGGATTGTGAGATCATCACCAGAATGAGATGAAATCGACCCCACACTTGGTAGACTTGAACGTGCGTCCTGAAAAATGGTTTTGTCAATTCGTCTCTGATTTGATAATATTAAATCGTCATAGATGTCAAAACACTGTCAAATTGCGTGATGCGTAACATTCGAGCTGGAACTATACTACATGTAGTTTTCTTTCATGCCGTTTGCCTTTGGGTCCATAGCTCTTCTTGTGTTGGTCTTAGTCTTTGTGATGGTGTTTTAGTCATTTCTGATATATTTTTAGTCATTTCAGATATTTGGATTTTTATCGACACAGTTAATTGATTTCTTTCATAGACTTGCGTAACACAAACGTGCGACGCCAAATGACATCGCAAGGAAAAGTCAGTAACCTCTTCGATGAGAAACAAGGAACAGTTTTGCGGCACAAAGCTAAACTCACGTATTTCGTCATCCAATAACCAGCTGACCATGTGTAGGATAGTCGAATGTCAAAGTTAAGTAATCGTTAGTGTCGGGATCATAAGCACCAACCTGTGCGATAAAATCTTCATAAGCAGTGTTATTAGGATTACATTCTTCTACAGTCACAGATAGGGTGTAGGGTTGACGTAGAACATCATTGCTTAATATTCCAGCACTGAGATACGTATTCTCCAATATTCCTGGTAATTGAAGAAAGGAACGAATTATATTTAACTCGATATTCATTAGAATATATTATGAAATAAAGTGTGGATACAATTACCTTCATAAACGATACTTACCTTTGGAACAAACATCTATCTAACTAACGAATATATTGAAAATCGTTTGCTCTGTTCTCAAGTAATTTTGAATATATAATTCACATTCTCGTCTGTATCGTATTCTTGAAGGGACAGATTATCCAACAAAATATTGTACTCATATGTATCTGAGCATTTATCATCACAAATATACATACTACATGGATCCACACATTGTATACAAGGCTGGACAACCTGTAAATACAACAGATGATATTTATTAAAAGTGTAGCATAATTGCGGTATTATAACTATTAGGATTACCACTCTTTGTTAATATATTGAACATAATGCAAATCTGTGTCTTCCAAATATGAAGTTGATATACACATAAAATACAAACCTCCATAAATCCGGCCACATCTTTTTTACTAGATCCAACACCTGCACGAAATGCAACTAACGGTGCGCCTCCGTTCCGGAAGGGATCCTCATATCGACACAACTCACTCTCATCAGGAGATAATCTGTATTAACAGTACTTAACATTTAACAGGGCAATAATTACATTATATATGTTTTTGGTGGTTTAACAAATTTTAAATTCATAACTCACCGGACATTTTTGACAAACGTGGTAGAAGATGGCGGATTAAATACGTCAAATACGATTAAATACTTCTATTCCACACTGATATGGACATGATTGTGTTTTCACTGAGCAGCGGACATCCATACGTCGTAATCTATGTCTCACCATCAACAGATAATCGCACCTCAGACTTGTCCTATCATTATTTAACACAAATCTATTATTCATGTGTGGTGTGCTTCATCGACAAACACTTTTTATTCTAAATAAGGATGTAATAACCACAAGTTAAGAGGTTGAAAATTGTACCTGGTCCGGTTTAACAGTAAGACTGTAGTTGTGAATTCCCTCTGGTGGATCGAATGCCAACTCTTCTACAGTTGTGGAGATAATGTGTCATTTTGAAATCGATCCCATAAAACGATATAATGTTTTCTTCGATCACCAACCATCACACATATGACAAGACAATCATAGATTACTGTAGCCTTGCAGCCTGTAGCGCTAACTCCAACATTACCAATATGTAGACGAATAGACATTCACACTTATTATCTTTTCATAATATGTCTGCATTTACCTGGATGAATCTGAAATCCTATTGAAAGTTGTGGTGTTGATTTTAAACTTGTATTTTGTGGTCCAGTTTCACTTTCGGGTTCGTCCTTTCACAAGGTATCACGATCTTGTCTCATAAGAATTAGTAGTACTTGTAGTAGTCATTTCCAAACACTTGCATTTCTCTGTACAGCTGGCATTTACAATCAATTCTGCAAAAGCATATGATTGTTTATCCACTCACCCCTTATTTCTCCCACTGTATAACCATGTTCTTATATAATAACTTTTTAACGATGCTACATATGTTTCAAAATCGCCAACCACACCTTCTGGTCCATCCTAAAACACCACGGACGTAATTGATCGCAATTGTTCAGATGCAGCTAGGATTTCAAACTATTTGATAAGAACATAGGTCACACAGCAGTGTTAAAATGATTTTCAAACTATTTGGAAACTTACATTCACCGAGTGTGTATCACATTATAATTTTGATTATAAGGTGATATCACAATTTACACACACTACCTCATAAGTACCACCAGCTTTTATCCCAGGTTCTTTGTGATAATATGCAGCTGAGTATATTTTTTGTGCCTGGACATCTCGCTTCATTACCAATATCAATTCACCAGAATCAGAAACCGAGACCTGTGCGGAAACGGTATAATTACTTTCATTTATAAATGTATCAATCGATTACTTTATCTAAAACACCCCAATGTCGTTTAAACTAGATTACACAAACCTGACGTTCTGTGAACATTATCCGATGTTCAATACTGAGTCCCCAGATTCCTTCTGACTGAATATGATACCAATCAGTGTTATGATCTTCAAATGAGTAAAATCTTCCAGGACAAGCATGGATCAGAGAATTATATTAAATAAGTAGTTTCTGTTGTGATTCAGTTCATTTAAATTATCAATATATATATATAACGCAATACATTACTGATTTACACGATGTTAGTTCCTTTACCTGTCATTGTAGATGTTTCAAATTTGTACATAACATAGAGCTGAATTTATGTCCATCCTTTACAACTCCAGGTACTGGGTCCAATAGATCGATTAATATTGGCACAGATACTGATGTGATGTCATCATTAGTTTAATGAAATCGGGATGATTGACCTGAAACAAAGAAACAATTCTACAATATATATTATTGTGCATTTGGACAATACTAGAGCACTGTGCTAGAGTACTGTGCATATTACATTCTTTGTGCAATTTACAAGTCATACTACATACAATTATACCAAAAGTGTACCTCAAGCTTAAGACCAGTAAATGTGTAGCTACTTTCGTTGGCCGACACAGAATTTGATGAATGCAGCAACAAGCGTATCGAACCATCTGCCCCACAATATTGTCCATCGTATAGTTGAAATGCATATTGACCGCTTTCTTCGTCAAAATACCCATCACAAGATACAGCAATCTCATTATCTCTGTCTATATATGCAGCTCTCTATAATATAATTATAGTAGTCATTTAGAACGCTAATTAAAATACAAAATTTTAAACGGTGATTTTGTGCATATTGCATGATTACTCAGACACGTATTACACTGGTTGAATAAAATACAAGTCGCAGACATAAAAAGGTATAAAGATGACATGTTTAAATATTTTAATGCGGGTATAAATACCTTATTATAATATTCACCAATGGGTAATCTCCCTTCTGTAGGTGGACTCAAATCAATGGTAGTTTTCGCCGAGGAGACGGAACACGATACTGCCTCGTCAGTAGCCACAACCACGACAAGGTAAGTGTGTTTATCTTCCAGTACGAGATTGATGGTGACGACCATCGTATTGTAAGGGGATATTTTTCAAACATCTGTTGAACTGCTTCATTACCGTTTTTCTACAATGAACGAGATAAAATGTAACAACAATAATCGGAATTACAATCTGGTTTCATAACGCATCTACAGTTACTCACCGGACCATAACATTGCGCATCATCAAAAGGCCCGGTGTACGGTGTGCATTGTAAACAAAAAGACTCTAGTTTACCCTGAACTGCCAAGCTAAGACGATCTACTGAATACCTCCCCAAAAATACCTGGATGGCAAAGGATGACAGTAATTTGACAATTGTGGTAACAAAACCTATCAGGAAGTAATAAAAATAAGCATTATTTTCTTCTTTCCATGTGCTATTGACACCTATTCTTTCCAAAAAAGGTTGGGGATTTAGATACGTGTTTTCGCCTATTCTTGTCATTGTTAGATGGATAATATTCGGTGTACAACTAGACTTTAACACTGTACCAATCACCTCACCTTCATATACCTGCATAAGCACAACAACACAGCAAATCATATGAATATAAATTCCAATCCTTATATTTGTTTTATAATTGCTATGCCATCAAACAACTTACCGGATGGTTCTTTTCAACTTGCACGGGTGATATGATCACTTCTATGTCACCGATTTCATTTGATATATCTTGGGTATACATAAAAATGCTCACTTGCTGGTTAGCAGTTACATTGGCGAATCCACCAAAGGAAGCGACTAAAGTCTGTTTAATAAAAACAAGGGAAATATTGTTAACTGTTAATACATAGTGTAATGTTGTTTGTTAAGTGAGCGTTGTAAATAAAATAAATACGATCTTTACGTGTTTGCATTTTTATGGAAATACGATTATTAATAAGGTAAATGTTTAATCAAATAAATTGTGGGCGTATTATCTAGTGCGTAAATACGAGTACAACTGACACAATGGATTATGTAAAGCTGATGAGATATACATACAGTTATATAAACATAGCGATCGCCATTGGGTGGGTTGAGTCTACCTTACTTCAAACCTCAAAATATACTTTGTATGACGCAGTGAAATGGACCGTGCAAAGTTAGACTTCCAGGTTGAAATGGGCCGTAATACTTTGCTACACAATGGGGTATTCGCAGTTTTTACTACTCATTCAAACACCAGTGAGAAAAAATCAAGATGGACGAGAAATTATTGTAAATCGAAACAGGTTTCATTCAACTACAGATGAGACGGGAGACGGGTCGATACAAAATAAACGAACCCCGACTTCTGGAAATACTTTATTCATAGAGTGCCTTAGTAGCAGAGATTCATGCTAGCTGTTTGCCGATTTTTCAACAATTTCCAGGGTATATCTTTATTTCTAATTAAGCAAAAATTTAACGCTTGTGTATTTTGCCACTGAAACATTAGTAATCGATGACAGCACAGCAATAGCGTTTATCCATTGCATCGCAATGCTATCAGCACGGTGATCGTTACAGCAAAACTTCAGTTTAAAATGCCTGTGGAGAAAAAAATGCATGAAAATAGAAGTTGTCGACATGTTGCGAGATGAGGGTTAAAAAGTTCAGATATCATTTACAACTGTATGTTTTTTTATTCCGCTTGCATGCTGGAAGCGTACGTAGTTTGCAAGGCTAGTTAATAGCGCTTGAGGTAAGTAAATAGGTTCCAGAACAGGAAGTCACACTTTGCTGAAAGATAACTGAAGCCAGCAACTCATTTGCATATAAAAGTGACTTTCTGGACTTTTAATCACATACATATGCCTCGGTTTCCTTTTTTAATATGTTCTAGCATTGACAAGGCTCCAAAACCGTCTGGTTAAGAAAAAGCAAAAAAAAAATCACTCAGAGTGCCTACAAACCTGCATCTCTAGTTTAAAAATACACCTTTTGAACCAGGTAGTGTTTGGCGCAATACTTTTGTTTCGTGTGGGGCCAGTGGTGATCCCAACTCCCCGGAAGGGGGAGCTGTCTTTTAATCTTTTTTCATCAGCACTCTCCTCTCCCACTGTCGGAGACCAAGCCTGCTGGCCAACTTCCCTGGGCACCTTGTGTGACCCAGGCTGTGGAGGGGGGTCAGAGGGCTATAGCGGGGTGATTGGTACCCTTTGGAAGTACAAGAAGGCTAATTCAGGTTTTGGGTCAGTTCTTTCTCGATACCCCATTGGGGCTATGTAAACCATTGACATGTCTCTGTTTTGGGATACTTGTTCAGTACCACAACCTCTTCCATGGGTTCCCCGCCCCAATCATATTGCCCAGGCCTTTATTAAGGCGGATAACATGGATTGGGAAGTCCATGTTGCATAGTCATTTGAACGGCACCAGAGTCTGCAGGTACATCAGGCGCTGCAGGCAGAACTTAGGCCCATCAACTTTATGGAATAGGTTTCCTTGGCTCTAGAGAGCCGGCTCACCCTTTTATGTTCTGGCCACCTGAGTACTCAGCAATGAACCGCAATCCTCAGGCAGATGGACCAGTTTTTAGTTGCACAGAGAGTCGCTATGTGTGATATCCTGCAAGTCCATACTGCCCTCTTGGTAGGAGCAGTTTCGGTCAAGCGGAAGGCAGGACTAAGTCAGTGCATCTATTCTACTCCAGCTGGAGATGAGTTTGATCACCTGTGGAGAAGGCCCTTGGCGGGTGACCGGCTCTTTGGTGGCCGGCTAGCTGATGCAGTGAATGGTTTGTTGGTTGCTGAGGATCAACGTAACCAATTGAAGCAATCATTCATGTTGGCCAAAGTTGCTAGCCTTTTCGGCCAGCAGTTCAAACCAAAACTGCAGGGCGGCTCAGGCAATATGTCCCGCACTAAGGACCAGAACCAGCGAGGGTCTAAGTGCTTGTGGTCTAATTCTAAGGGGCAGAAGAATATCGGTAGCAGGAAGCGTCTGGGGGCCAGGGAGCCTTGAAATCTTTTTGAAAGCTTCACCGGCTGCCTGGATGGTGGAGCTCTAGCTTCGAAACACCGTCCAATACTTTCCATCAGGCCATGCCTTGAGCAGCACACACCAGTTTAGCACAGGTGAGTTTCTGACCTTTGGACGCTCACAGTAGTAACTTGGGGTATCAGATTCCACTCCGGTCTCCTCCTCCTCTGACTCCTCATCCTCCTTCTGGTCTTCTACTGAGAAACAAGGTCAAGGCGAAGATGATCTGGCAGGAAGTAGCCAGCCTTCTGGAGAGGAGGGTTATGCCTAGTGAAAAACCCCCATTTAGACCCAGGGTTCTATTCCCACATCATCCTCATTCCAAGAGTTCGAGGGGTGGCGTTCTGTCCTAGACCTCAGTCGGCTAAACAGGTTTGTGGAGCTCAATCACTTCCAGATGGAAACACCGGCTTCAGTGCTTCTGTCAGGTGATTGGCTGGCGTCGCTGGCGCATAGAGCGCCCCCGTCCAGAATCCAGCGATCCATATTTACACATCCCCATTCACCACACTTGCAGCTGGTATCTTAGATTCAACTTAGAGGGCGAAGTTTATGGGTCCCACATCCTAGTTTTTCTGGGTATGCGGTTGAACACGGGGCAAGAGCTTGTCCACCCCTCTCAGAGCTCGTCAGCTCGAACTCATGCCATTTATTGGCAAAATGACTTCAGTTCATTGTCTAGTTCCATCAGCAGCTCTTCGGTCTCATCCAATTCAGAAGTGCTTCCTGGACCACAATGCCCATATGTAGAACTGGACGTTCAGGGTAAACTGTCGGCTCTGGTGACCCTCCTTGGTGGAAGGACGCCTGGAACTTGGAAAGGAGAGTGACCCTAGATCCGAAGACTCCCTTGCTGACTCTCAATACGGATTCATCGCTCCAAGGGTGGGGCGGCCATCCGTATGCGGGCTGCCTCATCAATTTACTGGCATTACAGACTGTTCTACTGTCTCTGAAACATTTTCAGGGGGTTGCACTACCACAGAGTCCTGCTTCGAACAGACAACTCCTCAGTTGTTTCATACATCAACAAGGAGGGGGGCGCGTTTCCCACATTGTCAAAGTTAGCGGAGGAAATCCTCTTTTGGTGCCTGGAGAACCAAATGGAGCTAACAGCTCACCACCTTCTCGAGACGAGTTCGGTTTCTGAATACAAGTTGCAGATCTCCCAGTGGGTGGTGGATCGCCTTTTTCATCTCTGGGACGGCCCCCGGAATGATCTGTTTGCCAATCACCAGAATGCTAAGCTCCCGATTTATGTGTCACTTCTCCCAGTGACGAGCGCCTTTGCCACAGATGTTCTATCAATATCTTGGAGTCACATGGATGTTTACGCCATTCCGACCTTCAAACTAGTGCACCAAATATTGAAGAAACTGCAACTCGAGCCTACCTGCCTTCTGACACTGGTGGTTCCCAATTGGCCAGTGAAGCTCTGGTTCCTAATGTTGCTAGACCTTCTAATCGAGTCCCCAGTGGAGTTGCTGGACCTTTCGGATATGTTCTCCCAGCCAGTGGGCACTCTCCCGATGAGCCCCTAATTATTCCATCTTCACACATGGAGGATGTCAATAAACACGTGCAAGCGCAAGGCTTTGCTGCAGAGCTCCTCGCTTCAGCACAGTCGGATGATGTATGAGTCCAGATGGAGACTCTACATTGATTGGAAGGGAGTTTGATCATCTCCGTCCCTCTATTAGCGAGGTAGCAGATTTTTCTATCTATATCGATGATTCTTGGATATCGGCCAGTTTTGTTTCCAGTCTTATCAAAATCTGCTGGACCGATACTGGCCTTGAGTTCGGTTATGCTGTTTGAGTCTTTCCGCTCGAAGAGGCCACATGCCAAAGGGCTAACAAGTCCCCCAGACTGGGACTTGTCATTGGTTCTAGTGGCACAATGACACCCCCTTTCAAGCCTGTGGGAGAGGCGGATATGAAATATGTCACTATGAAAACAATTTTTCTCTTAGCTCTGGCGTCAGATAGGCGGCGTTAAAAGATCGGAGCACTGTCCTTCATGGACGGATGTGCCTCATTTATGAACTCACAAATTGTTTTGAAGACTCAGATTGGCTTTTTTGTCAAGAATCAAATCCCAGGGCGTGATCTGGAATCAATCGTCATCCCACGCCTTACTAACATAGTAGGCACGGATGACCGCCAGGAACAAATTATATGTTTTGTCTGAGCTCTGAGTTGGTACTCTTTTCGCACCAAGGTGTCTTGGAGGAGCGAGAAGCGCCGGCACCACCAAGGACCCCTGTGTGCAAAAGCGATAGCGCGATGGCGCACTCAGCTGAAACCAGCCTCTTTTCTTAGCACTGCTGGTTTTGATATGTGCAATCAAACCCAACCAATATACTGTTTGAATGCATTAAAATTGTTTGGGCCCTAATTAGTAAGCCGCCCTAAATTGGGGGTCTACTCAAAATGACAAGAACACAATTAAAAAAGACAAGGATACAAAATTAGTCAGAACTGAATTCACAGAATTCGCTGAGCTCATACTCAATACATCCTCACTGCATACTGTCCAACTGTATTTATTGTTTCTATCTCCAATTAATAAATATCTGTGACTGATTTGAAGACGAGTGTTATCAAAGACTATCCTGGTTTACTGTCAAGTTCACAATGACCCATCTCAAATAAAACGTCTCGTTCTTGATTATTGGCATTGTCCAGCTACTATATAACTTTGTATATATCGCATTGTTTATGGCTGACCATCTTAGGCCAGTCCAACATGTATATATTACACTATCCGGTAATGGAATATATAACATATGTTTATGAAGACGTCTTTACCTCTTCCATACTTACATACTTCCATATTACATCTAAAATGTGCAGCTTTTGGGGAGCTTTGTTTCAACAGACATGGCTCCATAATATAGGATGATGAGCGCTGCTGTAGTCAGGCAAAACTCTATACTAGTATTATACAATAAACTGTTGCCACGGATAGTATTGGCCAACTTAATCCCCTTGTGTAGTGAATGTGTCTACATGTTTAATGTCAGTTCTGTTTTCATATTTATACACGTATTCTGTATCAGGCTGAATGACAATCAAGGTACTTGTGCGAAACAGAGAAACTGAACTGGCCAAGTAAACATGGCAGAGAAATAAAACTAGATGATACAGTGGCGGTTCCAACTGTCGGGTCATGTTTAGCTTCAACAACAACGAGCACTGAATGCGACCCGTAGATTTAGATAAATATTTAATTAATTATTTCTAAGAGTCTCACCGTGGATACGATATCTTACTGATTACGTGTATGTCACTGATGTTTGATAACAATTTTAATTGATGTTTTTTTTATCTGTTTAACAAAACCTATTAATCTTCTCTGGACGCGCGATGATTTTTTTTATAGAGAATTGATTGCATATACGGTTGGGTGGATCTAATTAACCTTATGTCACACTAGTTCAGTAACAGACACAACGCATGATGATATCACAAATAAGCCAATCACAATTTATTATTTAGTGGTGCGGTAGAGTATATCACAGGTAGCCGTTGGTCAAGGACGAATATATTTCCCCCAAACCCAACTCAATTTAATTCACTTATTCACCTGCGATGCTTATTATTCCAAAAGTCACCTAAGATTTACTACATGGCCTATTCGGGAGAAACTTGCTTGGTTCCACGGACTTGATTGTGCGTTATATTATCAAATGCCATTATGAAAGAAACATGGCATCATGTCCCTAACACGTAGACTTAGACATAACAAAATGGTTGTAATGGTGCCGGGTGCACTGCTTGAACTTTTGAGTTCATTTCACATACATCAAATCAATATAGATCCAGCAGTGACATAATATGTGCGTAGCACGGAGACTGTTGCCATGAAATTTATTAACCAATTTAGTGAATATGCAAACGTGGTCTCATTTCATTCCTGTCTCCAAATTTACACAGGTGATAAGACGTTGGCTGTATAACATTCCAGGTATTGGTATAGAACAGAGAAATTTAACTGGCAGTAGCAACAATAATGGTAATAGATAATACACTTGCTGTCCAAACAGGACATGTTTGACTGCATGTACCTTCACGGAAATATGCACGTACAATTCCGTGTCAGGCAACGATATTGTGTAACAAGCATCTAGGGCAAATACGCTTGGCACCGTTTGCCATCACCAACTGGTACGATTTCGTTGTAATCTCTGTTATTGATGATATGGTCAGTAAACATTAGCATGAGTAAGCCAACTGTCAGTCGATGTTTGTTCTTATTTGATTAGATACGTTGTAACGGACAAGACAAGGTCACAATGCACGATTACGTTTAAAATCTCTACTCATAAATCAGTTTATCATGGCTTCAATGACGATCCTATTTTCAGCAGACACAATCGTTTCCCAAATCACGTATATGTATACCGCTCGTTTTCTTAATGGTAATAGCTGATTTCTGTGTCATAGGTCATCTGAACGAATCCAATATCACGCATGCGTGTTACATTGCTACTAATACTCTGATACCTGATATAATTCAGTCATCATAATCCACGTTAAATAGGTGAGTAGTGTACAAGGGAATACCATCCAAAATTGTCATTTATGACATTAGGGGGTTACTTTAGCTATATGTCGTGTCACCTTAACACACACTCAAGTTCAACATACACGAGCCTGTTTTGATTATTGCCTTTAAGTGGACGTGTTAAAATAGTTCGGTCTATTTGTACCAGGTTATTCAAACAAGTAGTAGTGCATACTTTGAGGTATCCTCGTAATAACCTCATAATATTATTGTTCATATTGTTATATACAAGTTATTGTTCATATTGTTTGACGCAATAAATATTTTGTAATAATTAATAAAATATAGGTGATGTAGGGGATGTAGCAAATTATATTTTGTCTATTTACTTGTAATCGATAATTGTGCAAATGATTATTGAGATACATTTTATTGTGAATTATTCTCAAATAAATCTAAACAAAACAGAAGGATTTTATACAATGTCGAAAACAGAAGTTCCCGATCGTAGTGTTTTATAAAGGATCACATAAAGTAAATATAATCATATACATATATTTACTATTCAGAGAAAATAAGTCACAAACAGAAGTATTCATGATTGTCGACCACTTTCTGGTGATTCAGTTGTGCTTGGTGCTATGGCTGACTCAGTTGATGTTTTGTTTAATGGTTGAATCTAAAGGTATGTAATAAATTAACATCTTGAGACTCCACATGAATTACACACATCATAACTAACAATAATAGCTACGTGTTAGTGAGTAACCCAAACCACTTTGACAATAGATGGCATAACATGTCAGTTTTTTGCTCATATACATTTCAATGTATGCAGGTAACTACACTTTGTAATCTGAGACAAACTATGTCAACAACAAAAATCAACTTACCGTCTTATAGTGTAAATAAATACCAATAATACTTTGCCTAAATCCAGAGTATATATAAAAGTGTCAGTCCCAATCCCTGGTAGATATTGTAAACTTGGCGTTCGTTAACTGTAGTGAACTGTCACTTTTGGCGCCAATATTTGGTAAAATTCTGAGCTAAGTATAGTCGAGGAATCTTACCTGACTGAGAATCCAATAGTGGTTGGTAATTTCCATCACCGTATGAAAAGTGGTAAGCTAAATATTGCAATTCTGGTAACGTTTTGCGGATTATCCTGCAGTTCAATTATAGTTACATATCTTGATGTGTAAATGTATGTTCACAGATTGTCAGCAGGGATGGCAAAACTACGGAGATCATTGTTATTACTTTAGTAACAATAAAAAGAAATGGGAAGCGGCCAAAGATTGGTGTCGTGACAGGGACGGTGACTTAACAAGTATTCACAGTACCAGCCAAAATGTAAGAAACACAAACTACACTCAATCATGTCCCGACCCATAAATTCAAAATTTTCAGAGTGCTGTAAATTGCAATTTGTTTGACTCTGACCATAACTGTGCTTTTTATCTGTAATCTCACACTTTCTCATGATTTATTAAATCCTAAAACCTTAAACCCGTCTTAGCCTGAAGTTGGTTTAATACATGCTTAGCTTGTTAAATATCAAATTCCATCCAATGGACGATGTATGTGTTTTATGTGGTGTTAATAATAATAGGCACAATCAATATCTAAAACATGTGAATCGTTTATTTGTCCGGCTAAGCATTGTTTGAACAATATCTGTCCATATCGAGACTAGTGTATGACGCAATGTACATGTATTTTCTGTAGTTTGAAATTGTTGGCAAACTGAAGTAGTAATACCAGTATCGCATCTGTCATACATACGGTCATAATTGTAATCTAGTGTGAGTGGTAAACCTTAATCATCAGTTGTATACTGTTCGTGTATGACAGTGGATCACCATTGCTCAACATTACATGGTATTGAATGTTGACGCCAGTTTGTCATATATATTGAGGATGTTGGATGCTTGTATTGCCGTGCTACAACAGTCGGGTCCGTCATCTGCGATCTGTTCATTGCCATCAACCGTAACTGTTTTTTGCTAAACTCGTCAAATAGTCGAAGTCATAGGAACTGGCTTAATCTAACTTTGACCCTAAAACTATGATGTCTCATGAGATACCTTACAATATAGGATTGCTGAAGCTAGTGCAGGCTTTGAGGACATTTAGTGCCATACATATCATGTTTATCCAATGTAACTTTTTTCAGCTTTAAAATACATACAAACATTGTATTATTACTTATCACATCACCATAGTGCATTTCATTAACAGTAGTGGTGTTTTTTGTGAATTATAGCTTACTTATATTTCATGCTGAGCACGACGATATGCTCGAATGCTTTTATATTGGAAAATTACAGTGAAGTAACATGTTAATCGATTTCAAAAACCATCAGCGTTCGTAGCTGCAAATGCACAAACACCGACCACCCCTTGTAGTTTACGCCGACCCACCGACATCAGCCAAGTTGGACCGGTAAAAAAATGCATAATATTTTTTTATTTCACACAAAAATGTGTTTGTTCTTTTGTAAAATCAAAAATAGTTCAATCCCAGAGTTTTTATGTGCTTATTTTGAAAAAAATACGCTTGATAATTGTTGCCATCTCAACGTTCTAAATATAAATTCACTTCCGCATTCATCAATCTGACCTTTCAACCTACATGTAAGTAAATATTATGTGCGCATGGGAGTAATAATATCACATTCCAGTGACATATTCATTGTTACATTGAGAGCTTATGTTTATTCATAAAACGTTATGAGTTTATTGAACTTTGGCTTTACAAAAGCGGGTACAAAGGTGAGAAAGGTCCGTGTTGACGATGATGTATCAACTGATGAGCAAAACAATGATGAACACTGCACCACTAGTAGAAAAGACAGATCTGAAACAAGGGAGACACCGACCAGTGACATAGCACCAAGCGCGTCTGGCAAGACTGATCCCAAGTTACGGTGGAAGGTACATGAACAGAAAAGAAAACGGGTGTGCAATAAACAGTGGGAAAGGGAATTTAAGTGGCTAACATTTGATGACAGTATTGAAACTGCTTAGATTTAGATGCAAAAACCATAAAACCAGAGCCACTGTTGGAGGAAGACAAGAAATAGCTATATTAACAGTATTATTATTCCCCCAAGGCTCTAAGAGAACTACGCAGTCTAGCCTTAACAATGGAGGAAACTGTGTTGGAACCAGTAAATATACTTGGTGCTAGATGGGTGCTTCATATGCACAGAGCTTGCACAGTAATATTAAAAGACTGTAAGGTCATTATACATTTTCAACACATAATAGAAGAAAAGAAAGCCAGTGCTAAAATGCAAGGTAGTGCCAAGAATTATATCAAGTTGCAGAATTTTAAATTTCTTTTTGCTTACATTTCTTGTGTAACGTGCAGACGGATACAGTTGTGCTTCCCTTAGTGAATACATGCATATAACGAGTTAAACTACAATTACAAGGTGTGGTAGAGAATAATTCTGAGGAATTGAATGGTTTTATTACCATAGCACAAGAAACAGGCATGTGGCAAGATACAGAGATAAAAGTGAAGGATGGTGATTTACCTACCTTCAATCAGTCCGAAACAAGAATGGTTACCAATGTGATTGCCAACATTGATTTTGGTAGCATCTGAAGTTTTTGATACAAATAACTGGCCAGAAGATATTGAAACACTATCCACTTATGGAGATGATAATGTCATCACATTGATTGACCATTTCAATTCGCTACTGGAAAGACAAGTGCCAAATTTCACAGCAGAGAAAGCTAGGACTGAGTGGTGGCCGGACATTCTGATTTTTTCTGATTTATGATTTATTTCACCAATAATAATAACAATTCCAGTAATCTTATAATAATAATAATAATAATAATAATAATAATAATAATAATAATAATAATAATAATTTCTTGGTGTGGACCACAGAGGTAGTTCATCCGAACTAATCTAGTCTGTGGCCCAATCCTAACCAATATACATTTCTATGCAGGCTATATATATATATATATTAAACTAGAAATTAAGAAGACATAGACAAACCTAGACTGGCAAAGTCGGGACTTCATTTTTGTTTTACATAAAAAATATAATTAATTATCAATTTAGCCTTTTTAGCGTGATCGCGAAAACTAGCGTGACCGCGAAAGAAATTCCGACTGGACGCATCTGCAGGAGATCCCCTGCGTTTGAGTGAAAACCCGAGCGAAACCACTCCGGTGATTATGCTAATTAAAGCTGTTGACTATAGCACTGACAACGAATCAGAATGCAGCTGTATACGTCATATCTTATCTATGTTAATGTCGTGACCTTTCACTTCTGAGGTCCCGGCGATATTGAAAGACTACTTATATACATTGGACATTGAAATCGATTTGTTTTCAGTAAACATGGATGAAAATATTGCTTTCGCACTTAGAAAGTTAAAGTATCCATCTCTGCGATCGAATCGAATAAACCTTTAAAAGGTCTTGTTTACTTTAACACACCCACTCATGAATAATCAATGACATTATGAATAATTAATAGCAGTCAAATTCCCGCAAATGCGTCGGGATTCCTTTAGACTGGCGTAGTAGTTTAAATATTACCATCTTGGATATGCTCCTACAAATCTCTTTAGAAGGGCTAGAAAGTGATGAATTTGTAGATGTGAGATCACTTGAACAATGGCATGCTTCCGCCCAAAGAGGACACCGTCTTGAACTGCATGATAACATTTAGGCGAGTTAAATAACAAATTTGAGTTGTGCTGGTAAACAGGCCCGTAGTTTGGGGGGGGGGGGTCGGTCGAACCCCCTAAATTTTGGATGTGAATAGATTTATGATCGTAGATTAGAACATAATAAAACGAACAGTATTAATTAAAATAATTATCGTTGTTTAAATCACTTGACTCCGTGATGTAACTATCAGAGTAATGTAATGAGTAATGCATAGTAATGAGCATTTAGGTGGCAACGAGCTTTAAATGTCAATCGTGAAGTTATGCTGTCTCAGCTCAACAGCAGCCAACCAAAACAGGTTGTTATAAATAGGCATCTTTTATTCTGTTTTTCCGCGATGGTGTAATGAAGATCGCGTTCAAGCACCTGATGTTAAATATTAAAACAACATTGAAACAATAATGTATTGGTAGTCACTATCTGAATGATGTGGTGGTCCTGAATAGGGCAGTTTGTCTTGTGCTAATGTTCGCTCAGTTAGTAAAGTGTGGGGATCGAACGGGATTGACACGACAACACGACACTGTACTTTCCTAGTTTGGTTCATTAGTTTTGTATTCTTCAAGTTAATGATGGCATATATACTGTTTTGTTCCAAGTGTATCAGCCAAATGTAGTCAACTTATTGTATTAGTATGTGTAGCCTCTGTTATTGGGCAATAGCGTACAGCTACGGGTTGGACATATCATTAAAAAAATGCCGAAGATTTATCATCACGAGTTGTATAGGTCGAAGAGCTTCTTGTAGCCAACAATTTACCCTACAGTTTTGCTTCAGCACAGAAACTATGCGATGAATCATAAATGTTTTTTTTACACGTTTTTTTTTTGATGTCTCAGAAAATTTACTATATTTTTAATGGGTTCATAAAAGGAGTTGTAGTCATTGAAGTCTATTGACACCGCTGCTAAACTGCCACTGTATGCATATTATATTACCGCCCTCTAAAAACAGATTTACAGTGAACCAAATATATTTACATACTGTAAGAAACTTGGTAGTATGCCATTGGTTAGTGCATTTAATTTGTTTGATGCAATCATTGTGCCAACTATTTCTTATGGTAGCGATATGGGGGTACGTAAATTCGAAAATCGGGATGGTACATATAACATATTGCAGATATCTACCCGGTACTTAGCATTAATAGTTGTACAAAAATGTAGCGATGTTAGACGAATGTGGAAGGCTGCCATTGTGCTGTGGTTATTTCAAGCGTTGTATCTCATATTGGTTAAAATTACTGAAACCCCAAAACATGTTATATCATGCTTAAACGATTAGACAAGACCGGCAGACTTGCTTGGGAAACCCACATAGAAATCTTCTGTTCAAATATGGTTTCGGCATTGTCTGGTTTGAAAAACAAGTTGGAGATACTGCAAATTTCTTAAGTATATTTACTCAAAGAATAAAAAAATAGTGGCATGCCTCAATTTCACAATCATCCAAGCTGTGTACTTTTGGAAAAATCAAAGTAGTATTATAACCTGGGAGATTTATTGGCAAGCAATAATAGACTAAAATATATACTGACGAGTTTACGCTGTTTTGGCCATAAACATAATGTAGAATTAGGCAGACACAAAAAGATACAGTTAGATCAAATTTTTTTTAGTTTTTACAGTGATACGTTCGAATTTAGCATGGTAGAAAATGAAATTCACTTTGTTTTTATATGTCCATTTTATAATGATCTAAGGGCTGATCTTTTGTCAATAACCCTACGCAATTATGCAAATACTGACAGTCTGGGCTTACTTCGTCGCTACACAAACTGCCACACCATATATCAAATAGCTCTATATCTTTTAAAAGTTTTCAAGCGACGAGATGAATATGAATTCAGCTTAACTTAGTGCCATATGTTTACATGGATGTTGTATTGTGTTTAAAACGTGCTATGCACTTTTCTACCCATTACATTTTGTACAATTGGCTGAGGCCCTGTACAGAAATAAAATTACATAATACAAAATTGACTAATACTAAAATGAATAATTGTAGACAGATTTCGACATGAAATCGTGTCACTTTTATATGCGCTAACATCTGCGAAGAGAGAAAAAATTCGTAAGTAGCCTTCTACCTTAAAATACTTAGACAATAATGATAAGATAAGTACAGTCTTGTCTTTTTTGTGTACAACATTTTGCCGTAGTGGATCAATGGTGTGGATATTTTTGTCTGTAGGTGGGGAATGGCTCAGGAGCCCTTCTCTAAAATGGTAAAATAGTTCAAAGATGTTATGTGAAATATCTTACCAATGTAACGCAAATTAAACCAATTGAATTGAGAATCGATAATATAAAAATGTCTGTAACAGAGCTCAAAAACACTTTTTGAATATTATAAAATTCCCACATTTCACATCAAATATATAATTGTTGTTTTCGAACCCCCTATTCAAAAGAGCTGGCTACGGGCCTGGTAAAATATTTTGTTGGCAGGTGTTTTTCCCAGGGGCAGATAAAAACAAAACCTCGAGGCCTGACCGACGCACATATACGTAATGCACTATAAGCATAAACCAGTATATGATTCGAATATTGCAGACCCGTAAAATGATAATACTAGTCCATGACGTCACTCGAATCAACTAGCTCTACGAACACGTGATATCAGACAAAATGTTCACGGCTTCAGGGACGAAACGTATAAGAAACACTGAAAAATAATAACGAAAATAAGCCACACACAAAAACAAATAAGGAGAAAAACAATGGTAAGACAATATATATTATATATTGGGTAAAAAAGAAATCCGAAAATAGCTTTCTGCTAGTCTAGTCTGATTTCCAATCTCCATTGGAACTAAATTATAATGTATAAAGTGGATGGCAAAAGATGAGTATATGAAGATTAACTAACCAAAATAATAAATAACTAAATAAATGAATATGTGAATTAATATAAATCAGTGATAAATAGCTTATTAGTCATAAATGAACAAATTGTCTTTGCCGACACCACCACCACGGAAACACTGGCAGCGCCCGATGGCCGGGGATGGTGGACCACAAACATGGACAATTATACTTCCCCTCACCATAGGACGTTATTATCAACATTCATTTCTGATATCTGCTACTTGATTTATGTTTTATAGAATTGGTTGGAGACGAAATTGAAAAATAACAAGCACTGGATTGGTCTCAATGATAAAGATAAAAAAAATACATTTCGCTGGTCTGATGGGACATATTTCAATTACGAGTAAGTTATTCGCACTTATCTGTATCCCGATATCAAACTTCGAAGAGTATACGTTAAAATTACCATCGTCTCAAACTAAAATCATATAGATGTCGTCTACAGTGTGAATCCGTCGACTAGTTACATTTCAGTTTAACACGACTTATAGTGCCTGTGTCTTGAGTCGCGTAGATTAATTTACTTGTCATGTCGCAGTAATTACTATTAAAGGATGTGCATGAGCGCAAACTATTTATTTTGCTGAGTGACCTGTTAGCTAGCTTACACTAGATCAAATGTGGTAATTTCAAATTAGGAACGGAGAGAATCTCAGTATATGCTACGTAACACATGGGACCAAAACTTGGCTGTTATCGCTTAAATTGTATTTTACAGAGTGAGGAGTAAGCTACCTTTCCACTTTTATAATTGAAGAATATCTTATTCTACAATTATGAAAATCATTTGCACATGGTGGCTCGTTTAAAATGTTGCTTAGATAAATTTTGTTTGAATTCAGCTTGTCTAGATTGAATATATACTTGTTTTGTTAATAAGATAAGAACAAGATTTAAATTTTCTGTTAGATGGTACCAACATGTTTCTCGTCCATATATGATGTGCTGCTGTGCAAAAAATCCTAGAATGACATGTCAGTCATTGGTTTATATTTTAATTCTATAAATAAAATGGAAGTTGGTTTACATAATCGCCATCATTATTTGGATTAAAATAGAGCAACTGGGTGCAAGAAATTATTGCAAGCATATCTGGTCTACATTCATTTTCAAATGCAGGAGTTATTTTTTTCCGCATGACAATGTATATTCTACTACCTGTCTGTTTACATGTGCATATATATCTTTTTTGAAAGGCGGTCTATACGTATTTGAGTATTGAGATTGCATTTATGGCACTATTCTAAGTCAAACCACATGATATTAGATCTCATGCTGGACAATCATTTACGTTACAGTAATTGGAGTCCGGGTGAGCCAAATGATGGGGGGTTGTTCAAGAAAGAAGAGACTGTTGAAATGTACGGCGACGGAACATGGAATGATCGACAAGACGCTGAATTGCATTACATATGTAAAAGAAGTGATGGTAACACTGGCATGATTGTATATCTATATAAGCATAGCTATACTGCATTTTATATTATTTGGTTGTTATGAAAATTTTATTTTTATCATATGATTTCTCTCTAGCTCATAGAAAGCACATTGTTGTGGAAATGAACATTACTTACTTTTCTGAGTACTTGAAGTGTTCTCTTGCGTTGTTTTACCCCTCAAAAGTTCTCTTGCGTTGTTTTACCCCTCAAAATACAGAATATATAAAAGGTTCTAAATGACAACTCGCATTAAAACCAGTCTCAGCAATGAAATATGTGTATAATATTCTACTTAATATAAAAACCCTAATCACGATTGAATATTTATGTTTACAGAGAATTGGTGTGAAAGCAGCCCTTGCAGAAACGGTGCAACTTGTATTGATTGCAGCAGAGATGGGAGTTGCGACTCTTACCATTGTGACTGCGCATGTTTGGGATATCATGATGAAACATGTCGAACCAGTAAGCATATAAGCTACTATACACACTGTGTTATGCAGCGACGTTTAGAAATTGGACTGTGGACAATGTGGAACTCATGTTTTATTACGATATTTTAATTAAATGTATCTCTATTTAAGAATGCACTGACATTGAACATTGTGATGAAGTATGTTGTACTACCAGTTTGGACCATTACTGTGGGGGTGAATGTGATTATGATTATGGCTGCCCTAACTCTACTGATTGGACAACATGTAGAAAAGCATATGACCTTGTTAGTCAGGATGGATATGAAAGAAGATACTGTAAGGGTAAATAAATATTTAAACAATATTTAACGCAAACCCAAATGAGCGCAAGCTCACTTTGTGCGACAAATATGAAGCACAGAGTGTGCTTGAAGCCATTATAGGCTGGACGGGAGTTCCTTATTGTTATTATTACGTGGCATTGTCAAAACCATTGGATTTGCTGGGACTACAAAATCTACATTGAACAGAATCATTTCACAAAAAAAATCTTTCTGTCTTCACAATCTCATACGACAAACTAAGAAAGAAACTACTCTTAATCCATTAAATAATATTGTGCCTGATGCGTGGTGTGGAGTCGCATTGTAGTGATCGTCTGAACCATAGACCCTCTGCCCAAACGAACACACCGTGACTGGTACACCGTCTCGGTGACCGCTGCAGCCTCGCACTATGCTACGCTAGTATGTGTACGCTTAGTCTTTCCCAGACCTGTCTGATTTCATGGCAATAGACCATTTTATTTGATGCCGATTTTGTTATCAAATACGTAACAATACCTAACAATTTCTTTTAATATTAAATGTTTTCTACAGCACGGTGTTCTTGGAGAGATGACAGTACAATTTGTTATCCTGGAAGATGTCGTGATTCGCGAGAGTCGTGTCAGTGCGCTGATGGATATGAAAGTGAAACAACTCACTGCTTTAATAGTAGGTTCAAGTAAAGTTAGTTAATTTGAAATCTACGATGTACCATTTCATCAGATGAAAGGAGGTTAACCTAATTATATTCGTCATTCCACAATATTATATCTCCTTCCTTCCATTTTAGAAGGTTTAGCAGATTTCATTGAATGTAAAATTGTTGTTCGTCACGGTGAGATTACATGGAACTGATTAGGGTGTACTGGTAAGTGTGTACTGCCCAGGGACAACTATCCACACTTTGGTTGAATTTCACCAAAAGCAAGTAATGAAAGTATGCAAATTATTATGCCATGCCTTATCTTATTTAGAAGTGTATCTGAGAAACGGGAAGAACACAAAAATACTGTATTCGAAGCAACTTCTACGAATTTCATATTGTGGCCCTTAAATGGTCCAAAAAACATTGTCAAATGCGAATAAGCGTGCACATGTATCTTTTGTATTGAGGTTTGAATAAAATCGATTCTGGCATTACTGCGAAATGGTGCATTGTTTCTCACATCTTTGAGAAAGTCTGTCAAAGGTCAAGAATAGTTATTGGAGTTGAATCAAGGTCATACAGTTTACTAATAACTGTAAAGTTCAGTTGGGGGAAGTCTCAATGTACCCATTATATTCTATATATTCCACAAGGAAGTTATCAGTCAAATCACATTTAGTGCTACCAATTCGGTACACACGTGTAGCAGGATACAGGGTCAAAAGTCAGACTAGAAATCACGGCATTATCACTTATTTCCACTTACATTTGCCATTTCCGGAAAGTGGATACAACAATTGCATACAGCATGACCACAATAATACTATTAGTTCTAATAGTCCTCATAATTATAAGTGGTAAAACGTGTCATCATCACATCTAATATGGTTTTCAAAACAGTTATTGCAGAACCGAGCTTGGATTGGTGTCTCGCTAAACTGATAGAAGAAACATCGGACCAAACCAGCATGTTGATAGATACTAAATGTATCAGTGACTCAAGATTATATATTGGCCCTCACTCTCTGAGATTCAACGTAATTGAGGTTGACTGGGATTCTCATTTCTACGGACCAATCCCAGATGAATATCCAGCCGCTCACTATGTGGTCGATGTCAATATTGGTATTGTGGCAGCATCGTTTTCATGGAAAGTGACAAGCAAAAGTAAATGTCTACATGTTTCTAAACGTGTTTGGTTTATGAGGCCTGTCACTTACATGACAAACTTATACGACTTTTAAATTTAACGAATAAATGTATATACTTTTGAATATTAGGGTTATATACTTTTTATATACTTGTATATACTTTTGAATATTAGGGTTATAATCAAAGTTAACTTATGAATACTTTCAGATAGTTCTGTATTGGACTCTGGACACGTTGAATGCTCAGACATGTATAACGAAGATAACCCCAACAAGGCAATGCATGATTGCACTGAACGAGACTATACAAATATCACTTTGCAACATGAAGACAGGTAACAATTACCAGCACATTGGAAAAAGCAGTCCGGACAAATAACTTAACGATCTTATCTATAAATTACTTACCAATTGTGTATGTTCTGTCCATAATAGGATTGTTGTGACCGCTCGAAGTCGTATTGGAGGAAACATAATTATTTCAAATCTAGATGATATTGACAATATAGAGTATGAATCATACTATTACTCTGGCAGTGAAGTTAACAGCATTACAGTTTTCGTCACAGATTTAGAAGAGCCATATCATTGCTCTGATAATTCTAGTTGTGACGATAACATGTTGGATGTAGGTGATCCTTATACGAAAAATGTGAGTTAATTATCCACACATCGCATCAAAATAACTTTCTACGGCTTAGTGCATTCCATATTTAAATACGAGACATTCATTTCCAGCAACACTGTCACGACTGACGACTACTTGGTCTTCTCTATGAATAATATTTTAGCAATAACTAACATTCTCAACTTGAAACCTAAATTAATATATGTAATATAAACGACGAAACAAAAGAATAACAAACAAAAATAACGCATACTAATTGTCACATACTGTAAATTTGTCATATATTATCATATTAGCTGAACATCAAGTCAGTAGACGATAAAAACGGTTGTCACATTTCGGACATTCATATATATCCACTGCATACACCACATGACGTGTACATACACCCATGAACTCACACAACATATTTTACCTCACCAAGAGCGCTATTAGTGTATTATGATTGTAAATATTTACTTGTTAATGTATATCTTGTCTCGTTTTAGCTTACGTGCATTACATTATAGAATTGTAGATGTATAGACAATTCCATGTACCTCATTTCATCATTGCTCATATTTGTTATACAGAGTAATCTGAGCATAACATGGTCTGGTTGGCTAGACGATTTATCGGGTTTGAAGGGCTTTCACTGGCAGTTATATCTTTTTGTTGCGACGAACGCAACTCAGCTCGACTACGATTATCCCGCCATTGAAGAAGGGTATTATAATGTCAATTCAACAGGATGTGATGTAATGCTAACCAATGCCGGTGAGCGAATAATATTCTTCTTATTCAAATATCAAAGTGCGCGCTAAATGTAAATTGAAGAATGTTGCATAACAATAATTCATTCATAGGAATGTAGTATAGAAGCATAGTAGTAATATTACTGTTTATGCAATACTTGGCCAGAAGATATTCGACAGGTTACCGAAAACGAACTATTCCGTGACATCACATGTGGTCGAATGTGTTAGATGTGGAAACCTCATATTAGCACATAGTATGGGGCAATAACAATTAATACCTGTCGTTTTTACCCAGGTGTCTACTGTGTACTGTTGGCAGTGGATGACATGGCAGGAAACCAATGGTTAGCGCGCAGATTTGTAACATATGATAATGAGAATATTGTTACTATTCACAACGAATTACCAATAGAAGTTGTGAATTCCATAACAAATCCCAGTAGCAGCGATCTGTGGTTAACTGATCTCCAAGACGATAAATACAATGGAGAAAAGGTATATTATACATGAGTATATGTTTATTTATATATAATGCCCCGGTATTGCGAACGAGTGTGATGTTGTCGCGGCCCTACGTGCGTAGGGATACTGTTTAACGCGGTTTCGGGAGTGTGGAATACAAGCAGATTATTCATCATATTTATACACAAGTTACTAGTTTCTGTTTTAAAGAGCTTTGTAGATATTTAACATAATTCAACAGAAATGTGCTTCCACAGGTTTACGCATTTTTATATTTATTATTATATTATATCCCCGCATATGTGTTACAGTTCTGTGCACTAACACCACAGTCTACTGTGTACTGAATGTAAAGGACTTATCTGTCGAAGGTTTATAAAATAATTAACACTTTCAATAAACTCCATCATGTACTTCTGTTCAATTAAAAAATGTCACAATTTCTGTTGTTAGAATCCTATGATAATTGGAAAAAAAACACGATCGGAAGCGATGTTGGCAACTGGCGGCAAACGCCGGGGAAGGCGGAGGGAAATTTTCGGCGTACAAAAATGCACAAGATTATACAACATTGTAAACATATCTGTGGAGTGAACCCTTGAATTTTCGCATAAAGCTTAGCGCGGTTGTGCATGAGCACTTTGCGTTGTTGTTGTTGTATAACCAAATTTGTTGTGTTATCTTTTCATTTTCCCTGTGGTTTATCACCATACATACACTACAATATCAATTTATTATCTTGTATATATTTATAGATTGTATCATCAGTTATTATGCAACTTAACAAAATTGGTACTGTGCTGTAATTCCTCCAATTATTAAATAAAATTTAAAAAAAGTAGAGTGTATATTTAAACGTATATATACTGTAAGTCTCAATTTATGCAGTGACAAGTATTGTAAAACACATTAATGTAAATGTCTTCACAATTGTTTATTTTAACACATAAATCTTTTTATACATAGGTGCATATTAAGTGGATTGATCACTTCCGCAATACACATCACGATTTAAACACTTTTTTGGGTTCCATAGCAGCACACGTTCCTAACATTCCCGAACCATATGAGGAAAAGACTGGTCAACCGCCGACGATCAGATCACGTGAAGCTATACCTGGGGTGAATGGCATTGTCAAAACTGAAACAGTTTACGCAGTTGATCATCAAGGAGGGGAGAGTATTATTGAACCCCCAGACCTATGGATGAATGTCCCTGGATTTCCAGTACGTATACAAATATCACGCAATTAGAATACAGTCAAATATGGTTCAACAATGCAATTTATGTTTACATATATATATTTAATTTTGACAGATTGAGGAACAGTATTTCGATATTGAGAGGGTGGATGGGGATTCAATCCGTGTGTGGATAAGATCATATGGTGTTATTGGTAACACCGCTGTCGATGATGTACTGATTCATGTAGACTCCTCCCCGCCTGTCATTGTTAATTCAGCAAATCTTTGTGCTAACATGTGAGCATTTGAGTGAAAACAATAATTAAACAAAGTGATCTGTCTGACCATCGATTCGTGTTATTATTGTGTGCGCATATACATATAATGTTTTTTTCTTTTTGCAAGCAGTGTAACTTTATACACATTTGATCAGCATAGTGGAGTGTTTGATATTCAATGGGAATTGAGAAATATTGCAGAACTGACAAATGTGATTTCTTGTGGCACAGTGGATGTCCGGAGAGAGGTACAAATACGACTTATTTTTTGTAACAAATATGTAGCATCTCTGTGTACTCATTTGAAAATAAATGTACTACACCAAACAAGAAATGATACATGACACAATTGTTTTCAGAATGATACATGTGAGGCTCCTTCCTGTGTGTGTATTCCGAAAGGAGAGTGTTATGCTACAGAATATGCCATAGAACTGGACCAAAATGATTTCAATAATACATCCATTGATCATGGTTATGATTACATAATCAGTATTTCTGTCAGGAATAATGCATTGCTGGTGTCAACGGATCATGTTCAGGTATATCACAATCAGTAATCATATTACAATGAATATTTCCATATATAACTACGGAAGTAATCAATAACATTTATTGTTACATGTAGATGTTACTTTGTTTTCATTCTCGTATACTAAGTGCATATCGCCATTTTTTATATTTCAGATAACTGTCGATACAAGTCCACAGACAACAGGTACAACTCACATGATCTTGATATCATTAAATATTTTGTAATATTGACACTCATTTTGTAGCAGTTTTAAATAGAGCTGAATTATTTTGCAATACTTGACCAAGGTTTTATATAATAATTGACCAAATGAATATACATTTCTCATAGTACAAATAAACTTCTAATAGATGGCAAGATATACACTTATGATACAAGTCTATTTTGCACACAGAAGTTATTAGTCAAGCACCAACATTTAAAAACATTTTTGTATAATCAAACAGTAAATATGAAGTCAATAAAACCGCCCTATTATTTGCAATACCGGAAAGGGTTTAAGACAGTTGGTTTGTGCAAAAAAATCGTGTACTGGACTGCCACTGTAACGTCTAATACACCATACTTAACAGACATAAGGCAACTCATATATAATCATTGAATATTCATTCAATTGTATCATGGTCGCTTCAGATAGATGTATAAATGTGTTATTTAAATAAATTGGGCACTACAATAAAATAATTTTATAATTGTTACTGGCAATGTCCTTGAATTTAGAAGTCCAATGTAGTGCTATGTATTTTGCACGACCTACTTACCACTTATTTTGTCATATGGCAATCATCATCTGCTATCATTGGAATTCTGGTGTTAGTTGTTATGATTTTTCTTGGTACTGTTGTCATATTGTTACTCTACATCTGGAAAAAGCGTACAATTCCAGCAAATGGTAAGAACATTATATTGTTTATATTGTATTTCCATGTTGATGTTTTCTGTTTTGTTTTTAAGAGAAATACAATACTATATCACAAATTATGTTATTGCAGGTGGTGGCCAGACAGGAAGCAGGCAAGTAATACCCAATTTTATCTAGTTATTTGTCTTGTATGTATATCCATAAAAATGGATTGCAGTTGCCCTTATCAGTGAAAATATTTTTTCTTTATTGCGTGGTTATCACTATTAGATTTTTGACAAGATCAATCAAATATCGCCAGCGAAAACACTACTATATCTTGCTATTTAGTGTTTTTAATGTCAATATATTAACGTTATGTATTTGTTGCATTATATTTATGTAGAAATCAAAGGATTAAATTTGATGACCAGACAGATATACACTCACAAAATATATACATGAAAATGGCATTCAACTGTTCAAGTAACCAAGGTGCTTACATGATGCATTTTTATAAATCATGATTTTCTTCTCAGAATGAACCGGATACATTTCACCAGTAAATTAAGTTAAGATGATTTAAGATGACCAGATATGATAAAGATGTGACGCAATTCAAAGTAAAATAACTTTAGAGACATTTGTTAGTTAAAGAATTGTATTATATGTATTTAAAGCTTTCTAACTCTGAATATTGTTCATTTCAGATATTGTAGCAACTGCACCTGTATCAAATGTAAAGGAGGTAAACAATGAGGTAAACATCCCCTGAAAATAATTTTCCGTAAATTATGAATTTTAACTAATTATGATTTTTTTATAATTTTAACAAGCTTAATTTTACATTCAAGTGGAATGCTTGGTATTACTACATTGCTTCACGATTTTTTTTCTTGAACCTGGTAAAAATGAGCTTGAAGACACCCTTTCTCATTCGTAACTCGAGAGTGGTCTGCACATTGGGGAATTTGTTTCTGCAAAAAATATAATAAATTGGACTAGTCACTTATCTGGCAACATTTCTTCTGAAAACCTGAAGTGCTCAATTTAATATGGTGAATATTGTATGTCGAACCAACGTTTCTTATCATTAGAAAATATTCATATACTTTGATTGCCACGTTGTATAGCCGAAAATAACAAAATGTACACAAATCTATTTCTCACAAACTGCTCAACCAATATTTAGTAGTATATACCAACACAAATCACATTATTATAGCCATGTGATTTTTTTATTTTGAATTAAAAAAAACACACACATAGAAAGTAAACAAATGCCTTCCACTGATATACATACCTAAAATATGTACGTAAGTATACGTTAATTGTTGCAAAAAAGTATCATTTTTGGCAACCATCATCATGCTCATTTGTACTTGCATTTTGCAATATGGCTATCTATACGTGGACCCCATATAATGCTGCTTTCATTCTTAATACTTTTCAATCATTATATATCATTATTATTTTTTTCAGGAAGAGAATATTTACGAACATATTTACACCAAGTTGGATATGACTACTGGACAATGTTAACGATTTTTACCCACAATCCCCATTGATACAAGAAGGGGTTGATAAAATGGGTTTGAGAATTTAAAATAAGCTTCAATTGTGTTTTACTGCAATTACTCGGGTAAAAGTTATTGCAAAGTAGAAAATACAGTATGTACATTTTGTTTGAAAACAATTGTTTTGCTGCTAATTAACCAGATTACCGATTACCTTTTAGGTAAACGGCGTATACATATGTTTATATAAGATTGATATGTATTCAAGTCACCTATATACTCTTAATAATGACATTATAAATGTTTGATGTGTATTTGATGTGTAATAACATAGCTTATAAAGCCTTTATTGTATGAGTCATTGTATAATATCTTACAAATAAGAATTTGTTTCGATTTGTGTCTAGAATTGATTAAGTGAAAAAAATAAAGCCTCGTCTGGTGCGGCATCTTGCTTGTAAAAATGATTATGAGGCCAATTTCACAGTAAGGAATATTTAAGTGCTACAGTTTTGCACTGAGGTCGTAAGGAGAGTATAAACGTTAAACCTGAACGTGATTAGACGATAATAAAATATAATATAATGTAAATGAAAAATGATAATAATGGATAATGTGCAAGATTTGTAATCATGATGACATGTTCTGTATTTTAAACTACTCCAATTTGGCATACAATGTGTTCAAAAGTGTGACAAGTCAAATCAACTCATGTAAGAAAGTTGTTGACTCATTGGACTCACAGGAATTCAGATAATGAAATTTGGCAAAGGTGTGTAGAGTTATATTACGATCGGTCTAAGGTCATATTGCATATAAACTCTTACTTATCTACATAAATGTTCTATTTGCGTTCAATCAGAGTGCATAATATAATCATACATCCGAAGGTTACAACGCCGTGTATTCATATTTGGGAACAAGAGGATATATGTAGTTTAGCTTCCCCTCTCCTTCATTTGAATGCTCCCACTTACTGATTAATACCAAATTACGATTGCAAAATAAAGCTATTGATTAAATAAAACGGAATTTAGCACCTGAATAATGTACTTTCGCGTCCGATTTAACCTTACCGTTCATTCTTTTTTAATGATCTACCCATTATTAAAAAAAAAACGGCTTCATGGTTTAAATAGCTCTACTGTACGTCTTTAAAGAGTATCTTCTTCGAAACAAAATTGATAATTTTCTATATGATGATATATTAGAGATTTGCCATGGTTATTGTTACCACATTGTTCACAACTATAGCAGTTCATATGGTTGTTGCTATGGCAATTAAAATTGTTATAAACTTGTTACAAACCATGTATCAAAGTAATATAGTCAAAAATTGCATTCTTAACAAAAATGTGATGCGGGAAAATAGTCTGCTTTGGTCAACTTTTATTTGCGATGTCACTTGGCGTCGCATGCTTGTTTTACACAATTCTATGGAAGGAACCATAGTCTTCTGTGTCGTTTACACAAACCAGAAATGACTAAAATAGCATCACAAGTTAAAGGCGCAAGACCGATACAAGAAGAGCTATGAGACAAATCCCAACTCAACATTTTTGACATCTCGAACCAAGATAATTCAACGCTGGACATCTCGACCCAACGCCTCGGTCGTTTCCAAAACGCACAGTATCAACAAATATATACCCAAACTTTATCATCACCAAAACGAACGATGTTTACAAAACAAGGCAATTGTATTAAAAACAAATTGAATCCACTGCTTTATTAAACTAAGACTTTAGAAGTATTCACGATTTCTTAAACTAAATAAATCTTGTTGCTCAGCTTAATACTGATAAATATGTTACTGAAAAATGGCGCCAAACATGCAGACAAGCATATATTTTTATTTTCTCGATACTTACAGCCATACATCACATTTTATCCCCACTAAACTAAAAAAAAATTCACATATGTCAGATTGAATTAATGTGTTTTTCTTTACACTATGATATGACCATCATGGAGTTTCTGCAGCAATATTATTTATAAACATAATTCTAACCTGCTCCAATTTATTCGTACTGTCATCCAGAATGGTTTCCTTGTTTTGTTCAAATCTTCTTCGAGTTCCACGTCACTGTGCACCTGCTCATTGATCTAAGATTACATAACAGATAATTTTCAACGTGTATTTCTGTTGGTTTTTTATCATTTCATGTCAAATCAATACAAGTTATAAATAAGGTCCTTATCGCTTCGGATTTGTTCACATCCTTCTCAATAACGGTTATGTTCTTTTCGTCATTAGTCTTGTCAACTTCCGTCTCCCCTTTTCTGTAATGTTCCAAATGTGATTTCATAGGCAAAGCGTAAACTTTGTTTGTTTTCTTCAATCCGCTTTTCGGGTGTTCAGTCATTGCTATGTTGTGTGGATTTTCTTGCATTGGATTATATAAAATGTATTACAGTGAAAGGCAGAAAGCTGTCTACCTTAGTCTGGAAACATATTTATAACAATTTGTAAATACTCATCATCAACTTTATTTCAAATTCAAACATTTAATATCATTGGCTCGAGGGCTCCACATTGTCTACGTTCATAATGCGCACACAAACCTTCAAATGACGTGGCAACTGCGATTGTCTACTTATTTAATGGGTGCTGATACGAAGATTTTGAATTAACCAGTTCATTAATAGTAATAATAACGCGCGATGATGTCACCATATCGTTTCTGGATTGCTCACTTTGAAATCTACCAGACATTTTGATTTATTAAAATATATGTATTTATAAAACGCGTATAACATCCCCAGCTTTTTGCCTTTCACTGTAATGTCATACGAATCACGAAACAATTGTAAAACAACCACACCCAACTTTCATGTGTTTCTTGAATTTATTCTTCCTACCATAAATGTATTTACTCAGCAACACCAGAAGCAATAACAGTATGTTTAGTAACACAGCCATCAGATAAAGTTTTCTACTTTCCATTTGGGGTGCACATGGCCAATTCATGTTGTCACACTGACAGATGTATCCATATACCTAGAAAGTTAATACATCAAGGATTACTTAACTTAAATATCTGTTAATGTAGGAACATAGTAGTTTAAGAGTATTGTACAACAACCTTGTCATAACAAGTGACGTTGTCAGCACATGGGTTAGACTACTACAGTAATCCCCGTGTAACAAGGAGGGCAGTAGCATAGTCATGAAATCTTTCACTACGCTGCGAACATGAACAGTCTAGTTCTTCTGCGGGTCCTTTGCATATTTCGCCATTCACACAACGGTTTTCTAGAACATGTACGCTGTTGCTACTCTGGACACAGCACCATCACTATCCGCTGAATTAATCTGGAATTGATCCTGGCCATAGTAATGCCCATTTGGTATATATCTAATCCGAGTTACAACCCAAGCATAACGATCAATCTCATGAGGCAACATCAGGTCACATGGGTATGGGATAACAGTGCCTTTGTTTTTGAACGTCTTTGGTATGTGTGTAACCTCTTCGATGAGAAATAATGAACAGTTTTGGGGCACAAAGCTGAACTCACGTATTTCGGCATCAATAAACAGCTGCCCATGTGTAGGATAGTCGAATCGTCGAGGTAATAGTCGAGGTAATCATTAGTGTCAGGATCATAAGCACCAAACTGTGCTATACAATCTTCGTAAGCAGTGTTATTGGGATTACGTCCTTCTACAGTCACAGATATGTCATACTCATTTGTGTTTAAGATATTGCTGCCCTTTAGGGCAAGGAATAACTCCGGGTTGTCATTTCGTTCGATCACGTGAATTTCCAAAACGTTTGTTGTATGTAATGGATCAATCATGTCACGGTGTAACCTCCACGCTGTCTGTACCAAAGCAATCTAAGCAAGGCATGAGCATTAGAAGTCCGTGTGACGTCATGTTGCATTCACCATATGTTGTCGAATTATTTTCTGTAGGCTGAAACACGATATTGTCATTATCAGAATATACAGCCGTATTTGGACACATCATAGTACCTCCATTTTCTGGTATCATCGCAGTCAAACGAGACATCACGATAGGCGCACTGTTTGCAAAATCTGGAGCTGTGAAATTTTGGAATGGTTGTTGTTCATCATTGGTATATGTCCCGCAAACCTGAATATCAAAAAGGAAGATGTGTGATGGAAATTAAACAACACGAGCAACAACAAAGACAACACTACCAGCAGCAACAACACTTCCGACAGCAACTGCCAAAACCAATGTAAAAAAATCAATAAATTTCTTTAAATTTGTAAATTAAGTAAAGTACCTTTAATGATATGGATTTATGTTGTATAGGTATTCATTGAAACTTAGATCACATGTGACTCCCATCATGCCATTCTTTCGGATCTATCATTATATATTCTGGCATCCTTGAAATCAACACAATTAATGATTACATCAATCCAAGCGATATTTTATCTGATAACAGTGAATTATTATTTTGTAATTTTTGATAACAAATTCAAGTTCTCAGTTAATTAATTATGTCACATTAACTCCATAACAGGCAATATTACCAGGATCCCAATACAGTAGCTGCAGTTTGTGTTCCAACGGTACTTGCAATATAGAAACACCAATCTCGCGTTGTATAGTATATACGTCTACGTGACCCAGAAGAGATTTTCGTGCATCTGCATCATATAGAAGGCTGGGCATTGAAATATCATAATTCTGAATGAAATAAATAATATATCAATCACTCACTCAAATTCTGAAGTGAAAATATTGATTAAACTTAGTTACATTGTATGCATTCTTATTGATATTATAATCTACCTATGTCTCAGAAAACGGCTTGTCTGATTTCTTGTGACTACCGAGTCAACAATAAATGGTAAGAAAGTTAATGACATATCTGATGTGTAGGGTTGAAGTAGATGATCATTGCTTAATATTTCCGCACTGACCTATAAATTGTACCCATGGGGCTTGCTGTCTAGCTGCAGCTTCATTTCTCGATATACCATTTTCCAGCTTCTAACCCATATCTAGTGTTGAAATTAAAATAAATTATTAAAATTAATTCATTATTATTTCAAGAAGTGAGCATCAAGTGATGCCTAAGATTAATGAAACATTACAATTGACTCACCTCGCAACACAATGGAACAGGATCTATAACTTTTACCCATGGGGCTTGCAGTCTAGCCGCAACTTCTTTTCTGCATTATACAATTTTCCAGCTAGTGAATCACATTGGTCAGACACCCTCATGAAAAATTGTATGCCGCCGCCCATGCATAACAATATAATGACTAGATTTTGGTGTCTCGGCTTGCTCCCAATTCAAATTGAAATATTGCCAACAATAATTAATAAAGATACCATTTATTCCCGACATCATATTCAGTGGCTAGTTCTCAGGATCTACAACAGTAATAAATAAACAGAAAAAATGTTGATGCCATGTTTTTAGAAGACACCGCCATATCAAATTTTGATTTGGACCATACCATTTCAAGCTGCAGGGTGTCTAAACAATGACTCAACAACCATTGAACACACCTTCCACTCACCACAAAAATTGTAGCCATAATTGAACAACCAAAAAAGCAACAAATATCAGGCTGCATTCTGAAAATAACGAAATAGCAAACATGAAATCCTCCACCCTCCCAATACACCCTACAGCATTAATGGTATTTTTACTCATTTGCATGTATTGGTGGTTGGTCAAAAGTTTGATGAGTCAGGAGCATCTATTGGCTAAGCTTGTTGTAGATAGTGTTTTGCACCATTGTCCACTACTTTGCACCTAGTTTCGCGTTTGCGCCACTTTTCAACCACTTTGCACCTAGTTTCGCGTTTTGCACCACTTTGAACCACTTTTCCACTATTTTGCACCTAATTTCGTGTTTTGCACTACTTTTGCACCACTTTGCACCTAGTTTTGCGTTTTGCACCACTTTGAACCACTTTTCCACTATTTTGCACCTAATTTCGTGTTTTGCACTACTTTTGCACCACTTTGCACCTAGTTTTGCGTTTTGCACCACTTTGCACCACTTTTCTACTATTCTTTTTAAAGAAGAATCTAGCTACAGAAGCTAGCTAGCTAGCTGCAGCTAGACTGGGTACAAGTTATAGGTCCTTTCCCAATATGTTTTCAGGTGAGTGAACTGTATACCTTCATTAATCGGAGGCATCACTTGATGTTCACTGCTTGTAATATGTATGAAATAATTTTAGTATTTAATTTTAATTTCAACACTAGATGTGATTCACTGCCTGGGAAATGGTACATCGCAGAAATTGAGCTGCGGTTAGACTGCAAGCCCCATGTGATTCACTGCTTGGGAAATGGTGTATCGCATAAATTGAGCCATCACTAGATATTCACTGCTTGTAATATTGTAATAAAATAATTTTAATATTTTATTTTAATTTCAACACTTGATGTGATTCACTGCCTGGGTATATCGCAGAAATTGAGCTGGGCTAGACTGAAGCTCCATGGGTAAAGGTTATAGGTCCTGTCCCAATATATTTTCTGGTGAGGGAACTGTATACCTTCATTAATCTGAGACATCAATTGATGTTCACCGCTTGTAATATTTATGAATTAATTTAAATATTTTATTTTAATTTCAACACTAAATATGATTTTACTGCCCGGGAAATGGTATATCGCATAAATTGAGCTGCTACCAAACTCTGCGCAAAACATCAAACAAATCTATTAAGAGTACATAGTATTAAATCAAGATAAATTCAATTAAGTAACAATGATAACGCCGATTCATCGTGTTTCATGTTCCTCAGTCATTGACCTAATCGGTAATCATAATATTATAAAATACATTCACGTATACAGAAAATGGACGAACCACCACTTCGGGCATGTTTATATTTTTCACTCCAAAAAACTAAAGAAACACTTTTGTACAAATTATAGTGGTAACAAATACGTGGTTTCTTGCTTTAATTACATACGATAATACAAACACAATAAGCGTAAGTCGATTATAAACCCTTCCTTTGTTTTTTCAGGTAATTACACAGCCAGTGTAATCTTCAGTTTTAATTGAGCACACCATATACTGAATTAAAGGTTTAGGTTGAAATTGCAGTGTTCCGTAGCGGCAGTGATTAGTACTGTGGGTGTTGACAAATCAAGAAAAGGGACAATATCTTCTCGACGTTTACGAAGATTAAGGGTAAACTATAAAATAATGTTGATTCGAGGCTTTACAAACTGCATGGAAGAAAAGCTATTTTTCAAAATAAACGATAACGTGATTGCTACTTTCGTAGAGCCCAGATTCATTAATCGCTGTAATTGTCAGATAATATTTGTATGAGGGGTCGATGTCTGATACTCGTATTCTTGTTTCCATGGTTTCCTGCCATTTGACCACATCACTGCCACCGTATACAGTACCTACGGTGAGCTCATATACCATGGAAGAATTGCTGGCATATAAACCTGTCCAATCAATCTCTACTTCTGATGTAGACAACCAATTGACGCTGACATCGTTTTCTGAAATAAACGTTGATATAATGCTTTTGACATAGTTGGTTCGTTGTAAGAACGACACATTTCGATTATGATGAATTTTCAACCTATGTACACTATAAACATTGTTTTTTTCTAATATGTATCATATGGCTAAATATAAGTTAAGTTTATAACAACTCATATGACTTGAGCTTGTCCTGTTTCAACTCTCATTATGTCTATAAATGTGTTTACATATTCAGTTGCTTGTGACTCACTATTAATAATTGGCTTCTGTGTTTCTATGGTAACATTAACTGTAACTTCATCACTGTGGTAGCCAACATGATTGACAGCTCGCAACAGTATCTCGTATGTTGCGTAAGAATGCATGTGTAGTCCGTATAACGTTGCGAACGCTTCACCATTTCTACCGATGTCCGTCCATTTAAGAGACTGTTTTTTACCATCAACTATTTTGCACTGAAATAAACATTATACTGGGACTAATTTTCATGGATGCGTTAAGACAATACTTTATGTGATTCCTGTTGACACAGCAATGTTTGCTTTATTTTTCACAGATCTTTCTTTTGGCGGAATGTCGAAGGCAAATCTAAATAATGTAGATCGTTTAGAAAATCAGATAAGTCGATAAGCATTTTTAGAGACAGTAAATGTTGGCACACATTATGTTCAAACATTACCCGCTATGCAAATACATATATATGTACATGTAGCGAGTGTAATTATTTACTAGGAGAAGTTCCTAGTTTAATGTGGTCATACCTACCTGGTAATGCGATATACCGGTGATATCTTCAAATCCACGCCAGGCTATATCAATCATATTGGACAATGACTGGTGGTGGCGTCTTGTTGCATACTGCGTTTCAGACATTGTAGTTACATCTATGAATGCCTCTCGAGAATCTGGACATTCATGGACTTGAGTAACACCATCTGTTGTAATTTTAGATGACGCACCTATGTAGTTATGGCAACGAATCGTGGAATAAATCGTCTCTCCATGTGCCACCTTACCAGTCAAGTCTATCTGTGTTCGGTTTAGCTTATCCGCTGGGTGAAAGTCACTCACATCAACTGTCCCTGGACTGAAACCTAATACAAAAATAACTTATCATGAACAAATTTCTTTTAAATTAGCAGATAGCAACGTCAATGTTACATGTTTCATAACATAAATCCGAACAGAATTATATTGATTTCAGTCTTACATACCAACGGCTACTTCACATGATTCAACACCGCTCTCTGGGTCATCTACGCGCCAATGTACAACCAACTGGTCGCCATTAATATAATCTATATCGTCACCCTGATTCCCATCCTAGAATAGCAATTCCTTGTATTGTCATTACTTGAAGCGTTTGCATTAAGTTTACAATGAAGCTATTGTTTTTTTATTGTACTATATTGATCTCATTCTACTGCTGTGTTGTCTAATAATAGAACTATCAAAAAGAGTTAGATATCTCACCTTAGCACAGCATAAGTCTGGAGGAGTCAAGTCTATGGTGATAGGATCTGAATGTATTACACTTTCCAACCCAACCATATTGGTCACCACTATTGTCACATATAATTTAGTTTCATGTGACAATACCAGATCTCGGCAGATTGCTGAGAATTTATGACCAATTGACGTGAAACCTTGGAGTTGGGTACTACCTGCAATATAGAGTATTAATAATATAAAAAGAGCGTAAACGTGATAACTTATTATGTTTGTGTAATGACATTTTCAATCACAAATGTTCGATATTATAAATTCCTACCGTATGTAGTTCCAATTGCCCACATGTTGTCAACTATGGGACTTTCAGCGTCGATAACATCCCAGGTTGATTGTACGGTGTGATAATTACCAACACGTTGAATTGTAATGTGTACAGGACTAGCCAATTCATTTACAGGATGGTTTGGGTCTTCTGATTGCGTTCGCTTTCCGTCACTCAGTTGACGTAGATCAATGTAATCGAGAGAGATACCTATTATATGAACAAGTATTAGAGACGTTTTGACTGATTCTTAGTAAACATTAAAAATGGTACCTTAATTTAATAAATGCAACCTTTGTAAATGTTGTAATTAGTACTGACTTACCACCTCGAGCGAGCGAACCAATAATAAGGGTAGTCATATTCTCTTCTGCGTGGAAGTACTCTACGTATTCGTGCCACTGAATATCGCCATCAGGAAAATTAACACGAGAATCTAACCTTCCTTTCCGCTGGTACAATTTAAACACTTTGTATAAACGGGAAATTTGAACGAATCCTTCTTGTGACAAAGCAGGTACAATAGAATGTGGTGAATAGCTAGCATAGAATCTTAGTCGATACTTCTCGCCAATAGTTGTCACAATGTTCTGTGATATTTCACCGACTACTACTGCAAATGAGTTGCCGTGCTGTGCTAATGTGTTGTTACATGAGTAGACATAACCCTTTCCAGTGAGTACCCAGTATGCTGGTACGCCCGATGAAACACAATCTCCCAGCACTTCAATGCTGTCATTCTCATTTCGTAGGAGGTACTCGAATGATGGGTTGTTCAAGAGATTGTCACTGAAGTTAAACTTCTCTAAAACTTCTGGTGGTGTTGCATCTATGATCACACCGTCAGATATGGCGGGTTCTGATATCAAACCAGCAGCATTAACCGCCATGACTTTGGAATATACTTTTGTGCCTATAATTGTAAACAACGACGTCATATACACACCTATGCAGTATACATGCGAGTCATAATAGCAATAGACTACTATACAGATTTACACACTTCTTTTCTAAATAGCATGGCACTCATGACTGTCGCGTGTAAGTCCCAACGATCGCATTATTCATTTGTCAAAATAAAGAGTTATTGAATTAATTGTGTACAAATTTGTCAGTGGAGGGAAAGTGTCTCACCCGTTGATATTGCCGTTGCCACAGTTCTCGAAAACGACGTCTTCAAGCCAACGGATTGGCATGAAAGAATATCTTCCAAGCCTGGTGAGCTTCCTACACACCAGAGATAATAGTCAACATAAGATTGTAGATCAGAAAATCCATGCCAGTTTGCTGATACAGTAGTGGTAGAATTCTGATAATCTGCATCGTATAGTCCAAGTCCATCATAAACAATGCCTTTAGTTGGCGGACTGTAGTCAACCTATCCGACAATAACATCTATATTTATTGTTTAAATTCTTGCGATGTCATGTTGTACACATATCAGTATTACGTTATTAAATTACCTTAATACCATCGGAACTGGCGATTGATCTCAAATTCACGTGGTTAGATGCGATGACGTTAGAATAGTAGATAACTCCTGGTTGTAGATTGAGATCAGTAAATACTACAGTGTCTATGTCTGGAAAATGTCGAGAAGCATTGAATGGCCGTACATCTTCTCCTGAAGTATATAAATTAAGTGGAGTTTATTTAGTGGAAAGTATTCATAAACGCATATCCGATTATTACTGTTATCTTAAGAACTACATTTCATATCTTGTTATAATTACGACTATTTATCTATTGCGATCAAACGTGTGATTGCTATATGTGTGAATATATCTTATTTTGATCGTCATCAATCGCCATAATAATGATATGTTGGAATCTATGTGATGTACAAAAGATATACAGGACTTCTGGACTGAAAATCATATCAACTCACCTCCTGTATACGTACTAACAGAAACTTCGAAAAATGCAAGTTTATCTATATCATCGATAAATACGTCTTTCCAATGAACTGTCAGTGTATTCGTAGACGTAGTGTAATCCTTATCTCTTGTGTTATTAGGACTATGTAAATCTTTGACCTAATGAGGAAACATTTTTGGTTTTTAATGTTATTGTTTGAACATTGTAATGAGTTTTTAGGTTTACTCTATCACCTGTCAGTTATAATTTTAATGAATATGTTATGTAAGTAAAAATAAAACCTACCTTTCTTGAATCTGAAATATTTGGTGGTGTATACTGTACTGTGACTCCATTTGTCTGAAATATGGCGTACGTATTCTCATCATACCATGCCTTCACATAGAAAACATACTGTGTATCTTCAAGCAGTGAGGCTGTGAATAAATAAATAAATAAATAAATAAATAAATAAATAAATAAATAAATAAATAAATAAATAAATAAATAAATATTGCGCACTGCGCACAACACACCGCGCTACATTACGGTACACCAAACTGCAGTACATGTTTAAGATATTATAAAATCAATGCCTTACATACAATATAATTTGGATAACTCACTTTCTTGTAGAAGTATTGCGTATGTCTCTAAGCCAACATCGTACCAAATACGATCATGTGCAGGGTTGAATATACCGGTTCCAGGTTCATCACCTTTCGTTCCAGCACTCCATTCGTAACGCTCAATAGCTATGCCTTAAAACATTAATACAAAAATCAAAGTAAATATATGAATGAGATATCGATATACACAATATAAAGTCAATGTTAATATATGAATGAAATATCGATATACACGATATAACGACCACGATAATATATGAATGAGATATCAATATACACGATGTAAAGTTAACTACAATATATGAATGAGATATCGATATATACGATATAAAGTGAACTATAATATATGAATGAGATATCGATATACACGATATAACGACAATATTAATATATAAATGAGATATCGATATACACGATATAAAGACAACGTTAATATATGAATGAGATATCGATATACAACATATAAAGTCAATGTTAATATATGAATGAGATATCAATATACACAATATGAAGATAACTTTAATATATATGAATGAGATATCGATATACAACATATATAAAGTCAACGTTAATATATGAATGAGATATCAATATACACGATATAACGACAATATTAATATATAAATGAGATATCGATATACGCGATATAAAGACAACGTTAATATATTAATGATATATCAATATACACGATATAAAGACAACGTTAATATATGAATTAGATATCAATATACACGATATAACGACAATATTAATATATAAATGAGATATCGATATACACGATATAAAGACAACGTTAATATATGAATGAGATATCAATATACACGATATAAAGACAACGTTAATATATGAATGAGATATCAATATACACGATATAAAGACAACGTTAATATATGAATGAGATATCGATATACACGATATAAAGACAACGTTAATATATTAATGAGATATCGATATACACGATATAACGACAATATTAATATATTAATGAGATATCGATATACAACATATAAAGTCAATGTTAATATATGAATGAGATATCGATATACAACATATAAAGACAAAGTTAATATATGAATGAGATATCGATATACAACACATAAAGTCAATGTTAATATATGAATGAGATATCGGTATACAACATATAAAGTCAATGTTAATATATGAATGAGATATCGATATACACGATATGAAGATAACTTTAATATATATGAATGAGATATCGATATACAACATATATAAAGTCAACGTTAATATATGAATGAGATATCAATATACACGATATAAAGACAAAGTTAATATATGAATGAGATATCGATATACAACACATAAAGTCAATGTTAATATATGAATGAGATATCGATATACACGGTATGAAGACAACTTTAATATATATGAATGAGATATCGATATAAACGATATAAAGTCAACGTTAATATAAATAATATAAATTCAACGTATGTATAGAGAATAGGCGATTTTACGATACCTACCTTCATTCCTGGCTTTCCACACAGCTGCTAACGCACATCTTGATGGAGAATAAATGACGTCACTGAGATCTGTGTCGTCTATCCGGTAATTTATAATGTCGTATACGTCAACGTGATCATAATCTGTGTTTCCTGTGCATGTAAAAAAGAATACAGAAAAACTTGGGTCATATTCAGAAATGTATCTTCGTCGCTCTCAGTTTAGAGAGATATTTCGTTTATAATATTAATATAACCATGTTCGTTAGTTACCTGTTACATCAGAACATTCACTTTCTGCCCCATGACACACTTCATATTCCGGTGCACATGTGCAGTCTCCTTGACAAGTCTGCAAAGAACATCGCCTTAGCAACACAAGAATTCCTTCAAAATCATTAGATTGTACTACTTCGAATGTGTCATGGGCTTCCATACTTCGCATTCCGACCTTTAAGGGATGAAAAATATCTAACCACATGATCACTGACCGTATCATTAACAGTTTGAAACATGTTCCAGATATATTGTAATATTCGTCATAGCGAGGTTACACGTCAGCAATAATGCTTGTTTTAACTGTCTCCCAGTAATTGTGGAATTTCTCAACAATAAAACTTATCTGCATAATTATACAATTAATTTCTACTTACACCATTTACTGCCCACAAAGTTATGTATATATATTCTCCTGGTACAAGATTTCTGTTGATTTCAACTATTCCAGTCTGCACCGCACCTTCGTCATGATAAAGCTCACCGTTCTCATGTGCCAATGCTACCGGCCCATCCTAAATACAACAGAGAATGTGTCAAACAAACTGCCACGAATACTCCAATAATATTATTAATGTACGATAACTCACTCACAACTAGCTGTACATTACTAACTATTCAAACATACCGGTGTTAGGTCTCGACCACTATATTGACTTCCAACTGTCACATAATAGTGTGTAATTCCTGAGTGAATATCAGAGAAACCAAGCCACGCTAGTTTGATAATTGCAGGATAGTTTTCAGTCTCTTGTACATACGTCATGTATCCTTCTTGGTGTCTTGAAAGATCAGCAGAATGATTAGATGCCGCAGCAAATGTACCAACAGTCGGCTGAGAGGAATCTACCTACATATAAAAACCAGTCGATACAAATAATTAAAATGTACCTATTATATTGCACAAACTAAGGGCGTTATCGGAATGCTTTTCTCACAATGAATTCATGTCTGTTTCTATGTAGACATGCTGTCAAATGGTCATTTTATATTTGACCTTGAACCAATATGCATACACCACATGTCAATTTTTCATATATATATATGGTACTGTGACGATGGTTCACATTAGTTGCCGTATAGTATTAGCGAATATAATGGCGAATTATTAAGCTGCAAATCAGACGTTGTTATGTTATGTTAAGCGCGATCATTATAACCGTAAACACGGGCGCAAATAATTTATTGTTGATGTATAAATTAACTTACAAGGATACCTCGAGTTCCACTAGAACTGCAGAGTTTTGCTGCATTACATGCTACAACCTTCACATAATATGTATCACCATCGTTCAATGAGAGGTCGGTAAATATATAATCCGTAACAATACCAGAGACCTAAGTTTAAACAAACTGTATCAGTGACAATCACATTATATGACTGTTCCGACAAACCATGAAAAGTGAGTCAGCACAGCCTGTCCAAATGTGGTACTCGCCATATATTATTATGAGTCATAATCAAATGGTTTCTGCAAGAACACTGAAATTTACACCGACCGTTTTAAACTAATATTATATCACATACCTGTGTTGATGGTACGTCTACTTCTGATTGGTGACCAGTGAAAACTGACAGTATCTGCCGCTCTATTGGGCTTTCAGTATCGTCAAACTGCCAGGTGACACGGAGGAAGCTTCTCTAAACCTATTAAATGAACTTGAACAGTTTAAATTGTACATGTATGGCACTCATTTTAATACAACACATAATAACATTGGTTTTAATGATCTGTATTTTGACTGTTCCTGGAGCCTTGGAACTTTGACGCATGTTAGACTGTCGTGGACACGAACAGAATAACGTAGTCCATAGCACAGTTCAATTGTGTCTTATTCGGTACCAGGAAAATGTAGAGCAATTAGTTGTTTGACTTTACCACTCTTTGCTTATTTAGTAAAAAAATATTGGTGCTTGTCATTTGCCGGTATCATTTATATGTATGTATTCACATATTGTTTTAAGAATGTTCATCATCGTTTTCAAATCACAATATTAATCCACTCTACATTAAGATCGGAATAATAGTTTCTTTTATTTAAATATGGTCAATATATAAGGAGCGCCATATCCAGGGTCTCTATTAAAATAATTATGTATATAAATCAAATAGTAACTAGCCTCAACCAATAAAATCACAATTCCTATTGTCAAATGGACCCTTCCAAATATTGGACGATCTACTGATTTTACATACAAAAGGTAGAGTTGCATATTCATATATTTATTTAAACAATATAAACAAACTACCATGTCATGGTTATGTGTAAAATTTCAATTCCCGATGGATAAACGATAATTGCGACATTGTACCTGTGTGTCGGGAATGATGGACCCCACAATCTGGTTTACAGTTATATTTCTTATAACATGTGGAGGAGTCACGTCAACTTTTATACCATTTGAAGTAGCTTCCACTGCCAAACCTGGCGTTTTATTTGAAAAAAAAACACAGTTACTTAATATTTTGAACTAATGACATGAGTGATATACTCAGTGTTGTCTACATACAATAAAGATTGCGATAAATCAACTTACCAATGTTATCGTATGCTTTAATGGTAGTATATATTGTTGCATTTTGTGGCAAGAGTGACTCTAACAGCGGAACATAGAGGCTTTCAGTTATATGCAGAGGCGTGGAACTAACAATGTCATCTCCACCACGTGTTACACCTGCTCTCCATTCATAGTGAGATAACTTAGAGTGATAATCATGAAAGTTGTACCAATGAGCTGCTAGTCGTTTTCTTTGGTTTTAATAAAACAAATAATCATAAACGCACAATATATATATATTTAAGTAAATTAAACATTATTAATGATACCACTTCATCTACCAAATAATATGAACACTGTATGTTTTAAGGCTTAAACGTCAATTAGTATTTAAACATGTTACATTACTTATTACAAATGATTTGTGCTATATTCCCAAATTAACAAACCTTGATGCCTGGTATTGCCAATCTTTACCACTTGGACCATCAAATACCATACCAGCTATGGGTGGTGAAATGTCCGGAGTGACACCATCAGAGGATGCACTAGTACACATGCCAGCCGAATTGCATGCTGTTACCGTGGTGTAGTACGTGAATCCAGGTTTTAAATTGAGATGATCAGCTTCCATTTCTGTAATTCAAATTCAACTTTTGTGTTACATGCGTTATTTATTATTTACAAATAAGCGAATTAAATTATTAACATATGTTCCTATTCAATAAATTATAAATTGTTGCTAATTACCTGTAACCAGTCCAACGTGTTGTTCTTGCATCACATCATCACATCCACGACACGTACCTATCTTCCAAATATAATCAACAATTCCCGAATGAGGATCAATGAATCCTTCCCAGTAGGCATTTATTTTTGATGTATCAAACTGTAATATAGTCACAATAAAATAACGAAAATCAATAAAACTTTGAATAACATTACATATTGCATTAAATGCAAAACAACTTAAATCTGGTAAAATTACCTGGTAATCGAAATCCTTGAACGTGCTGTTTCTCTCACCATCATATACAATGCCTGGTTCTGGTGGACTTGTATCAATTGTTACTGCCCACGAAATAGCCATTGCTGACATACCAGCACCATTATAAGCCTATAATATAACCCTAACCCGATAAGTAAACATACAACCTGGTGTACAGTTATAAAACACTATATGAATATTTAAATAACATGTTTGTGATTAGTTGCCTGACCAAGGGATGGTGGTCATGACCAACAGCCTGAAGGCAGACAACAAATCGTGGTATTGCCTGAATGACCATGCGATATTTATTTTTTATCACATCTCACTGCTGTTACGTCTGCTATGATTGGTTAAAATTCGGTCACATGACATTGAATAAATTGGATATTATATGGCATATTGCCCGCCAAGTGGATATTACATGGTATATCACATGTATGACGTCACTGAAACTACTGCGCAACGATACTGCGCATAACAAATTGTCGTTCGCTGCACTGGTGCTGCCCCGGCCGTTGTTGCTTTCGGGGTTGCTTTCATGGTTTTGAAGGAACTTTAGCCATCTGAAATAGACAGCGTGTCAGAATTTGTTTTGATGTTTAGGGTATTCTTTATATGAAACAAAAATATACGTCAAAGCCGCCACTGAAACGTCGCAGCTGGGATCGCTACGGCACATTCTACGCTGTGAGCATTTCTACGCGTGCCACGCCGATGCTAGCCGAAAATGCTCTCAGCTGTGTGACTTGTGCATAGAAGGCGTAGTACGTTCGTGAGTGAGTAATTTCAATCATTTCCAAGGCACTCTGACATTTTTATCTGGCGAGTGGTTAAATAACTTGCGTTTGAGAATTTCTCAATTCATTTCAAAAATGTTATACTTGCTAAATTGAGTGGTTCGCATTTCTGAAACATGGTTACTAAAGTATTCGTGGCTAAAATATCCTTTTTCTGGAAACAATGTTTGTATGCTATGAGTAATGTGAAACTTGTTAGTCATGACTCTGGCATCATCAATATTATGGTCATGGCCACCATCACTTGGGCAGGCAACAAATCGTGATATTACCCTAACAAGCATGTGTTATTATTTAAATCACATCAACAGATCTTGCACAATTATCTCCACCATACATCCCTCGCACCCGCTCTGCCACAAAATAGCAACACTTATATTTGAAGTATGTAATATAATTTTATTTTATGCTATAAAATTATAAGTTAAACATTACTCAATATCATACATACACTGTTTTCTGAAAAATACACAGTAAATGTTACTCACATCCACGGATACTCTTTTTAGTAACAGTGTTTCAGCAGTGTGAATCACTCAATAAAAGTATTGAAATGAATTGAGAAATTCTCAAACGCAAGTTATTTCATCACTCACCAGAAAAAATGTCAGAGTGCCGTGCTACTCAGCTTAGAGCGTTCTCAGTGAGCACCGGCGTGGCAAGCTCACAGCGTAGAACGCACCGAACCGATCCCGTTTGTGACTTTTCATTGGCGGATTCGCCGTACATCTTTGCTTCACATAAAGCACACTCCGAAAATCAAAACAAAGTATCTTACTTAATATTCATTCCGGCACGTTCACTGTCTATTTTTGAGGGCTAAAGTTTCTTCAAAACCCTGAAAGCAGCCCTCAATAAACAGCAGCTTAACCAGCACCAGCGTAGCGAACAGCAATTTGTTATGCACAGTATCATTGCGCAGTAGCTTCAGTGACGTCATCCATATTCAATGTCATGTGACTGAGTCTCAACAAGTCACAGTATGCGTAACAACAGTGAGATGTGATAAATATAACTATTCCTAAATATATTATATATACTTACTCTGACAGATATGAAATAAGAATGACCTTCGCGTAAAGTCAAATCCTCTGCTGTCCCATATGCATAGTTACTTGGTGTAAACGGAAATATGTCATCAATAGCGGGCGTAGATCCGATGGCCCATTCATAATAGGAAACACCTGAATATAATATTAATACATTTATAGTGTAAATGAAGTTAGTTAAGTGTTGATGGTAAACTATATTTTGCATTTACTCAAGTAGTAAATTACAAAGCGGAAAACTTCTACTCTTCAGAATTGATATTCGTCAATTTGTGAATATTCATGTAAAAACAATCGGATTATTGTCCATTATGTCGATAACATGAAAACATTTTACGTGACCAAGATTAACATATCTCTTATTGCCACAAACGTTTGTTGTCTTTAATAGGCAATACATATTAATTATTTACATAACAAAACATGTGGCATTATCCCCGTTAAAAATACATATTTGTTGCTTGATTCTGTTCGAGATAGTCACATTGTATAACGTCATGACATTATGAAATGTTTGAATAAATCAAAATCCAACTCACCACTTTCTTTGTCATAAAACAACATATTCCAAGCAGCACTGATACTTGTTGTGGAATGGTGATATGTGCCGCCAACGTCAATAGTTACATTGTTTTTTATTGGAATCGAAGTGTCAATTATGACTGCTGATGAAATTGATTTGACAGATAATCCAACAAAATCTATCGCTGTCAATGAAACGATAAGATGCACAAAAGATAATGATTATCCTTGTGAATATATTATGTAGTTACATTAAGCTGTAGGAGCTCCTTAATTACTACTCAGTATAGTTTATATTTATTTTCATGTGCCAAGCGCATCTTTAAAGGATTGCTCAGCCTACCTTTTAGTGTGGCATAGTAAGACTGTCCTTGTAGTAAATGTAAAGTATGAGCAACAGCCCAGTTTGTGACTCCAACGTCGACAAAGTCTTGAACGTCCACGCCCCCGGGGAACGATCCTATAAAATGTATTAAATGAGTTTGTCGTTAAACTATTGCCTCAAAAACATTGTGACACATTTATTCTCTAATCGCTAGGTACAAGATTAAAAAATACCTAGTGCGTATTCGTATCTTTGAATTCCCGAGTCGTGAGACATCTGAGCACCCGACTCTTCAATATCAGTAAACCCCATCCAATTTATATACATGTGTGAAGTGGAAGTCTGAAAAAAAAATAATGAATGAAGTTGATGTCACAATATTTTTAGCGACGTATTCGAATCACTAATGGAATGTTCTGATTATGTACGTTTCTATGTAACAATGACTGACCTGATATTGTTGCCCCACTCTGCCAATCCAAACAGTACCAGCCTCGGGTGGTATCCAGTCAACGGTTACACCATTGGAACATTCAGATACCATGGGCAGTATCTCTACCGTGTCTTCTTTCTCTCTGTGGGTCTCATTTGCATACATACATATGTAATATCTTCTACCATACTCAAGATCGAGATTGTCGATGTTGACGTAGTTTTCCTACAAATAGCAAATGTTGTAGTTAAAAGGGCGTGGTTGAAAAAATAAGAATTACGTACGTATTACAGGATATATTAGTCTTAGTTAACTTACTTTTGTGGAACCACAGGTCAGAACTTCTAATGAGTCACAGAGATATGTATCATAGTTCAATTCCGTGCTGTGTCTAACATATCCCCACTTCTCAATAGACTCGTCCGAAATAACTTTCCATAGGTATTTGTAATGTGTTAGAGTTGGCCAAACGGCTGACAATTTATGTTTCGATGGCGTGTATTCAGCGTCAATTTCAACCCATTCATCATTGACAGCAAGGTAAATATCACTGTGAGGACATTATTGTGAAACAAGTTATTTTAGTTTGCACAGTGTCATAGTGATTATCATTATAGTAAATGTATCCGACTTTAAAATTGGAGACAACAATTACGTTATTTATTTTCCCAGCAACAAAGACTTCACACTTGTTGGTAGAGCATATGCGTCGACAAATAAACACAGCTATATTATAAACACGGAAGGGAAGATAGTAGTAATCTAAGCATATTATTATATAGTTGAGGTATAATTATGAAACCACTGAATAACTATTCCTTTTCTAGGTCCTTTTCATTTTTTTAAATAATTATTGCATTATTGCATTATTGAGTATTTTATTATTTAACTCAAAGGCTGAAACTTATTTAGTAAAATAGTTTGATATGTATTTTAAGAAATACTAAAACAACAACTACGATGGACTGCCTCTTTTTCATGGCAATCATCCGTTCGGCACTTAGTCACGCTGCATAGGGTACCCTTAAAAGTACTATATCTTTGCCGATAGGATTAGTTGAAGTTTTGCTTACTCCACATCGCCTTCATCATCCCTGTCACCAACGGCATCAATGACTGTATTTGGAGTAATGTACTGTGGATAAATCGATTCACAATCGTATATTTCCTTGTACACTGTAGAGTATAAACCAGCTTTGTTGTTTCCACGTATAGCCAACTGTATACACTCTGAGAAGACTAGTTTACTTGGCAGAAAGACTTGGTGTGATAACTATACAACAAATAACAAAACAAATGTAATTATTAAACATATACTGCAAATTACTCAACCATTCCCCGTGGAATAACTTTGATTTTGTTTATGCCTATTCTACAAATGGGATAAAATATGTCTTTACATAAGTAATTTTACATTTGATGCGTTTTTTTTAAATTTCTTGCATGAAATGTGGCAGTATGCCAGCCTATGAGATACATACCGTCAAACGTACTACAAAAATAAAACTCCGCTCATATTCCACAATCGTCAGATCGAGGCTATGTCGTACTCTAATATAATCAAAAGACACAAACAGTACTAGACTGGTAAATAAATGTATATGTCATACACAGTATACACATACCTTCCCATCTACATTTACTGGATCGATAATTCTTTCCCATGGATACAATAAATCCCCGTGGTTTGATGCTCCAGTATCAACAGACAACGTCCATTCATAATATGCCATGTATTCACTGCTGTCAAGATTATTCTCAACTTCGATATTGATGAACTCCATCCAGCTGAATCTTAGTTCTGCTGTATTCCTAGATTGTAAATCATGAGATACCATTCAGAGTATAATATGATACAATAGTGTTAAAACGCAAGTCGAAATGTTCTATATATACTTACTGGTTATATTCAATAGAATCAATTCCTCCTGAAATTGGTGGATATGAAATGACCCAAAATCCATTACTAACAGTCGATTGAAAACATCCTTCTGGGTGGCAGAAAGCTATGGCTGTCCTATAATGAGCACCTGGACTCAAGTCCAAATTAGTTATCTGGACGTGGTTATTTTGAGGCAACCTATCATATACATGCTTGGAATTCCATGTTGAAAATGTCCTGAATAGAATTATTGAAATTAGTATTATATCTATGAGCCATGCGATCATGATATAAAAATATCGACAACAAAAAATTATATAGTGTTTATCATTTACTTGTATGTGTTTTCTCTCTGTACCATAACCTCGAAATGAGTGATGTAAGGGAATGATTCATTTGGCAGATCCCAATGTGCGTTGATGATAGTTGTGGACGACTGGTAATCAATATCCTCTTCACATCGGAATCTTCCATAATAATCATGATGTTCATTTTTTGGTAATTGTTTTATGTCTGGAAAATATTTTCTGATATTATGCTCTAAACTAATGGCATAATTTAGACACATTACATGAAACAGAATATGTCATATGTGTATAGAAATTATCATAAACAGTATAATTTTACCTTCTGTAGTGCAATCAACTCCATCAAATACCTGAACGCCCTCTATGTAATCACCATCTTGAATGATTAATATTCCATCAGAGCTGACATCTACAAAACCAGATTCACTGGATGCTCGGATTGTCACAAAGTATATCTGTAACATAAATAACAACTAATGATGTTACCATTGATGAATTCTTTCGATTAACAGCATAACAGCGGAGTCATATAATACGCTTAAATGACTATGTGCACTTCATGACATATCACAGAGAAGTCACCTTGCGAGATATCTGAGAAGTAGTATGTCGAAAATATACGGCAAACTAAGAACGGAATAAATCGAATTTCATTAGATTTTGGGGATTTTAAATTTTGAATTTTTAAATTTAAATTTATAAATTCAAGTCACAAAACACCTAGCATTATAGCTATATTCAACACATGTTTCGTAATAATATGTTACTTTGAGTCGTTCTTAAGAAAATATATGCTGTATGTGTAAATTAATTAGTATACTGAGAATAATTTATGCAATTATCATGATATAGCTGCGGTAATACTCAGAAATCAGAGAAAATTTTCTTTTTCTGCCATGTTGCTCACTTTGTAGTAAAGTGTGTGTTCCTTGATTGTTGTCACCTTTTTCTTTGCTATTAGCAGCGAATAGCTATAATAATAAATATTCAAGCAATAACTATCCCTTATTACCGTTATGCCATCGTTCTTATGTGTTACTGTTGTAACAATGAGCACTCCCCCGTGATAAAGCTAGAGGGCAAAACACGTGATTTAACGACATGAAAAGATAACATTTACCTGATTCAACATCAGCTCCAGGTTAAAGGTCGAGTGTTCTGTTTGTGTACCAAGATAAATGAAGTCAGATATATCAGTATCTCCCGGGGAAGTCCCGATTGCTAGCTCATACGTTACAATCTGATTTGGACGGGCGAATCCATACCACTTAGAGTGTATCTCGTTTGCCGTTGACTGGTAGTCTACATCATGTAGAAACTGAAATGGAAATCATACATTGTGATGGTGTTAATATTCAATATATGAATGGTCATCGCATACATCATGTAATCTAAATAGTTTGGCCCTGTAGTCATGGCAACGAGATCAAGCTGTTGCTGAGTGTTTATAATAAAGCGATGCACAGAAAAGCTGACACAGCACAATGAATGTGACTTACCACTGATGTATTTGGATCTACTGTGTCCCATACTACACCAACAATTGGCAGTCCAACTACATGTTTATATGGACTAGAAACTCCAGTTACACTTAGACCACCAATGTTTTTTACTTTGATAGATATGTAGTATATGTGATCACCATGGAGATCCCAATCTAGTGAATCCACTGGAATAGCCACACAGGATGGTTGTATGGTGTTATCGCATATAGGACTGTCAAATGTTTCTATTGATGTAAAATCTAATAACTGTGTTCCATATGGTGTATCACCTATAACAATATACATATAGCAATGTTTATTCTTGATGCATTAATTTTTTCATTATGATTAGTATAAAAGCATAATTCTAAAAATAAGCCTTACCAACAGCGACACTGTAATCTGATAATGGTTCTTCATCCTCCGTTTCAACAAAATCATTCTCATTCCATCTTGCTATCAGGTAACCTGAATTAGTCGCATTATATTCAACATATATTGTACCCGTGAAAACGGGAGGTGTAACGTCAACAATAATGGGTCCAACTTTCTGTAGGAATTAATGATTATTTTACAATATAATACAATATTATATTTAAACTAGGCACGAAGATTTTACACTCATAGACTTGTATACATCATCGGTGATTATTTTGTGAATATTTTGGCTATATTTATAATTTATTACCAAAGAGGAAAAAACGATATAAATCACAAGCTTCTATGGTGATGTGGCCATTTTAAGACATATGTTCAATAGCCATGGGTTTATTCTTGAAACTAATCTCTTCCATGATACATATTGCTAGGTTCTTTATTGAAGATGTAAAGTCAGTCATTTAGTATTGACTAGATATTTCGCCAAAATATTCGCTAAATTTCAACAGTTTCAAAACGATAGAACAGTAATGAAAGATCCAAGTTATTAGCCTCTGACTGTAGTTTAAGTCTTGGGTGAAAAGAACAAGTAGGGGTTCCATTATGCGGAGAAACATGTTTTATGGAAAAACTGTGCATAATGGCTGTCTCATTTGAATCGGCATCTCAAATTAGAATTTGAATTATATGCGTCTTTTGGAAATATTACTGGGAATGCTGTAAGAATACCACAGCCCTCTGTGGAACGTTGAATATATCAACAACAAAACAATTAAAATTAATATGTATGTTACGCAAAAATGAATTTTTCATTTTGAAAATAATTTCTTAGCAGCAAGTCTTATTTCAGAACGTTGAGATAACCAAAATAATATCTTAAATTACCAACACCATGGAACACAACTTTGAATTTCTTTCCCTAGAAATACAGATTTAATTTAGAATGCACAATTAACAAATATCTGGAATATATTCTCATCAGTACTAACTAAATATGTTATATTTCACATGGACAACTGAACCAATAATTGTAATTCAAATTTAACATCAATATTACACATCAATTGCCCCTCTATATAAAAGAGGTTTGTGCAAAAATAATGTATTTCAAGACCAATATTTGAAATCACAAACACAATCATTAACATAGACAAATTTACAACTGTAAGAACACAAAACAATCTGACACAGCTATTGGACATCATGTGGTTAAATCAGTAAGAACAAGGTGATATATATCTTATGGTGCACAAATAGTGATGTCAAGCGCTTAAAAATGAGTGAGCACATCTAGCTTCTCATGTGGCATCTACCATATATTACTTCTGTGTCATGGTCACGTTAAGATACCAAATGTCAACAGCAGATGTGTGACATTGATGCTGATGTAATAGTCATTCTTTAATTCAATAGTTGTGATGAAAGTAGACACGGCTACATTAACAAATATAAATATGTAATACAGACCCGGGTATAGCGAATGAGCCGCAAAATTTAGGTAGGAGTGAGTTGCATATGTGTGGGTTGACGATGGTAAAATAAAAATAGTCTTCCTAACCCTCAGTTCAGTTGATTCCATCATGGCAATATAATAACTGAATTTAGGATTAAAAACATATTCCCCAAACTCGACATATGTGTGATGTCAATCATGGACTAACGCAATACATGTTTTAAAAATTATCATATAAATAGAAATATCTTCACAAGTTTATGCGTGTAAGAGGTTTGAAAACAATGTTAATTTCACTAGAGATTTCAACACAAGCACGTATAACTAGTCCTTTTCAGGGACACCAAGCTCTTCTAGTTTGTTTTCCCTTGACTGACAGTATACAATTCGAAATTACTGAAATTAAATAATTAATGCTCGTGTAATGGTTTGTTTTAATGTATTGCACGTGTATACACCGATATCAGACACAGAACCAATGTGATAAAAACAAACACCACTCACCTCTGTTGTTGTCATCATAGCTCCGTTGATTGCCCGAATAAGTACATAGAATTCTGTTCCTTGTTGTAATTGTAGATGGAAAGCAGAGAATTTTGCGTGAGAATGTGTGGCAGTATATGAAAGTATATCAGGAGCTTGTTCGTCTCCCGTGCTACTAAGACCAATCAGATAATCGTATATACCACTTTCTGGATCTCCACCTTGCCACGAAACGGAAACCTGCAATTGGCATATTAATTACCATTGAATATGACAGGGACGATATTCATGTAACGTGTACAGCAAACAGAATGTGACAATAGTACTGTCCGTGTAATGAATTACTATACCTTATGCTCATTAATGAGAAAAGCATTATCAGACAGTGGTCTGCTGGCGTTGCACCCTATATGAGGTATATCGCCTTCACCCAATGGCCATAAACTAGCATTGTCTATTAGACGGGCTTGTCTATTGAAAAGACGTAAAGCAATTAGTAAAGTAAACTATTTCTCGATCCTAACTTGTATCCCATATTGGTGAACCTGTTATCATAGTGACAGTTCGTCCGTAAAACAGATATCAAACAACATATAATGGAACTGAACTGAAACCTTCACTGGACGTTGCAGCTGATTATATATATATAATTTTATATGATGATTCTTTCTTTCAAAAGTTGACACAAAACTACTACGATTGGTCTATTTTGTGGCGTACACATTGCTATTAATAATTTATTGTGTGTCGCGACGTTATAAAACTCATGTGAAGAACACTTCTACTCATCATGGTCACGTGTATGCTAATAATGCTTAGAACAGATGAATTCAAAAAGTGTCTTTTCATTGGTTGACTTTCAATGCATGCTAATCATGGGCATCATTGCAAAGACAAAAAACATGGTGATAATTATGACAGAATAGACTAGTCGTGGACATCTTTCGTCAACAATCGAGATTTTACAAATTCGTTCATTATCATATAAAACAATGACATTGTCACGGTCTTCCACTGACCAAACATGCAACAACAAATTGAATAAGTGCACGTCGTCAGTGGTAATATCAGTCGGTCAACACGTTAACATTGTCGCAAAATTGTAGGTTCTAGTTCTGAAAAAAACAAACAATTTATTGTATTTCTTGATGTTCTGTGATGCAATTTTTCAGGAAGTATTTTAAACCCTAATACGGTGGCAACTTGCGTTTTATAACGATATACCCACATACCGACACTCAACGGCTGAGTCATTAATTCTGTATCTGTATCCATGATCATTAACCATCCACGTCGTGATATTGCTGTCTTTAATGAGTCCACCATGTAACCGAAGATTTGTAATTCTAATCTCCTCTATTATTGGTTTCGTGACGTCAATAACTATGCCATCTGAACATACAGGCAATGATGGGTCTAAGGCGTGATTATAAGCTATAACTGTACAATAGTATTTACCAGGTCCAGGTGCTGTCCAACTGGCACGTGTTGATGTGATATTTACAAACTGTAAACAAAAATCCAAGAAAAATGTAATCGCAATCTTAATGTTCACTGGCGTCACAGTTGTACTGCCTTTTTACCACATTGACCATTTTAAGTTTAAAAATTACAATCTGAGGGAGTGCACTGAGGGGAAGTCAAAGAAATACAATGTGTATTATGCAACCCCTCGATGAAATTCAAAATTGTATGTTGGAATTGAAATGTGAAATCTTTTCCACTTTAACTGGTATTGCATTTTTTGTATGATGTTCCATGGTACCACTCATTTACACGTTATCTCATAGTACCATCAGGGTCTCAAAACTGAAATACTAACCTGATACTTGGTAGGCAGTGTTGTCTTATCATCTACACACATGTCTGCAAATACATACATATACGTCATGATACCACTCTCTTTATCGAAAAATCCATTCCACCATGCATTGATGTTGAAGTCTTGCTGATAATCAATGTCGTTGTTGCCATGACCTTCGTGAACTGTTCCTGCTGTAGGTGGACTTGTGTCGATAGTTATCTGAAAATACAAAATATATTGGAATTGTTTGATATAAACATTTCAATCTAGAACTTATTTAAACAACATCAAGACAATGGTGTTATCGATATCCTACTACAAGTTTTAAACATAGTTTGTATTGATCGTTTGGATTGATCGTCATAAAAACGCATGACATATAATCTTCTGTCAACAACATGAAGCTGATCGGGTCAAGACATTCTATTCACATCCGAGTGTATTTTGAACGGCTCTACAAAATTCGTCATATACTACCTTGTCTCGGACTATCTGATTTTCAACTTGAACACATTAACTACTTAGGTAGTCTGGTTGAATAAGTGAAATTGAGTATAACCAAAGTACGACTGTCAAAACAAATATTATATTTTGTAGAACCTCATGGATGTCTATGTGACTTATGTGGCCACACATTAGAACTTTTACAGAATGCCTGATTACTTATATTGTAATGCAATCATAGGATTTCCACATTTCAGGATGTGTTAGTCTCCTAATATAATTCTATTTCTTTGCGACATAGGTATGAGCTGAGACTGTTCATGTAACTAGATAGAACAGACCGTGCCACACAAGGTGTACTAATAGTCTATGACACGATAGCGTAATAGTCTGAACAAGTCTAGAGAGCTGTGCATGAATAATTTCTTATTTCAATAAATAAATGTAAATAAATATGTAACTATTGATACAGTTGCGGAGTTTAGTTTGAAAATTATAGTATATGTCAATAAGATTTTGTAATATTCGAATTCGAATTAACTTTGTTCTACAAGAAACAACTCTTGTAGGTGGATGGCATTGTTTCATACGACACATGTACTATGCAATACAGTTAATTCACTGACCGACAGTATACCCACTGGAACGAGTTTATCTTTGTACCTGAAAGTGATTCTTTGACACAAGAAACGCATTGTTTCTAACAGTAATAGTGATTATGTAATCATAGTCATGGGTACCAGCCGTATAATTAAAATCATTTTGATTCATTCTTATGGCATATTCTGTATCATAACACTCCCCCATTGGAACGCATATACAGGATGGAACTTCACACGTGTCATTCTGCAAAACAAAACAATATTATCATGCTCGTGTATCATGTATTAGTACACCAATGGCAGATAAAGATGTATTTCTATTTATACAGGAATTTATGTCTCTTCATACCTGTTCCCGGACAGCTACTGTACCACTACCAATTATCTCAGACATATCTGCCATATCGCTTAGTTCCCATTTAATATCAAAGAGTCCACTATGTTGATCATACGTTTGGAACGTCACACTGAATAAAGAAAAAGACAAAGAGTAAATAAACACCCACGAGCCGTCATAATCACCTATGTTAGATAAAGTAGTGAACGCACACATTCATATGAACAAATAATAAGCAAACAATGTTTACTTCATATCGTAGAGATCCACTGAGTCGTGTACTGCTAGTTGTTTTACTCCGTCTTTTGTTAGTCCTACATCAAATATATTAGGCGGAGAGGAATCTACATGAATTAATACTTCATCCACAGCAGTGTTGCCAATGATGTCATAAGATTGGATCCATACACGAATGGAATCTCCATCTACCCTTTCAATATCGAAATATTGTTCTTCGATCTGTCATGACAAACGACAATAATTCAACAAATTAAATTGATATTTGAGTTTGCATTTCATTAGTCAGTAAAATAAGGTGGTTCTCGCGTACTTACTGGAAAATTTTGGACATCCGACCACAGATCGGGAGGTTCAATAAGACTCTCCCCTCCTTGATGATCAAGTGCGTAAACTGTTTCAGTTTTGACAATGCCATTCACCCCAGGTATAGCTTCACGTGATCTGATCGTCGGCGGTTGTCCAGTCTTTTCTTCATAGGGTTCGGGAATGTCCGGAACGTGTGCTGCTATGGAGCCCAAAAAACTGTTTACATCGTGATGAGTATTGCGGAAGTGATCATTCCATACAATATGAACCTGAAAAATAAAATGTAAGAGTTTCAATTTGAGTGGGACTATTGATAGTATGTCATGCTCTGACTAACGCGTTATTAACTTTGTAGTTCAGTGTAGAGATACGCTTTCTCATTATATCGTGTATAGAGTACCCACACTAAAAAAGAAAATGGTTAACCAATTGATATTGTACCTGTTTTCCATTGTGGTGTTTATCCTGTAGATCAGTTTGCCATATGTCATTTTTACGTGGATTTGTTATAGCGGACTCAACTACGATAGGTGATTCTTTATTGTGAATGGTAACGACATTTTCATTGTCAAATGTTATAAATCGTCGTGCATTGCAATAGCTTCCCGCCACGTCATCCACCATTAAGAGGACACAATATACTCCTAGATATATACATATAAAGTTTATTTATACCAATCTGAGCAAACCATTTCAACAGCATGTGATGACACTTCTCAAAACACTTAGCATGTGAAATATGCCATATTTTATTGTCATAACCATATGTGCGCTGTTTTTGTTGGGTCTTTCGACTTCTTGTAATTTCGATTTATGAATTGTCAAGTAAACAGATATATATATTTCCATAACCGAAATAGCACTTTACGAATACAATGGTTAAATTATATATATCTTCATGAAATGAAATCGGAGTTTAATTTACTATATACAGGAACTGTTATATGTAAAATAAAATTGGAAATAGCACATGTGTTTATAAATAACTACCTGCATTTGGTAATGATACATTACATCCGACAGAATGTGCATCATAGTAACCTTCATCCAAGGCGGGATAATCGTAGTCGAGCTCAGTATAGTTTGTCGCAACAAGAAGATATATCTGCCAGTGAAAGCCATTCAAACCTGATACATCGTCTATCCAACCCGACCATGTTACACTAAGATTTCCCTATGTAAAACAATGCACGCGATTGCCAATTAAAAAGTGTCATAATTTAATTTATCATAATTTTTTTGCCACGAATTGGTAATACTGTAGCGATTCTATTGGGTTGGTAGGAGCCTTTTGAAACGGTCGGTTTTCCATCTCTTTAATTAGTTTTGTGATCAATTAGCATGCTATTTACAACGTCAAGTAGCAATATAATTGTGTATTTTTAGACTCAACTTCAAATCAACTCATTAATTTTGAGTAAAATAGTCTGTTGTTAAATTAACACTACGTATTTTTTCAATAACGAAACGAACAATGATGTAATATTTGAAAGGGGTATTGATAATTGTTACACTCGGCTGATAATATCTCCTACAAAACAATACTTACATTTGTTGTATAAGGATCACCCACATCCAACATGTTATCGTCACAATTTGAATTTTCTGAACAATGATATGGCTTCTCCAAGTCCACGACAAAAACGACAGTTCCGTCAACACCATTACCATTATAATAATACCTATCAACTACTATATTGTCAATGTCATCTTTATTACTAATATCGATTCTCCCACCATTAATACTTCTAGCGGTCACCACAAATCTTAATTGAAAAATAAAACAGAACATGTTGTACGCCAATCCAAACAATTAATGATTTAATTATATATTTTTTTATTTGTTTGCTAATTACGTGTATACTCGTGATTTTCTGTCATAAATGAACCATATTACCTGTCTCCATGTTGAAGAGTGACGTTTGTATAGTCTCGTTCAGTACAATCATGCATGCCCTTGTTTGGATTGTCTTCGGTATAATTACTGGAACATTCTATGTGACCGGAATCCAGTACCAAATCATGTAAAAAATATTTCATTATAAACAGTTTGGAAGACTAGTTCAATATTCTCAACAACAAAAAACTGACGAAAACAATACACAATGACTTACCAATGTTTGTCACTTCCCATGAAAACGATGCTTCCACAATACCAATGCTAACATCGACCACATAGTGAGCGGGTGGATATTTATCTGGGTTTGGTCCGTAGAAATGAGAATCCCAGTCAACTTCGATGATGTTAAATTTAAGTGCATGATGAGGACCAATATATACTCCTGTGTCATTGATGCATTTCATATCAATCAACGTTGTTTCAACACCCGATGACCATTCTATGAGCTTTGCTAGGCACCAATCCCAGCTTGGCTGTTCAATAACTGAAACGAAATGCACATGTGACAATGACAGATTAACAATTTCACATTTTCTGTAGAAAAGATAAAACATTATGATTGAATATGTGAATCACATTGCATTGATTAATGATAGATATACAGTGTGATACACCGATTAGTAGTACTGACTTTACTCTCTGTTGCTCACAACTATACACACAACAAATCCAATCACAATGTACATGTAGCATTCTAACTAAATTAGCTTATTAGTTCCAATGTGATTCTACGTGGTAAATATGTTTTATCGCAGATTGTAAATTTCTAACTACGGTAAAAGTGATGTCCATTGTGGCCGGTACATTTGATGACTGAAAAGCGTGTTGACTTGTACTGTTGCAATGGGTGATAAGATTTGCCGAATGCAATAATCATGTATATAATTAACTAATATATCTACATTTTAAAATGTGCACTTGAACCTACTATTAAGGCAGTTCGTTGTTTCACTTGCATATCCCTCCGCGCACTGGCAAGACTCTCGTGCGTCACGACATCTGCCTGGATAACACAAAGTACTGTCATCTCTCCAAGAACACCTTGCTGTGAATGGAACGAATGATGTATGCATCAACACAATTAATAATGGCTATTGTACACATCAATCAACACCTTTATAGCCAATTGTTTATATTTACCTTGACAGTATCTTCTTTCATATCCGTCCTGACTAACAAGGTCATATGCTCTTTCACATGTAGTCCAGTCAGTAGAGTTAGGGCACCCATAATCATAATCACATTCACCCACACAGTAATGATCTGTACTAGTAGTACAACATGTCTGCTCACAATGTTCAATATCAGTGCATTCTGAAATAGAGATACATTAAAATATCGTAATAAAACATGATTTCTACATTGTTCACAGTCCAATTTAAAAACGCAGTGTGTATCGTAGCTTAGCCTCGTATATGCTTACTGGTTCGACAATTTTCATCATGATATCCCAAACATGCGCAGTCACAATGGTAAGAGTCGCAACTCCCATCTCTGCTGCAATCAATACAAGTTGCACCATTTCTGCAAGGGCTGCTTTCACACCAATTCTCTGTAAACATAAATATTCAATCGTGATTAGGGTTTTTATATTAAGTAGAATATTATACACATATTCATTGCTGAGACTGGTTTTAATGCGAGTTGTCATTTAGAACCTTTTATATATTCTGTATTTTGAGGGGTAAGACAACGCAAGAGAACACTTTAAGTACTCAGAAAAGTAAGTAATGTACATTTCCACAACAATGTGCTTTCTATGAGCTAGAGAGAAATCATATGATAAAAATAAAATTTTCATAACAACCAAATATTATAAAATGCAGTATAGCTATGCTTATATAAATATATAATCATGCCAGTGTTACCATCACTTCTTTTACATATGTAATGCAATTCAGCGTCTTGTCGATCATTCCATGTTCCGTCGACGTACATTTCAACAGTCTCTTCTTTCTTGAACAACCCTTTATCATTTGGCTCACCCGGACTCCAATTACTGTAACGTAAATGATTGTCCAGTATGAGATCTAATATCATGTGGTTTGACTTAGAATTGTGCTATAAATGCAATCTCGATGCTCAAACACATATAGCTCGCCTTTGGAAAGATATATATGTATATGCAAACCTAAATTCCAAATGCAAACAGCTTGTAGAATATACATTGACAAGCGGACAAAAAATAACTCCTGCATTTGGAAATGAATGAAAGTAGTTTAGCATGGACTATAGGGACGACCATGAGGGCGCTGTTCATACTCGGATGCGATGACGTCATAAGGGGGATGGATGACGTCACAATGGGTGGCCGTGCATAGATGAGCATAAATAATGACGTCACAATGGGAATTCGTGCATAAATTAGCATAAATGAGGACCATGGCCGTAAAGGGGATAATTTGAATGATGATGACGTCACAATGGGATATTGTGAATACATTTGCATACATAAAATTGATGTGAATACGAGGTCGTGTCGAGGTCATCGTGAATACATTTGCATAAATTACCATCAATTTTTTTTTCTTTTATTTTTTTTTAATTGGATGTTTTAATTATTTTTTAATTGGACAGGCGTGGACGAAAGATTTTTCAGAATGTATCGTAGAGGGCGCTCACACACACACACGCACACACACTCTAATAAATACACATCATTTTGAAAACTAACGGAGTTTATTACACAAAGAAGGGGAAATCTATTAATGAGTAAATAATCAAAAAAATGGATTAAAAACTGAGTAATTGAAATTGAGTATATAGAAAGTATACATTTTGTTTTTGTTTTGTTTTTGTTTTTTTGTTTTTTTGTTTGAGTAAATAATCAAAAAAAGAATGGATTAAAAACTGAGTAATATAAGAATAAAAAAATGACATTTTGAGTATATAGAAAATATACAATTTGTTTTTGTTTTGTTTTGTTTGTTTTATTTCCTGTTTGAGTAAATAATCAAAAAGAATGGATTAAAAACTGAGTAATATAAGAAATATTCGATTATAATAAAAACAAGAGAAAAACGAAAAACATCGAAAAGTCAATACACACTTTTTTCTAATCAGAATCGCTCATATATATATATATATATATATATATATATCGAAACAGATATATATAACAGATATATCGAAAACTATATATATATATATATATATATATATATATATATATATATATATATATATATATATATATATATATATATATATATATATATATATATATATATAGTTATCGATATATCTGTTCACATAAAGGTCATTCAAATGTCTATCACGCGTAAAAGAGTCGGCTACGGAGTTCACAGGTTTCCATCATCATCTGCGCAACAAATATGGTTAGGGATCGGTAGAAAACTCACCGAGTGTCTTTCACTGTACTACGGAGAATGATTGACATTCTTATTCTATATATGCTGTTGTATAATGTCAAGGAGTTGGGAATCCATTTCACGAGTTGATAGCGTAATTTCACAGGTATCTAAACACAGTTCAGGGTTAGATTTATACCTTTGAAACAGAATACGTGTATAATGCTTGGAAAATTTTCCAACCAAATCTGGGTAAATGCGTTGAAATGCGTCATAACACAT